>NW_024412403.1:30453081-30549057 GCF_014898765.1 Herpailurus yagouaroundi
TTTCTTTCTTTCTTTCTTTCTTTCTTTCTTTCTTTCTTTCTTTCTTTTTCTTTCATTCTTTTTCTTTCCTGAACTAAAGCACCCTAGATATCCCAAACCTCTCCAGATTTTATTTTTGGTCATTGCCCTCTTCTCTAATATGAAAGTAACAATATCCTGACTTTTCATCCCAAGCTTCAAGTTTTCTTCTTACCATGTATTTTTGAAAACCTCTAAAGACTGCTGTCATGTTGCATAAATCTAATTTGGTGGTCTTTTTACTTCAGTCGATTTCTGGCTTATGACCACTCTGCACTTCTTCTGGATCACTTTTCTTGTCATCCTGGCTTTCTTCTTTGGGTTTCTGCCCACCACCCTATACCAAAGCAAGTTCCACTCTACCTCAGGCTAAATAGATCTCCTTCCTGACTTCACCACAAGACATTAATTTTACTGTGTCATTTAATAAAAGTTTAATGGCCTAAAATGGCAGAAAGGAATTGAAATACTGGAAAAAATTAAAACTGTTACTATATATAACAACTACTCCTACAGTTATTAGACTGTGTCTTGCTCCAGAGTCTGTTTCTCCAGTGTTTATAAGATACAGTTTAACATTCCTTAATGGAAGTGTCATTGATCATATACAAAACCAATGTATCCAGGGGAAATCCAGACTGCGAATCTTGGTTCTAGAGAAAGGAAAAAGAAAGAGGAGGAAGATAAAGAGGAAGAGGAGGGTTTGGGGAGGAGAAGAGGAAGAAGGAGAAGTGAGAAACTTCTCCAAAACGCTCAGAGTTAATGGTCTCCAACCCAGGTACATAAGAGAATCACCTGAGAAGTTTTCATTTTTAAATTACTAAAATTTTGGTAGCTTAAGCAAATAAATATTCTCAGGCGAGGCCCTTGGAATAGGTATTTCTTTAAGCTCCACGAGTGATTGAGAAGCAACAGTTGAGAACTTGAGAATGGTTGCTTTAAAGTAAGTCTACCTCCGAATCAAGACAATAGTCTGCAAAAAAAAAAAAAAAAAGAACCTTATCCCCAAGGGAAACAGCACTTACCTTGTTTGCTAAAACTATCTTCATAGGAAGAATAGTTAGGGAGTTCCCCACCTCCTCACTCCACACAGAAGTGCTCCAGTCTATCAAAAGTGAATTCAAACCTCCAACTATAATCCTTCAGAAAACAATTAATATTTTCAAATTAAATTTCCCAACCTTTATGATTTTAAAACTGTTAGGACAATGCTTTTGGCAGAAAGCAAGTTCACATTTACTCAGATCACTCTACCCTTAGTCCCAGCAAGAGCAAAGTTTTGTTCCACATATGGCTCAGAGTAGAAGGGAGCAAATGATCCATCATTACGTTATAAAACAAAGCCAGAGATTACCATCTTTTGCTTGTTATCCATTCATTACTTTTGTAATAAAAAAAAAGAAGAAAATTATTTTTAATTTATTATTTTTTTTAATTTTTTTAACGTTTATTTATTTTTGAGACAGAGAGAGACAGAGCATGAACGGGGGAGGGTCAGAGAGGAGGGAGACACAGAATCCAAAGCAGGCTCCAGGCTCTGAGCCATCAGCCCAGAGGCCGATGCAGGGCTCGAACTCACTGACTGCGAGATCGTGACCTGAGCTGAAGTCGGACACTTAACCGACTGAGCCACCCAGGCGCCCCGAAAATTATTTTTAATTTAAAATGTAGGGGCTCCTGGGTGGCTCACTCGGTTAAGCATACGAATTAGGCTCAGGTCATGATTTCACAGCTCATTGGTTCGAGCCCCACATTGGACTCTGTGCTGACAGCTCAGAGCCTGGAACTAGCTTCAGATTCTGTGTCTCCCTCTCTCTCTGCCCCTCTCCAGCTTTCACTCTGGCTCGGTCTCTCTCTCAAAAATAAATAAACATTAAAAAAAAATTTAATGTATATAAGGTTGAATTGTGTGAAATAATTTGTTATGATACAATTATAAGCTGTTATAATACATATCCTAGACTTAAAAATATGTGACTGCTAATGTCCAGCATACTTCCAACATTGTATCTTTGCTGACTTTCTTTTTTATAACTATCATTTGTTTGTGACATTTTACTACTCACCTGTAGAATGTATTTTCACTGACAGAGAAAAAAAGGATGCCTATGATCTATGGAGTGATGTTTTTCCCTCTTCATTTATTCAGAGGCTAGACAGGTAGGCAGCTGGTCTACCTTCCACTGGGTTCCCTTTATGATGACTTGGAGTTAATGAAATAGGATCAGAACAGGTACAAGGGAAATTTTGATTTTATCTACAATGTACGGGGCTGGTAGATAGGGGCACTGTGAAGATATATGGATGATCATGTTTTGGAATTCTTCATGTGTATGAAAGACAAGTTCTTAGCGAGCACAAAGTTACTCATCTTTTACATTAAAATATTTTCTAGATCTCTGTTTTTCCTTTTTATCTTTAAAGTTACTCTCTCTCTGAAAAAAAATATTAGATAGATGAATAAATGAGTACTGTATATATTTATTTGACATTTATTTAATGTCATCAGTGCAGTGTTTAAAAGAGGAGTTCTGAACATAGACGCTTACATAGAATCCTTTCTTTATCACTATTGGTGTGAAACTGGGCAATTGCTCAATTTCTTATGGAGTCTGTTTCAATATCTGTAAAATGGAGTTAGATGGGATACGTTTATGAGTTTTTAATGGGAGAATTCATGAAAGCCCTTAAAATAATACTTTGCATGAAGTAATTCCTGATAATTTATTATTTACTTTTATTACAAGTATGATTATTGTTGTTACCATAATTAGGCTAGCTCTAATCGTGTCTTATTGACTTTATTGCAAACCTATGTTTTTAAAAAAATCTCCAATCTAAGTTACTTTATATACTAAAATCATAAGCTGCAAAGGAAGCTGCGTATGTATTTCTGTGTAGTTACATAAATTTAAAACTGATGTAAGAATGCTTTATGCAGCTTGCTTTACAATTCAATGCTAAAATTTATAAACCTAAATTTGGAAGGAAACAGCTTTATTTCCAATGGAAACGTATTCTACTTCTTCAGCCTGAAATTTGGATACTTTATTTTAAAAGCTGTTAACAACCGGGAAAAAAAATAACACTATTAGTCCACTTGGTGGGGTAGGAGGCATTGAAATCCAGCTACAGATTTTGCTACTTTAGTACAATATAATTATGTGGTAAAATTCCTTTTTTCCTTTTATTTTATTCTAACATGTGCTTTGCAAAATTAGTAATTCCACATAAGAAAGTTGTGGTAATTATTTTCTTAAAATTGTCAGAATGTGTGCTAATCCGGGGATACTTATCTTTATTCCTTCTTTGGCTTATTACAGATTTAAATTAAGCTGAGGTTTCTTTAGTGTTATTTTTCCAGAGCCATTGGGATTAGAGATGATGGATTTTGTGGTGCTCTGAGTATAGTTAAGCTCTTGTCAACATAAGTATAAAATTATTGCTGTGTGCAGTTGGTATGTTTTTGAAGGTAATTAAAGCTAAACATTGTGCAGAGAAAGATGATTAGTAATCTTCAATTCACAAAGAAATCTAGCTTTGCTTTGACACCTAAAACTTCATGTTCTTTGCATTTAAAAAATGTATTTAAAAACTTATAGGAAATTCTTGGTGATATTTTCAAAGTCAAACAAAATACTGGTAATTATTTTCTATAAAATGTATTGTCCTTACCTCTGATAGCCCAAGAACTACCTGAATATTTTAGTACCTTATTTTCTTTTTTTTTATTTTCACATTAGTTATGGAATGGTCTTATATCCTTCTTAATACAGATATATTTTTAAGGAAACAAACAGGGAATGAAGTCAGATTTAATTATCTACTTATCATTTTTCTTTCCTTGTAAAGCTGTCAAATTAAAATTTACCTCCCCACCCCCTCCCTGTTTTTTGTTTTTTGTTTTTTTTTTAACTGATGACATCGCTGGTATCACTCTTTTATTACGAGTACAGATGTTGATAAATGCCAGAGAAGGTAGGTTAGTGGCTAAAGCAAACATACTGTAAATGGCATAAACAGGTAGATTGGGTTGCTACTAGCTTCTCCTTTTTACCTTCCCACATAAAACATTCTCAATATGTTCTATGATAGAGATTTTTTTTGTATTTTCTTAGTCACTTAAATTTTAAAATCACAAGAAGGTTAAACACATGGTTGTTAACATCATAAATTTAAAATATAAATATATATGTACATAGTGAGTACCTTGTCACCCTTCAGAATAATAGGCTTTATATTTTAAACACACTGAATTATTACTATTTTCAGTTTTCCAAATGATAACACTGATAATTAGAAAAGATAACTAATCTAAGATCAATTTTTAAAAAAAGGTGTTTTGTTGTTGGGGAGGAATAAGGAAAGACAATTAGAAGACTCAACACTATAAACCCAGTGCAGTTGGTTTGATAATTTGAAAAAAAAATCTGAATATACTGATGAAAGATAAGGAAAGAGAAAAATATGCAGGAAAATAGAAACCATTTCTAAGCGCTAACTACACCGCAGCTAACATATGCTAAGCACTTTGCACGTATCAACCTCTTAAATACTCCTAATAACTTTATAAAGTACATACAGCTATTGTTTTATTCATTTTACAGATAACTGAAGATCAGAGAAGTTTTAAACTTGTATAAGGTTAGCTAGCAAGTAGTTGAGTTTGGTCTATCACCCTGTTTTGAGTCAGTGATCAATGGATGTTTTTCTCAAGAACTGAGACTTGAAGGACAACAGGTAACTGGCCACAGGAAGGGTGGGGGGAACGGCAAACCATTCAAGAGAGGAAACTGCTTGTGTGAAAAGCAGGAGCGACCAAGAATATGGCAGTTTGAGTCATAGAGGGTTCGTGGGGCTGGAAGGGACTGAGTCTGGGAGGGAGTGGTACAAGAAGAAGTTAGGTAGGGGAGGGCTAGATTATTCAGAGCCTGAAAACCAAAGAAAAGATTGGGTATTGTTTGAAGTTCCATCAAAGACCATCTGGCCAAGAATACACTGATTTGATTGACATTAACAGAATACATTTTGCTGGGGGTACAGTAGAATACATTTTGCTGAGGTTATGGTGTCTCTTGGCATAAATGAAAATGAAAAGGCAATTTAGGAAGCTACTACTGCATTCCAGATGTGAGGTAAGAGGCAGTAGCAGTGAAGGGCACGTGGGTGGCTCAGCAGTTAAGCATCCAACTTTGGCTCAGGTCATACCTCAGGGATCATGAGTTCAAGCCCTGCACCGGACTCTGAGGGTCCAGAGCATGCTGGGATTCTCTCTCTCCCTCTCTCTCCACACCTTCTGTTCTCTCTCTCTCTCTCTCTCTCTCTCTCTCTCAAAACTAAATAAATAAATTTTAAAAAGAAGAGGCAGTAACAGTGAGAAAGGCCAAATTTAAGAACTACTTTTGTTGGTGGAATCCATGCAAGTGGTAGATGAATTTGAACTGGGGTTGGAGGTGGGGGAGAAAAGGGAAAATCAAGAATGGTACTTAATTTTACATTTGTCAAAACCCATAGAATGTACAATACCAAGAGTGAACCCTACTGTAAGTACAGACTTTGAGCGATTATGATGTGTCTGTGCAAGTTTATCCACTGTAACAAATGTATAACTCTGGTGAGGGATGTTAGTAAGGGGGGGGCTGTACATGTGTGGGAGTAGGAACTTACTCTTCACCTTCTGTTCAATTTTGCTATGAACCTAAATTCACCGTAAAAGTAAAGTCTATTAACATTTCATGAATAAGGAAGGGATGAAACAAATTTTGGCTTGGGTAACACAATTGAAGGTGATGTCATCAGCTGAGATAAGGAAGGCTGGCGAGGTAAAAGTTGTATGGCAAAAATTAAATGTTCTGTATTGGCATGATAGATTGAAGATACCTACAGGACAGTCAAGAGAATAGGTCAAGCAATAACATAGATGGACTGGAGCTCAGGAAAAAAGTCTGGACCGAGGATCTAAATGTGAGAATCATTAGTATAAAGAATCGATTTAAATGATGCTTTATGAGATTAGCGAGGCAGAGAAATCAGATACAGAATAGAGAAAGGTCCAGAGCTGAGCCTTGAAAGATCCCCTACATGATTAGGTAAGTGATCTAAACAAATATTTCACAAAAATTAGGTTAGGTCTTACGTATTTTACAAAGAAAAAGAGCAACATAAAGATTGTGGCATCCTGAGGCATATTTAACAATTTTAAACCAGAAAACATGATTACCAAAGACAATGAAATTAGAGTAAAATAGTATTTCTGTAATTTAATTAGTTTAAAAATAAACTAAGACACATATTGAGAAATTGAAACCAACTCATGCTTGATCAAAACAGACAAAAAATTCAGCTAAATATTACAAATAACTTTTTGGTTTTTTTAGAATTTTTTTTAATAGATGGAAAGATATGTAAAATTCCAATAGTTTCAGCATAATATGATTTTGTTTAATATATATTTGGATGATAAAAGTGTTTTTTTAAAGGAACCAAAAAAAAAACTGGAAAATACACAGGCATATGTCATCTGGTGTCAATCAAGCATTAGGTTACAATTATTTCTTCAAATTCATTACCTTGTGGTTCTCCAGTGGATAGCAAATGTTTCATTTATGTATATATTCTATAATTTCATGTGACCTGGATTTTTGAGACATGTTTTTGAAATGGTTTTTAAGTGTTACACATTTGTTTGGACTTGAAATAAATAAGAGAAAAAAGATTCAATTTGAGCTAATATCTCTAATGCTCTAATGGCTGACAGACACTTGTCTATAATATTGCAGAATTTTATGTATTTGCTTAGCTACTATCATTAAAAAATGAAATTATAACACTCTACATAAAGAACGGGGAGACACCATAATCAAATGTATTCCCCATTTGAAAAACAAAACTTAAATGTTTTATGTTTTTCTTGTTTAAAAAAATCTTATTGGATTATAAATGTTTCAAGAATTTACATTCTAAATGACTTAGCAAATAAATTCCTTTTCAAGAAGCTGCTCAGGACTTAGACACCCATTTGAAGTGAACGGGAAGGAATGTATGCAGGACATCATTAGATTTGGTTCCAGACAAGGAAAACTTAGAGTTTGGAGAAGGAAAAAATAAGTCTGCTGATCCAAACAAACAACAAACATATCATGAAGTTTCATGCTATAAAACTACTTGGCCCAGGTTCTTCTTTTCCCTTATTCTTCATTTTCTCTGCTTTCTCTTGTTTGGAAGTTAGATGACCTAGACATCAAGAAAAGCTGCCCCGTGAAGAAAGTGTCTGTTAAGGCTTTTGACAAGAACACAACTTGAGTGTTCAAAGTTGTGAGTAATCTATAGCAGTGTCTTATGGGTTAGATGTACAGAGTGTGTTAATTCTACTCAACAACCACAAAAATGAATGAAGGTATATGGAAAGGAGAAAGAAGACAAAAACAAAGTGAGTTTAGTCATTTATAAGTATTGGGGAAGGGAGAAGCCGTCCATTACTTGCTTCCTTAGTTTCTTTGAATTTTGTTTTAATTCTATATTAAGTTTACATTGCAGCCAAGGGTTTATGTAAATAATACATAAAGCTTCTGTCCTGAAGCAAAGACAGAAGAACTTCATTCTATTTCCAGAAATATCATTGACTAACACTGCATACATATTCTATTATACTGCTGTCCAAAATAAAATAAAATAAAATAAAATAAAAACATGCTTCCTTAAAGTTGTGCCCCCACACTGGCAAAACTGATGGCATTAATTTAAAACTTTTTGTCCTTTTAAAATTCTGTCACTTTTAATCAGTGTCACACAAATTTATCTTTCTTTACTTTTTGCCATGTTTTCAGGTAAAGAAAATTACTTGTTTGTGTATTTATTTTAAATACACTTGATTAAAAGGGAATTAAAAACCCCAGGCAAAATTTTGTTATAGTATTTTAAATAAATTGTAACATTTGCACTACAAATGCGAAGTCTCTCCACTCACACATAAAAGGGAAAAAGTTCCCACACCCCCAGAAAGAAAAGTTTCCACATAGGACGTTTTTCCAATAAAATTTGTATGGAACAAGCTCAGGAGTTAATTGGTAAAACCATAACTAATTCTTGAAATCATAGACCGCCCAGCCACAAAACTATTTGGGGGTTTTGTTTTTGTTTTTGCCAGTAATTTTAGTGTAATGAGTACCAAAATGTATCTAAGACAAAGGAAGACATGTCCCAAAGAAATTTGGAACACAGTGGGTTCTCAAGGAAAAGGAAATGCTATGATACAGTCTGTTACTTAATTTTGATGTTGTGTATCAAATTTTCATAAATTCAAATTTTAAAGGTAAAAAATATTTTTAGGAAAGCACAAAGCTTAAGTTTCCTGGAAATTTTCCCTCTGATAAAAGTAGAAATAGTCAAATGCATGCAAAGTAAGAACAATATATGGTAATGAATCATACTTCTGATTTGCAGAAGTACAGACATTATTTATTTCTGATGACTTAATTATATTTTCCTTTCTGCAACATTTTTTTCTGAATGCCATATTTTCCCCTGTTCTTTAAAAGCTTTTTAATTAAGATTTTGGAATCCATTTGGTAATGAAATATGGGCTAATAAAACTAGTCCTTTTTTTTTTTTTTTTTTTTACCAAAGAAAGTACCTAAAACTATTCTAAAATAAAATTTGAACTTGTAACTGAAGCCTGAATAATTCTTTTACAATAAATCCCTGGATAATCTCAGTGAATGCTAATGTAGATTTATAGTAAATAATGATGGAAGTATTATTTTATTTAAATGGTTTAGAGATACATGATTTGTAATTTAACAGTTATCATCCCCTGTTTGCAAGTTTTAAGAGGAAGCATCCGTCCTTTTGTGGCCAGGCTTAACTTTGAGCACGGGATAGACAAATGGCCTTGAAAGAGTAAGCAAAAGGTTAATGAAAAGCTAGAGCTACAATGAACCTGCCCGTTCTCACCCCCCAAAAGTCTGGGTTTTCATTTCCTTATCTCTAGAAGCATGTGATAGTGGCCCAAGTTGGGGGAAAAAGGACCATCCCTTTGATCTTCGGTTTAGTGACAAGATAAAGTCATGAACTTATGTGACACAATTAGAGGCTTCCTATTAGTTTTCTGGTTGAATGAGTCAGCTTAGTGGAGGGAAGGATTTGACAACAGAGTTAGGTGTTTACAGTGGTTTTAAAACCCACTAATACTCCAGTATATTTTTCCAATAAAATAATTCTTGATTGTGTCACATAGAAAATCCAAGGTTTGGTGTTTCTCTTGAAATTTATAGACTACTTTATCCATAAAGAAAGTACTCTTGCTTGCCAGATAAAATTCATCACATAATATTTTACTTATGAGAATCCATTGAAAAGTAAAATGCAGCAAGAACTAAAACTTCAGAAACCACTGGCCTTAATATTGTCCTGGTCAGAGGTTCTGCTGAGAATCTTATGTAAGTCATACACCTCTCCTTCAAAAAAACAAGATTGCTAAAAATATGCTTACAATTTCAGGGCCTTCATAAATTCCAAGACGTCTATGAGGTGACTCGAACAATTCCATTTGTTCTCAGAATCATATTGGTAATTGCATACCACTTGTTTGAGAAAGATAAATTTCCACACCAATAATTATTTTACAAAATTATAATATAAAAACTATAGCCATATTATACTAACACATATTTATAGAAATCTAATAAATTCACACAAATGATTGTCTAGCAGAACAGTAAAAATAATAGGTAAAGGAAAATGTATAATTTGGAGTAGTAAATTTTCAATTTTTTGGCACTTAATTTTATGCTTTTATCTGGGTGGCCCTAAGAATCCACAGCTTGGCATTCCTGAAGTTGACATCACACAGGGTTAGCCTAAAAGCATTCTAGTGATTCAGATCAATCTGAAAAAAATTTTTTTTAATTTTGTTTCAGTTTTAATTTCTAGCTCTTTGAAGATATAACCAGAGAGTAACTGAAATGCAAGAGGTTCTAAAACTTAATCATAAATTTTCCATGAAAATTATACTTCTTAAAATATAAGCATATTTGAGAAAAGTGTATAAAATACAATTACTTTTCATGAAGATGAAGAGAATCTTTACATTTCTAATCCAAAATGTTAACACTGGTTATTAGTAGATAAGGACAGGTCTCCCTGCTATATGTTCTATAGTTTCCTTTACCTTCCCTTTTGTAACACTCAATGAATTTTAACACCTGACCCATTTTCATTTTGCCCACTAAATTATTAGACAAGAACAATGTCTATTATTACCACTGTATTTAAAACTTCCTGTTAACTACTTGGTACGCTATAAATATGTGTGAAATTGAGGCATACTAGTTTTAGTTATTTTCTGCATATCCTTGACTTCTAAGATTATAATATAGTTCTTATTTATTAAACACAATTATAAGGTAGCTTTTTTTCCCCTCAGTACTTATCTGCGTAGGCATCATCGTACAAAGATTAGAACCACAGGCTCTGAAGCCAGTGTAACTGGGGTCAAATTCCTACTACTCCTATGATGTTGAGAAGACACTCTGACTTCTCTGTGCCTCCTTTCTTCCTAGTGAAATGGGCATACTTCACATGGGCAGAGCAAATGAGTTAATACATACAGAAAGCTTAGAAAATTATTTAACTTCCAATAAATATGTATCATTACTGTGGTTTGGCACCCAGCATCAGTTAGAAATAAGTGTAAATATTTCTTAGACCTTAAAAGATAACTGTCACACATTGAAAGAAAAGATAAAAATTACCAAAATGGACATTTAAAAAAAATCAAGAAATAGATTAAGGACAGTAGTCCTAAAGACCTCAATAACCTGTCATTATTGTTTAACATAGAAAAAAAAAAAACGATAATATGTTCATAATAAGATTGAGTCCTTAAAAACATGCTGAATTTTGTTTCTTGTGATCAGCTTTTGAAAGCACAAAATGATAATAGAAGACACCATTTGTGGCAATGTTACTAGCAATTTTTTTTTCAAATTAGTAATTTTTAAAAAAAAAGTTTTCGCTTTCTGGGGGAAGAAAAAGCATAAAATGCCAAAAAGGTCAAGTCAATGCCAGATAGATGACAGGTCTCTGTATTATCACCAATGTGAAGGGCATAGGAGAACTATATGTTCTTTAAAGTGGAACATTCTACATTTCCTTAAACACTACAGTTTCCAAAAGGGCATTTTCAGCTATGGGCTTAAATATATTGGATTTATACCACCTTCTATGAAAATATTCCTTTAATCCCTACCGAACATCTGAAATATTAAAATGTTAAGATTATTGTTCTTTGTATTAGTTTCTAAATAGTTCATGAAGAAGGTTAAAGGAATACGATATTAATGATTCTAAGAATCAAGTAGCCCTACTGAAAAGTATGAAACATATTGCATACGGAAACACATGGGAACATATTGCATAAGGGATCATACTGCATCACATTTTATGGTGTATCCACATGCTCACATTCATTATGTTGGCTTGGCAAACAGGAATCTGCCACAGCACCCAGTAAGGAAATGGCAGGACAGGCTTCAGGAAATGACAAAAAGAAAATTCATTGCAATAGAAGTGTTAGGCAGAATTGACTGTGAACAAAACTATGGCTAAGACAATTCTTTTAGATTTTGAAAAGTCACACAAGACATGCAAAGGAGTTCTGATCCAAATCAGGAGATGGTAGGAGTTAACAGACTATTTAAGCAAGGAAGCACAGTGTCATATTTAGTAGTGAGGAACTTTCTGGGGTATTTCCTTTCCAAGAATATCAAGTTAAATATTCAACATATTTTGTAACTACCATTAAAATTTGAAAAACCCATTAGTAGGCTTATTGGGGGGAAAAGGAAGAAAAGGTAATAGTCTGTGTTGTAGACCAGAAGGAGAGCTTCAAGTATTGTGTGTTTGTCTATTTGTGTGTATGTTTGCCCATGTACACAGACATGTATGTACAAGGATCCAATAATGGAACAGTCCTAGTCCTTTCAAGTTATTTATTAAATAAAATAATTATTATTTTATTATTTAAAAAAATGTTTTAAATGTTTATTTCTGAGAGATAGAAAGAGAGACAGAGCATGAGCAGGAGAGGGGCAGAGAGAGGGAGGCACAGAATCCAAACCAGGCTCCAGGCTCTGAGCTGTCAGCCCAACTGGGGCTCAAACCTGTGAACTGTGAGATCATGACCTGAACTGAAGTCAGATGCCCAACTGACTGACCCACCCAGGCGGCCCTCTAATTTTTTAATTTTATTTTGTGAGAGAGATAGAGAGCAAGTGGGAGAGAGGCAGAAAGAGAGGAAAAGAGAAAGTCCCAAGCAGGCTCTGCAATGTCAGTGCAGAGTCCCATGTGGGGCTTGAACTTACGAACTGTGAGATTATGACCTGAACCAAAGTCAAGAGTAGTATGCTTAGGGGCACTTGGATGACTCAGTCAGTTAGGCATCCGACTTTGGCTCAGGTCATGGTCTCACAGTTCAGGAGTTAGAGCCCCACGTCAGGCTCTGTGCTGACAGCTCAGAGCCTAGAGCCTGCTTCAGATTCTGTGTCTCCCTCTCTCTCTGCCCCTCCCCTGCTCATGCTCTATCTCTCTATGTCTCTCAAAGATTAAAAAAAATGTTTATAAAAAAACAGAAAGCGTAGGATGCTTAACCAACTGAACCATCTAGCAGCCCCTATTAAATAAAGTAATTATTAAAATAAATCTGGGTCACTATTTTCCTGTGAATGAGCTATTCTACTGCTCATAATCATTGTTCCAATTCTTTCTTTAACACCTTCACATGCTTTTTATACAACCTGAAAATCTAGTTTCATATTCTCTTTCCCCAATATCTATCTTTATCTCTCTCCCTCCTCTATCTCCCTTTTTCTTCCTCCTCCCCTTTAAATGAACATGATGCAAAGACTGAATCAATCTATTGACTATATCCTTTTGTCTATTATACACAAATGATCTCATCAGCATGAAAAGTAATAAAACATGATTTTTCTGAGTTTTAAGTTCATAAAATATTCCAATTATATATATATATATATATATATCCTTAAAAGCAAATAATTATACAATAATACATAATTTAAATGTTTGCATTTCTTCCTAATAGAGAATTAAAATTAGTTGCGATTATCCTCCCCCTACTAGCTCTTGTGTAGCTTTGAACTGTTAGCCTCTGGTATCTTACTGACAAATTTAATTAAGTCATAAAAATATGTAATGATATGTTCATGCTTTCATTTACTCATTCACTTTAGATTCACTTAATAAATACTTTTTGATTTCTTACTGTGTAATTGGCACTATGCTATCCAAGTTAATCATGATTCTTGTTTTCATGGAGCTTAGCATTTATCGGAGGAAACAGTTAAACAATTTTAGTACAATGCACTGAGCACAAGTAATTAAAATATATCTCAGATTATTCCAACCTTCCTGTGCACACAAACCTTCCCTCCTCCCATCCTCCAAAGAAAGAAAATATGAGAAGTAAAAATTCAACTACCAGAAGTCTTTAAAATGATGTAAATCATTACTGTAGCATTCCTTAACATAATACATAAAGGGGGCTCTAGAGATATCACAGAGAAAAAGCTTCCCAGTAGTTCTATATAGAGATCAGTTTTTTTTCAAGTTATCCCACTTGTAGCAGGTGTTAAAATTCTCTCCTTTCTTTGTGCATCCAATCTCCTCCTTTGTATGTATGTGTGTATAGTCAGTCTACTTCATTCTTCTTCCAATTTCTGTACTTTCTTTTTTTACCCTCTTTACCCTCTTTTGGAAGTGTAGTTCATCTTCCATTTTATTGCCCATCTTTTGAGAATTAACCTAGTTAGTAAAATCTATTACCACGGTAGGTGACACATTAAGTGCCATAAGGACACATTATGTAGTACCTAACATTTAAATGGAAAAGGAAGGAGAACAAGAGCATATTTAAAAGTTATCCAGAACATTGTCTAAGCACAGAAAGCATGGTGTAGGGATAATAGGGAAGGAGACCATGATTTCATATGAACATAGAGTGGATAAATAGATGTACAATCATGGAATGAATGCCTATTGACCCATGTTAAGAAGTTTGTCAGGGGCACCCCGGTGACTCAGTCGATTGAGTGTCAAACTCTTGATTTTGGCTCAGGTTATGACCCGAAGGTTGTGGGATTGAACCCCGTGGTGAGCTCGGCACTGAGATGGCTTAAGATTCTCTCTCTTTCCCTCCGCCCCTCCCCCCACAGTCTCTCTCTCTTTCTCTCTCTCTCTCTCTCTCAAAAAAAAGTTTGTCCTTACCATATTTTTATGTTTAAATTTATTTAAGTTATTTAACCAATGCCTCTATTCCCCTCTAGATGGAAAAAGCTATGCTGCCAAAACCATGACTGGTTTGTTCACTATTGTATCCCTGGTACCTAATTTGTACCTGGAACCTAGAATTTCTGAGCTGGCTTAAGATTCTCTCTCTTTCCCTCTGCCCATCATGCCCAATGCTAGCTTGGTAAATGTATAATTCATTGTTTACCAAGCTAATATACATTATATATATATATTACATATATGTATTATGTACATACATATGTATCACATATATATAAGTACATTAGCTTGTAAATACTGAATTAATAGTGGATCTAAGCTCTAGATATAGTTGTGAAGAAGACAGTAGGTTTATTCAGTGTTGAGGATTCCCAGTGGGTGTGAGAGTGGGATAAGGGAGTTTAGCGCATTGTGGGAAAAAATAGATGAAGTAATTGCTGAGGTGATTTACACTAATAAGAGATCAAGAGGGGTGCCTGTGTGGTCCATCTGGGCAAGCATCTGACTCTTGGTTTCAGCGCAGGTCATGATCTCATGGTTCATGGGATTGAGCCCTGTGTCAGACTCTGTGCTGACAGTGTGGAGCCTATTTCGGATTCTCTCTCTCTCGCTCTCTGCCTCTCTCTCTCTCTCTCTCTCTCTCTCTCTCTCTCTCTCACACACACACACACACACACACACACACACAAACATACAAAATAAACAGACTTAAAAAAAAGAGATGCAGAATAGGTGAAGACTGAAAGGGAAAAATAAATGGGCAAAGCACTTGAAGATATTGAGTTTTGTGAAGAGGAAGATTGAGAAGAGAGAGCTGGTAGAACCAGAGGGAAAGAAGCTTTGATTAGAGGATGGATGGATACATGTAAAAATGATTCCCACGTAAAGCAGTTGTGGATGATGTGGATAAAATCCAGGGTCTGGATGTACTAATGGATGGCTAAAATGAAGTGCATGTGTTTGGAGATCACAAGATCAATGAACAGGGAGAACACAGTGACTTCAGGGTACCAGCAGGATCTGTCATGGATGAGGTTGTGAATATTGCATCAAAGAGGCACTTTCCTGAAAACAACAAGGCAACCAGAGAGACGTATAGCAGGATGGTGATGTGGATAGAAAAGAGGCTGACCAACCTCCAACCTTGAGGAGTATGGATTCCAGTGATAAATGGCCACCAGTATGGAAGACTGTAGGAGAGAGAAGTGATATTTTCAGGGAGAAGGCACGTTACATTTAAGCCAAGAAGATGATGGAGAAACTCAGAAATAGCTGAGATTTTAGGAAAATTCATTAAGCCCTGTCCCCGAAGTCACAATTAAAAAGTCGGGAGGGAATGAAAGAGTAACAATCAAGAGATGAGGAATAGACGGGGCGCCTGGGTGGCGCAGTCGGTTAAGCGTCCGACTTCAGCCAGGTCACGATCTCGCGGTCCGTGAGTTCGAGCCCCACGTCGGGCTCTGGGCTGATGGCTCAGAGCCTGGAGCCTGTTTCCGATTCTGTGTCTCCCTCTCTCTCTGCCCCTCGCCCGTTCATGCTCTGTCTCTCTCTGTCCCAAAAATAAATAAAACGTTGGAAAAAAAAATAAAAAAAAAAAAAAGAGATGAGGAATAGAGACGGAGGATGAGAAAAGAGAACAGGTGATTTGGGCGCTGACCAAAAATAACAGGGTTGAGAAACACAGAGTTAACTGGTCACTGCCACTGAATGATCAGGGGAGGAAGAGGAGCAGGGGCTTTAAATCCCACAGAATGTTGACTAGCCTGGCCATAGTTACTCCCAAGAAAATTCCTAGCATTAGTATTTGAAGACACTGGTCTCTCTGGAAGGAGTCAGATTTGGGTGGATTTGGTGAACTTTAGACTTGAGACCCTAGTACAAATCTTCCAAAGTGCTGGTCACAGGCCTGCTGTGTATATGCCGAAGCTGGGGGCAGAGGCACTGTGCCTCCACAACAGACTGTTGACATCACTGACAGAGCACAAGCCAACTCAGCTTCTAAAGAAGTGTATTTTCTGGCCCCTGGGTGGCTCAGTCGCTAAGCATCTGACTTTAGCTCAAGTCGTGATTTCACACTTTGTGAGTTTGAGTCCCATATCAGGTGAGCTGGAGCCCCACTTTTGGGTAAAAAATAAGAGTCCTGGGAGTGCCCCACTTCTCTCTCTCTCTCTCTTTTTGTCCCTCGCTCTCTCTCTGTGTCCCTCACTCGTACCCTTTCGAAGGAAGGAAGGAAGGAAGGAAGGAAGGAAGGAAGGAAGGAAGAAAAGCATATTTTCTGTTCCCCATGAGTAGTTGCCTGTCCTAGCATGTGAGACGGTGGTTAGACACAATGAACTTTACTACATTGATAGAACTTCTGAGCTGATCAGTTTAGTAATTTTCAGTTATAAATACATCTATTAGGCAGATTTGACATCTGAATGAGCTTGACAACGCCCTTCTCTTGTAGTCAAGGTGGGAATCCATGTTTCAAAAGGAAGCAGGTCAGACCAAACCTCCACAGTTTGACAATAAGCCCGTGGTATATTCTGGAATCTATCACTGGAGTCATTTTAGGAGTATTTTTATATACATTCTCACAGAGAAAGGAAGATTATGGAGGGCTCTCAACATGCCTACACTTTCCATATGCTAATTCAATTCGTCTGGATATAAAACTTTCTAAAATATTTATCGGAAGAGAAAGGTTTACTGCCTGGATAACGGCATGCCGTAGCTAGCCCTATACCTCACTTACATAGATCATGCATGCTCCTTCCTTACTATGCTTGCACACCACTGAATGTTACCATGATGAATTAAATGGGCATTTTTCTTTATTCCAAATTAGTGCCAGAGATCAAAAAGCTGCTAAAAGTCCTTTCCACAAGGATGCCTCCCAGAAAAGGATGAGTTATAGTTATTCTCGCCAAGAGATGCCTTCTGTTGTACTCTATCACTTCCTACGATCCAATAGCTTGAAATTGTGCCAAGCTAATTAGCTAGTTCAGTGACTGTTACATTAAGAGCCCACATAAGCCAAAAGAGTTCATCCTCTTAGTACTCAAGTGAAGCTTTATTACTTTACTCACCAATCAGAAAGCAGCATAAAGTCTCTCAATAACTAAACCCAATATATTATCTTCATGTAGACACTTCGTAGTGTTTTGTTTTTTTATTTTAAAGAATTGTTGCCATTTGTTTAATTCAGGAACATCATAAGTGAGGTATTCCTACCCTGGAAAGAAAAGATATATTTGTTAGCTATTTAATTTTTAAATTTGTTTTTATCAACTCAGTGAGCATAACTGAGCTTCTAACCCAGTAAAGGCACACAATGCTATAAGAACTAAGCCTTTTATAAGGCAGAGAATTTATGATTTCTTCTTTCTATTATGAATATTGCCAGGGTTCACCTTCCACAATTAGCATGAGGATTCAATTCTCAGACTCATTTCTTTTTAATTTGAAAAAAAAGTATTGTGAACTTCCTCTTGGAAGAGGAAGTTGTACTGTGAATACCTTCTAATAAAGAAGATGCATAATGATATAAGGATCAATAACTATTATTATATTTATGCTTTTCAATTATGTTTTTTTTTTATTATTTTAAGTTTGTATTGTGTTGTTTTTTCATTGCTAATTGTCCTGTAAGGATACTAATGGCAGACCCTTGTGTTCTACTTACTATGTAACAAGTACTATCCCAAAATCTTTAGATGTTTTAACTCATTTATTTCTCAGTAATTCCAAAGGAGTTACTATTTATTTCCTCATTTTATGTCCAAGGGAATGGATACTGAGAGAAGTTTATATAACTTGGGTAAGTTACATGGCTAGGAACCAGGATTTGAACTCAGGTATTCTCGGGTCAACCCATGTACCTAATCACTAGCTACACAGCCTCCACTATGTGAGATACAGATATCCATACAGTAGTTTATATATGCTTTGTGACCTTTTTTTAAATTTAAATCCAAGTTAGTTAATGTATAGTGTAATAATGTTTTCAGGAGCAGAATTTAGTGATTCATCACTTATAAACAACACCCATTGCTCATCCCAACAAGTGCCTATCACCCATTGAGCCCATCCCTTACCCACCTCCCTTCCAGAAAGTTTGTTCTCTGCATTTAAGAGTCTCTTATGGTTTGCCCCTTTTCTGCTTTTATCTTATTTTTCTTTCCCTTCCCCTATGTTTTGTTTCTTAAATTCCACATATAAATAAAATCATATGATACTTATCTTTCTCTGCCTGACTTATTTTGCCTAGCATTCTACACTCTAGTTCTTTTGCATTAACTTTATGCTTTCTGCATACTCACAGCTTCCTACCATGTTGGTGGTTCATAGTCTACAGTTTGGGAACTGAAGTTAAATGATTCATTAGCAAGTAAATTGGAGTATTTTATTTTCTCCTCCCTTACAATGTCTAATCAAATCGCTTTCCTCTGGTTTCTCACATCTTTAATTCTGATCTAATGCCTTGACTTCACTCTATGGCCCAGATATTAATGGTTTGTGTAGAAAAATATTAACCAGTATAGCTTTCCTGACCTCGTAGTGGAGACATTTTTTCTAGACACTCTGTATTATATAGATTTTTAACTAGTAATCAATGAAGAGGCAATATTTATTTATTCCTGTCTTTCCTTTTGTTCATCCTAGTTATTCCTAGACATTTTCTGTCAAACTAAACACAATTTTAAATGGATCTCTATCTTTAATGAACCACTAGAAATCATTAACACCTGCCCTTAACTGGGTCAGTGCACCCAGCCACCTTCTTGGAGGTCTTAGATAAAGTGAACCTTTATATCCTATTTGTCTTGGTTGAACTTGTTGCCCTGTATCTCTGCTATGATGTGAAGTGACAGAATAAAATGGCTTCTTGTTTGTGCATCTCAAGGCTAAAATCAGAGCTATGATAGGGATCATTCAATCAAAGTCAACATTGCCTGTTGCAATTTACACCTATTGATATGTTAACAGATAATTCAAGAGTTTTGCCTGTCAATTTCCACTTTAGGCCACAATTTCAATCCTCACAAGGGAGAAAGCGATTCTTAACTGCGTTTATTCTGTTTTATATTCTTCCACAGGGCTGCAGCTCATTTTATATTTAGATGTGTTAAATAACTTTTCCGGTTTACTTCTAGTTATCTTGTTCTGCATTGTCTTTGACAAAGTAACTGTAGCTGGAAGAAGTAGATTGGAAGTATTGATAGTAAAAAGCAAATACCAATTATATGTAAAGTTTTGCTAATTTGTAGGACAGTAGCACTAGATTGGGATCTTGAGATAAAGTATCTATCTATAATATGCTAATTCCAAGAATATAAATGAAAATATATTATTAAAATTTCTCATGTAACCATTTTTATGTAAATTCTGAGTTATAGCTAGAATGTCATGGGATCTATAAAGGGCTACATATTCACCAGACAGAATATACTGTAAATCTGCACTTACCCATATAAATGTCATTGACATATCATCTTAGTAACAGTCATAGCCAGATCAACCAAAAATGTTCAAAAATGTAAGAAAGCCATAGAAGCATACTAAAGTGCTATTACTATTTTACTTTTATCTGAAAGATGTGAGTTCTTAAAAACTGTTCTTTCTTTAGTCATATCTTTTCTAATTATCATTCACTTATGAAAATTTAATGGGTATTCGTATGTGAGCTATTTGTCAGGGAGGGAGTTAAATGATGAGTGAGACCTGGTCACAACACTTAAAAAAACAAAACAAAACAAACAAACAAAAAAACCCTACATTATAGTGGAGAACAAAATTGTAAATAATTGTATTAGATAAAATTTATGAAATTGCTGGTATTCAAAAAAATTAGGTAATGGCATTTAATATATATCGATTTGATATTACAAACCAGAATGAAATAATCATCACAATGGAAATACCAACCGCCTTCAAAGTGCGAAGAATAACGAGCAGTGAAACGAATGGACTGAGAAAGGCTCACAGGAGAGGTAGAATTTGTACATTGTCTTCAAATATGTGAAAGATTTAGATGATAGAGAATGCCTATTAGCAGCTATGCCATTTTATTCTTTTGTTGGATTGTCTCCACCCGTACCAGGTCAGCCTATGGTTTGGCATCTTGACATAAAATCAGTTATATGAACATGCCAATGAGAATGGAGGCAGGAAGCCCCCAGGCACTACTGGGCTATGGGCTGAAAATGAAAATAAACATTGACCCTTGACACAGTGGCTTATTGACAGGTTTCCTGGCAAAGTGTTAATTACTTACTGTGGCACTCTTCAGATAGATGATAAGAAACAGAGTGAGGATAGTGAAGGTCCTGTGTTGGTAAATGTTTCCTAGCTGGTTCTCTTGAAGTGGGGAGAGTCCGATTTGTATTTTTTGCCAATTTCAAGCTACCAGACTCTGACGCACAAGAGATAGAGCCCGGAAAAGGTGCACATTTAGCTCTTGCAAACCCAGCCAGTATGAGGGGGCTCCAGCACGCTTGTGGTGGTGGATGTTTTTCCCTGAAGTGGAAGTAACCATTACGAACCCTGGTTGAGAGTTCAAGTGCACTGATGTCATGATATCTGTCCTATAAACCCTGTCAGATTGATGATGTTTCAACGATCTATCTGCAGTACTTGTGTGGAGACCACTCCAAAATTATTTTAACCATCTCAGTATTTATACATCTTCCCCCAGAACCCCCCACCCCCCAAAAAATCTTTCTTTGATTATCAGTGGTTGTATTTTTAAAAGAAATTGATGGCATTTTGTACTTGTAATAAAAATAGTTTGTTCTAGATTTTCATAATTGTTTTGATGTCTACTGTTTGCTCCATTTTTGCAAGTAATTATTAACCTTCCAAAAAGTGTAAGTCTTTATCTTTTTAGTGAAAATTAAAGAAATAAGATCCCTAGGCACATCTTTCTGAGTTCTTAATAGGCACAGAAGACATCTAGAGAAAATTCACATTCAAATATAATTGTAATTTAAATTCACTAAGCATTTATTTTCTAGACTGTCAGTTTGAGCCACACTGAAAAGAAGTATAAAGACTTTTAACAGTTGCTATTATCAGATGTCAGCTTAATCTCAGATACTGTATTGAGATCTTTTCAAACCTCTTAGCAGCAGCAACCTGGTGCTTCTTTTATCTTGCTACTAATCAGATCTGCTGTTTATCCAGGTCTTGTTGAATAAACAAAATTTGCATGACAAGATGTCTCCATCTGAGAGAAGTTCTTTATACTCCATTTATCTTTTGCTAGAGGGTGAGTTTATGAGAAGGGATGTCTCATAAACTGGTATCAGACTTCTCCAGGCCTTCCCCATACCAAGACTCTTTTTCTTTCTTCTTTGGACTTTCAGATATCCAGATTTCTTTTGGTTCCTATCAACGCAGATGTGTGTGTCTGTACCAAGATCTTACACTGATATTGAATCTCCTCCTAACCCTTGCCTTTGTTTTAGATCAGTGCCCAGACCAAGGCTGTGTAATCTGAATAATGTAGTTTTCTCTTTTGTTCCATCTGCTCTGTCTGCAAATGTTTAAATATCCTTCCAGGTTTCCTTTAAAAACACATAGGCATTAACACAGTGCACATCATTTTATAGCCCTGAACCATTAATGCCTTTTAAAGTCAAGACTTTGCAAGGTGGTATGGGTCACTTACTAATGCCAGTGCTCACTTTCTGTAACTTTGTAGCTAACACCCACCATTTCCCCTCTGTTTCCACTTTGTTTCATATGTAATTCTGTGCTTGAAAATGTGCTGAACTCTGCCATGGGATCAGATGGTCAACACTATTGGATATTGCTGCTAAACTACTGCCTCCTATCAAAGGATAGAGCTTGGTAAATGTCACTTCTGGCCACATGTCCCTTTCAGGTTAAACATATTTTGAGAGATTGAGAGAAGAAAAAACAAAAGAAACCTGGATCTCCTTGGACATGGCTTGATCATAAACCTGGGTACTCTATAAGTACCTTCAACAAAGAAACTATTTTGGGGAAAGAGATACAGCTATGGCCGCTCCCCACCTCAACATAACTATTATCTTGTTCTCCAAAAACTTTTCTTTCTCCCTTATTCTTTTATTTTATTTTTTTATGTTTATGCATTTATTTGGGAGGGGGGTGGATTTCACAAGCAAGCATGCATGGGGGAGGAGCAGAGAGGGAGAGAATCCCAAACAGGCTCCATGCTATCAGCACAGAGACCCACATGAGGCTCCATCCCATGAACTGAGAGATCATGACCTGATCCCAAATCAAG
Organism: Herpailurus yagouaroundi; assembly: GCF_014898765.1. Lineage (NCBI taxonomy): Eukaryota > Metazoa > Chordata > Mammalia > Carnivora > Felidae > Herpailurus > Herpailurus yagouaroundi. The sequence goes on from NW_024412403.1 coordinate 30,475,664, forward strand.
AGTCAGACGCTGACCCAACTGAGCCACCCTGGCACCCCTCCTCCCTACTCTTTTTCTCGTTGTCCTTTGATCCTTTATTAATTCTTTTCCTTTTCTCACCTGCTTTAATATTGTTTTCCTGGTTTCAATTTATAATTTCAGCTCTATTTGGCAGTCTCGCTTTACAGTCTCTTTTATTTTATCTGAATGAAGGAAGCTGTCTTCTCAGAGGTTTGTTGTTTAACCCACCTCCTAATCTCCTCCTCCACTTTCACAACTTGACCATAGACTTGCTTTCTTCTGTCTAAATTTCATGCACATCTCCAGCTGAAAAACTGTGGGAAAGAAAATTTAAACTATGTACTCATCTTTTTTTTTTCCTCCTAATCCAAGGAAAACTCTCTGAAGGCAGGTTGGGATCCAACAGTCTCGATGAGTTCATTTGGACAATGTAAAGATACGCAGAGTGGGATTCACTAACACCTGTCTCTCTAAATCCACATTGAAAACTGCTTCTTCCAGAGAGCATTCTTGATTATCTTCTTGAATGAAGTGTTGCCTTTGGCAATGTGATGTAATGAAAGCCCCACATCTATGTTTATAAGCTTCCATAACAACTTCTGAAGGGGGGGGACATTCCCCTACAGAAGGATTTTAAAAATAACTTCCTTTTTTCTTAAAGGCCAATCTTAGCTCTACTGAGACAGTCTCACAATTATAGACTGTGCCATATCCATCACATTATCTTTTCATAGTTATTTATTCATTCAATAAATGCCACTGTGCTGGGCATTTGCATTTGAAAAAATATTGAGCCATGATTCCTCTCTATTATCATACACAGGAAATTATTATACAGTATAAGGGCTGTGTTATAAATTGCTAAGGTAACCCACAAGAAATATACCTAGAGACCAGGTGGCAGAGTATATGATCTGGTTGAATGAATGTTCTATTTAGGTCTTCCATGGCAGTAAAGAGTGAAAAATGCCTGCTTTTTGCAAAAGAAATGCCATTGAAAGGGATAAACCAGATTAATATGCTGATGCTGGCAAAGTTCTTTGGGTTTGAGATATTTTGTTGAATGGATGAATGCAACCTATTATTTTAATTGTTCCATTTAGTTTAAGAGCATAATCAAAAGTAATTTTGTCCTCTGCCTCATCCTGAGAATGCAACAAGCATTTCATTCTAGAATACATCGGTATGTTAGTGGCTTTTCAAAGTTGAGTATATAAAATGTTACAGTCAGATGTGTGTTTTGACTCTGGGTAAAAGGAGTCAAAAGCAATCTAATTTGATTATTAGCATTGTGCTTTAGGTGATTGGACGCCACTTGATCAGAAGAGAGGAATTAAGTTGATTTGACAGCCCTCCAATTTTGCTTTTACTGTTATTGATTCATTGAATCCAGGCTTTTCTATTCAAGGCTTGCTCTTGAAAAAGGCAATGATGGGCACATGTAGCCTAATCACATTTCATTGTCCATTTTCTGTGGGTAATGATAAATTTCACTACTCAGATCAATTTTGGTCTAATTTCCTCTAATAGAATATAACCCAAAGAAGTCTGTTAGATTAAAAGCAGTTTCTTTTACAAGATATATTAAAAGGGGGAAATGAACTAGAGGCATTTTGCTGTATAATTTTGGTTTAGATTTTATTTGAAGTGTACTACCAAAATAATCAGTGCTTGGGGTTTGTGTAGGAGTCCAGGAGACGAAAGATCATTTTCATGATTAATTAAAGACGTTGTTCAGAGAACTATATGTATTTGACAATTGAAGGGATCATAGATACTATTAAAGTTATTTCCTTCATGTCTCAGACAAAAACAGGCTTAAAAGCATATGGACCAGAGTAGGAGATGCAAATTGTTATGGGTCAATTTCTATGTATCGTGCCAATTTATCATACCATGCCACCCCTACCCCCAATTAAAATTTCACTAGTAAATGAATGGTATATTTGATCTAGAATATATGACTACATATAACATTTTATGCATTTAGATGGAAATTATAGTTAGGTTTTCAATGTTTATATTTATTTCTTGTCTTTATCCTTTCAATTAACAAATCAGAAACATAATTGCTTAGCAAAATGCATAGTGAATTGTTTTAGAAGGTTAACACTGTGCATGTTCCCAGAAGTCAATTATGTTTGTAGGATTTGGAGATTGTGATGGACTGGACTCAGATTGACGTATACAATTAAAATCTCTCTAACCTGCGTATCAAGAGAATTGTTTAAGTATTGAAGAGTTAATGCTGTGAAATGAGTTTAATTTAATGCACATAATTACAGTGCCATGAAAACATAGGGGAGAAAAATCAACGGAGGGTCATATACAAGGAAAAACATTTATTCTGAGACATTATTTTCTTGTGTGTGTGTGTGTGTGTGTGTGTGTGTGTGTGTGTGTGTGAGGAAAGAAGAGAATTAGAAACTATTGAGTATTATGAACAGAAATATAATGTGATGGGATAATAGATACTGAATCAAAGTCAAAGTTTTGTCATAAAAACACAACACATGTTAAAGAAGAACAATAATAATAATCGGGATAGGGATCTATTCCAAGATCAGTTAGGTAGAAAAAGGTCAAGGGAATGAATGAGGGGAGAGAGAGGAATAGAAACTGAGAAGCGTTAAGGAAGGATGAGGAAAAGCAGCTTCCAAGTAAAGCTTGCGTAGAGAGGGTGAGTGAAGGTTGAGATACCAGGATTCTATCATTTGAATACTGAGCTTCAGAGTGTTCCTGGTACTGAGATGACAATTAGCTTATTCAATCCTTTAGAGCTTTTCACCTGCTCTTTTACTTTTGGACCTCACCATGCTTCTAAAAGGTATAGTCTCTTATATAGTTAACAGAGCACAGAGTAGCTAAGGATCAACTCTTGTCAGCCCTTTCTACCTCTCAAATAATATATAATGGATTATTCTTAGTGTTTGTGTTGAAAATCCTTACAGTTATATTCAGTAAAGTTTACTGAAACTATACAGACAGTCCTCACTTTTCAAGATAGTGCAAGGCTGTAAAAATGATTACACAAGCTTAGATTGTGCATAAATCTTATGACTCAGTGGGTAAAGTTATGATTGTTCTGTGACCTTTAAAATGTTTGGTCAAAATGTTAAAAATTCTCTAACAATCTGTTATAATAAATAAGTAAGGATTTTTTTAAATAGGAAAACTCATATCAATTTAATACACCATAATTTAACATCAGAAACACTGAGGGTTAAAGCATTTTATTTCTTTATAAAAATGCCATCGCGAGTAGTTTGAACACTATTTGTTTTCTTCTTGTCATATAAGTGATGCTATGGAATGGGTATCTTTCCCATGATTTTGTAAATTCTCATTCTCTTTCTCAGTTTGGATCAACTTCAACAAATTATTCTTTGTGCTTTTAATGTAATGAAATATCTGTGAGAGTCCTTCAATGTGGGGTATTTTGCCAGCATCACTTCCTCTGGGACATCATCATTTTCTGCAAAACCACTTTCCTCATTTATGTCAGCAAGTTCGCCTTGGTGAAGGCGTCTATAGATCCTTTGGAGAACCTACATTTTCCACATTCACAAAGGCAGATAGATATTGCTTCTGAATTTCCATGTCATGGTGCCTGAATTGAGCATCCTACCCTTGGACTCCTGATTTCAGCTCAGGTCATGATCCCAGAGTCATGAAATTGAGCCCCTTGTCAAGCTCCACGCTGAGTGTGGAACCTGCTTAACACTCTCTCCCTCTCCCCCTAACCCTCCCCCACATGCTCTATCTCTCTCTCTCTGAAATAAAAAATAAAATAAAATAAAATAAGATAAAATAAAATAAAATAAAATTCCATGTCTGTCCAATTTGAATTTTACTTTCAGCATCATCACTTTCTGATTCTTTGTTTTTTTAATGTTTATTTTTAAGGGGGGGGGGAGAGGGAGAGAGAGAGAGAGAGAGAGAGAGAACAGAGTGTGAGACGGGGAGGGGCAGAGAGAGAGGGAGACACAGCATCTAAAGCAGGCTCCAGGCTCTGAGCTATCAGCACAGAGCCCAACATGGGGCTCGAACTCATGAACCATTAGATCATGACCTGACCTAAGCCAAAGTCGGATGCTTAACCAACTGAGCCACGCAGGTGTCCCACTTTCTGATTCTTTACTGCACTATTTTATTTTATTTTATTTTATTTTATTGTTTTTATTTTATTGTTTTATTTTATGGTGGTTAAAACACCTACCATGAAATCTATTATATTTTATAATATAATACATTGTTGTATATTGTTATACAGCAGATTTCTAGAACTTAGTCACTTTGCATAAATGAAATTTTTACATACATTGAACAATTCCTGATTTTCCTCTCTTCATCGCCCTTGGCAACCACCATTCTATTTTCTACTTCTATGAGTTTGAATATTTTTGATTCCTCATACAAGTGGAATCCTGCAGAATTTGCCTTTCTATGACTGGATTGTATTACACATAACACAGTGGCCTTAACATTCATCCATGTTGTTGAATATTGCAGAATTTCCTTTTTTTTTTATTAAATAGTATTTCATGTTATTTACATACCGTATTTTCTTCATCAGTTTTTCTGTCAATGAACATTTAGGTTGTTTCCACCTGCTTGCTATTATGAATACTTCTCCAGTGAATATGGGAGTGCTAATATCTCTTTGAGATCTTGACTTAAATCTTTTTGGATAAATACTAAGAGATAGAATTGCTGGATCATATAGTGGTTCTGTTTTTATTTTTTTGAGGAAATTTTATAGTGTTTTCTATAGTATTCGCACTTTTGATTTCCTACCAATATACACAGGTTCCAATTTCTCCACATCCTTCTCAGCATTTGTTGTCTTTGTTTTCAAGACACTTTGACACGTGATTTTGTTGACCAAAGTCCTCAATCATTTGTCCATTTTTGTAAAATGACACATGGGTTAATCACCGGGAGACGAGAGTCAACACAACTATAAGGTTGTTTTCTGTGTATGAACTAAATAACAGATGTGCAGTGATCAATTACAGACAAACCTTGAAAGAAGTGACATAAGTCATCATTGATGATGATGATGCACATCTTTTGTTCATGTAGTGACTTGTGGGCTAAAGAGGTAGCAGCAAGATTTATACTTATTAATTTACTAATAGTTAATATCTCATGGTAATTGAAATGTGAACCATATTGTTGAGAGCCAGAAGTTATTTTTCTATCATGGAATGACTCAGATCTGTGCATTTCAGAACTCTGTACAAGGACTTCCTGAACATAGAATACCACTTGAAATACTAAGTATAGAATCCTAGTAAAATTGTTTAAATTTTCATTGCATTAGAAGCACAAAATATAGAAATTTTAGATGACCATGGCTTGAACTACTTACTGTGAGGTTGATTAAAATGTGGAAACTTATTTCTCTTTTGTTGATGATGTCAGTTAAGGCACTGTATAATGAGCTTCAGATCAGATCATTAATGAAGTCTTCTATCAGTCATGAAATTTTACAGGTTGAAAGAATCTTTGAATTAATCTCATTTTATAATAGCTGAGTATGTCTCTTTCTTGATGTGTTCTGAGTATTGCCCATGGTCATAAGCTAGTTAGATATACAACTGGAACATGTTATTTGACTTCTCCAGTCAAGTTTTCACAAGTTTGAAAGTCAATTACAGTATATTTTCAGGAATAAAGATAATATAGACCACAGGGTGAAGTGAGATATTAAATTGGATTATTTTTAAAAGGCTGTTTCTGACAATCTTCTATACATATAGAGAATTTTGCTTTATAATATTAGGTCCTAAAGAAACCCCAAATAATTAATTCATCTCATTTTTTAAAGTTTATTTATCTATTTTGAGAGAGAGAGAGAGCGAGCATGCATGCAAGCAGGGGAGGTGCAGAAACAGATAGAGTCCCAAGCAGGCTCTGTGCAGAGCCTGATGTTGGGCTAGATCCCACAAACCATGAGATAATGATGTTGGCCTACGTCAAGAGTCAGAGACATAACCAAGTGGGCTACCCAGGTGCCCCTAATTCACCTCAATTTTCAAAAATATGTGTTTTTGAAAAATATATTATGATTATATATACATGAGAAAAGTTAGACATTTAGCATGAAATCAAGTCCTCTGAAAAACTTTAATGATGTTTTCCTTATAAGTCATAGAAATTCCACCTAAGAAATTATTTGGTTGGATAATATCAACAATCTAAGTTAGACAAATCTAAATAATCTGACAATAGATGGTCGACCAAAGTCATAATTTCTACATAAGTGTTATTATAGGCTAAATGTTTGTGTCCTCCCCCTCCAAAATTCATATGTTGATGGTGTTGGAGGTGGCATCATTGGGTGCAATTAGATTTAGATTAGGTCATAAGGTATGACCTCATGATGAAATTAGTGCCATTATATGAGGGGGAATACAGACTGGTCTTGCTCTTGCCCACATACTCAATGAGGAAAAGCTCTGTGAGGATATATGAAGAAGTTAGCTGTCTACCAGTCAGGAAGAGGGCCCTCACCAAGACCCTAATTTGTTGGCCCCTTGATCTTAATTCCTGACTTCTAGAAATGTGAGAAATAAATATATTTTTTTAAGCCTCTCAGTCTAGGGCATTTTGTTATGGTATCCCAAGTCAAAACAAATATGAACATACTACACTTTTATTTGGGTTAATTTTTTATGATACCCTTACATATAAGGTGGACTATGCAAGACTCTGCTGTGATTATTCAGTTTTCTTGGTGCTAGCCCAGGTCCACTTAAAGCAAATATCTTTTGATTCTAAGAGAGACAGACCCATTTGGCTAACCCAAATAATGGTTAAGTAGGAGGATTGGTTTTTGTAAGCACAATGGAGGTATGATGGAATCCAAGAAAACTGAGTCCAACTAGACTTATAGGAACTTCACTTTGGCAAGGTTTCTAGTATCTTTTCTATTTGGAATGAAGTAGATCAATTTTACTTGTAACATGCAGTCTCTTGGAGACTAATTTATTGTGATGCAATCGTTATGAGAAAGCACCATATAACACTGTCCCTTCCTTTAGTTTCTCTCCATGCTTGAACCCCAAGAATAAGGCACCTACCACCAATGGAGATCCATGCGCTTGTGTTCACTCTTGAATTCAGCCAGAAAAGTGGATGACATGGCATAAGGTCTTCTAAGATCTTTGTAGGTAACCAGTTGTGCTGGCCCCACACATTTTTCTTCAAGGAAGCTGCCAAAAAGGAAAGTTATATCTAAACAGGTATCTCTAGAAGACTCTTATGACTACAAGTGGTTTCACACCATCCTTCTATCTTGGCATAAATCTTTACAACAGTGATGACTTTTCTTTGCATCAGAAAGATGGATGATCTCCTTCTTAGGTCATTTAATTAATCCTCTAACCCAGGGGCATATGAAATTTTTCTGCATAAAAGTAGATAGTAAATATTTTAAGCTCTGCATGACATGTAGACTTTATGGCAACTGCTCAACTTTGCTCTTGTAGCAAAAAAGCAGCCCTAAACAAAATGTAAATGAATGGGTGTGGCTATGCTTAAATAAAACTTAAGTTACAAAAAAAAAAAAAAGGCAGTAGACTGGATTTGGCCACTAAGTATAGTTTGCCCACCCCTGATCTAACCTGTTACCCTCTGTATGTTCTGCTTGTAGTTCTGTGATAAATCCTCTGTAATTACTCGCATTTGAAAAGTGGATATCCCAAATGCCTGAGTAATGCAATAGCTAATTAACTTTTCATTAACTCTACCTGGTTTACTCTTACATTTGTTGCTAAAAAGATTCCAAAAGGAAACAAAAATAGTACATACTGTGCAGCATATCTAAAGGAGTACATGTCTTAAATTCACTTTATTCTGTGACAGAGTATAAACTCAAGAAAAAAGGGTATGTGAGCAATTCCAAATGATGCAATAGTGTCCGGAAAGATGAGAAATAAAAATGGCCATTGGATTTGGCAATAAAGAGGTTATTGGTGACCTTCAAGAAATAAATTTCAAGGGAATTATTGAGGCAGAAACTAAAATGCAGAATATTTAGGCCTGATAATAATAAGCTATAGAAGATCTTCTCATATTAAGCAAAGCTTAATTTAAAATGCACTCCACCCAAACATCCTCTCTACTTAAATATATTTCAGAATGCTTTCAAGCCAGTTTAAATAAACGTATTAATAGAATAAGCTTTCTTGTAGCATATTTGTGTGTGTGTATGTGTGTGTGTGTGAAAACATTTATTGATTAAATTCCCTATGCCACACTTGAATTTAAAGCTGTGACCTGTGATCTCAAATTGACTTCATGACAATAATGATTAGGATGGTGGGTGAGCAGCACACATTTACTGATAATCTCTCTGTAGTAAAGTCAATGACTCTTTTTCCCAAAGAGAGAATCCAGTTATTAAAAAAAAAAAAAGAAGTGTTTTCATTGGCATACTTTCTTAATCCACTTCATTTTCTAGTCACAAATGTAAACCTATGTTACATTTTTGTAATTCTACTCTTTTCACTTGATTTCTAGTCTGCACAAAAACAAAATAGAATTTCTAATGTAAATATGGGAATATAAACAATTATAAAGACAGAAATCTTTGTCATGTTTTTTGTATTACTTATAATCCTTTTGTTCCAGTGATTATTTGAATATGTGGTATTATTGAATTTGGCTACTTTGTCTGGAAGTTACAATCTTCCTATTTCTGCCACCCAATATTCGAAAGTGAAAATGTCATTTTATTTTGACTTATGAGGTGGAGTAAGTATCATTTCTCTGCCTCTTCCTGCTTTCCCTAACCCCTTCCCCAACTCCCTAATCTTCCATTTTAGTTAAATACTATAGAATGTCACATGGTTGATAAATTCCTATTTTATGAGTTTTTTTAAGACATTTAATGTAAATTCAATGTAAGCTTCAGTTATAAATATATTTAATATAAACTTTGGTTTTCCATGGGAAAAGAAATGATAGGCTATAAAGATATATGATGCCAATTTTATTCTTATTTGGAAGCACTGTAGAATCTTTCCAAGGAAATAAATTACACCTGAATATTTGTTATTTGTATCCTTCTATTGGCAATTATTTATTAAATATGTCTAATGTAATAAGAAACACACAAGCAACTTGTGACTCAAAAATAAATAGATGGAAGCTTTTACTATCTATTGTGTAGCTCACACTTAATGGGAAACAAATCAAAAAAATAGATCAATCAATCTTAAAAGTTTATTTTTAGAGGCTTAAACACCTACCTATGGGAGAATAGAGGAGGAAGCCATAATTGTCTCAGTTTTATAAAATTTTAATATCTATATTTTTCAGTTATTCTGAAAGCAAACAAGAGGTTTCTGGATCAAAAACAGACTATTTCTCTACACCCCAGTACCCCATCTGATGCGAAGAGATAAGAAATTCTTGGTTTTGTTTGTGTGGACAAAGGAATTTATACCCAAGAGGAGACTCCAAAATTATGAATCTTGAAGTTTATAGGGGAACTGCCACTTAGCTTACTTGAGACAGCACAAGAAACCTTCTCTCAAATGTTTTACACTTTGGAAGTATAACAAGCTGGAATTGGGAATGTAAGTGGATGGCTTCTGCTTTCATTTTTGTCTGAAATGGAAGCATTTAGCTCAGGGGGGGATAAATATTTCTGAAGATCACTATGTAGGCAATCATTCTTTAACTTTCCAGGCCTATCGTTTAGCCCAAGTTTCCGTTTTCTTTGCCTAGAATACCCAAAATACTGAGAAACATAAAAATTCTTTCTTTACAGTTCTACACAATTGAGGAAATGTTCTCTTATGGAGATGATATTAGAATCTAGACTATTAGATCTATAAGTGTTCTCTACACAAAAAAGGAAAGCCGTTCCTGGCAGAGGGAACAGACACACAGCAATTGGGGCATAAGACAGAACATGATGGAATTCACATCCACTGTTTGACAGTCATTATTTCTGGGAAAGGGAGTTGCAGAACAATTGAGAGTTTAAGGATATCTTACCAACTTTATTTACTGGCATCACTCATATCCAAACAACATTCATACATTATTCTCATTAAAAAATTCAAGTAAGTCGGTTGAGCGTCCAACTTCAGCCAGGTCACGATCTCGCGGTCCGTGAGTTCGAGCCCCGCGTCAGGCTCTGGGCTGGTGGCTCAGAGCCTGGAGCTTGTTTCCGATTCTGTGTTTCCCTCTCTCTCTGCCCCTCCCCCGTTCATGCTCTGTCTCTCTCTGTCCGAAAAATAAATAAATGTTGAAAAAAAAAATTAAAAAAAAAAATTCAAGTAAAAGAAGACAGCAGAATGTCATCCAGGAAACATGTCATTTTGTCATTTGTTGGCTGAACATGCAGCAGAACAAAAAACCAATCACAGATCATGAAAATGTGTATGCTGTATGTACTAATTTGGGCTTCATTCTTTAGGCACAGAGATCTAAAAGTTTTCCAGAAGGAGAGTGATAGGAATGTATGCAAGTTTTAGAAAGATTACTCTGACATAATAGACTAAGTGAATGAATGAGTGAATGATCAGGGGATTGGAAGAAAGGGCACAGACTGGCATTGCAGTGATTGACCAGACTATTAAAATGATAGCAGAGGAATACGGAGGAGGGCAAACACCTAAGAGATGTTAACTGGATCAAATCAGTGAGCCTTAGTGTGTCATAGGATGTATGTCTTACAGGGACAATGGGAGTCGGGATGACTCCTGGGTTCCTGATTTGGGTAGTTGAATACATGATGGAGCCATTAACTCCAAAAGGAAATATACATATTTGGTTTGGGTTTTGAGGGGAGAAGATAGTGAATTTATCTTTAGATCTTAAATTTGAGGTTTCTATAAAATACTTTTATAGAAAGAAATGTTTACTAGTACCTTAAAAGATGGGCATAAGAGAGTCATTGTAAATTAGATATAGATTCTTTTAGGAATATGAAAGAGAGAGACAGACAGAGAGGAAATAAACATATCTAAGAACACCTATGTGTCACACAAAACTTAGGATCTGGAGTTTTGTGGCTATTGGCATCTGTTTAGCAGATTAACAATGTAAAGTTCGATATCTCTTGGTTTTCTAAGCTCTTCTCATATTTGCTACCTCATGGTCATAAAATGAATGTTGGAGTTCCAGATATCACATGTACTTTCATGACAGGGGGAAAAAATAAGGAGTTGTACCAGTTTGCCTATATCCTTGTATCAGCAAACTAAACTGTTCTTCAGAGTTCTCAGTTTTCCATTTGCATCTCATAGGCCAGAATTGTGTCAAATTGGAACACAGTGAATGGAGCCGGAAAACAAGAATTTAACTGGCTAGATGACTGTCTCAACAAACTAGGGATTATGACTACATAAAGAAGGAGTGAGAGGGTATTGAGTAGCCACTTCAGCATCTGACACAGGAGATTTGAAGGAAGACAGTGGGGTCAGCAATGTTAGACGCTGTAGTGTTCTACGAATCAATTCTGGAGTCTCCAGAAATGAAATAGTTTCCAGATTAATTGTGTTTAAAATAAACTATAGGCATACCTAGTTTTATTGCACTTTGGTGTATTGCATTTTGCAGATAATTGCGATTTTTACAGATAGAGGGTGGCGGCAGCCCTGTGACTATTTTTCTGGCAGCATTTGCTCACTTTGTGTCTTTCTGTGACATTTTAGTAATTTGCATAATATTTCTAATTTTTCCATAATTATTGTGTGTGTTATGGTGATCTGTAGTCTTTGATGAAAGATCATTGCCAATGTATCCAGTCACCCAAGAGCGCTAATGGAGACATACAGTGAGCTGAACGTTATTTTCAGACCTGCTAACACGACATCCTTTCTATAGCCTATTGATCAAGGAGTCATCTCAACTTTCAAGTCTTATTATTTAAGAAAACATTTCATCAGGCTATGGCTGTCATAGGTAGTTAGACCTATGATAGGTCTTGGCAAAGTAAATGAAAACCTTCTATAAAGGATTCACCATTCTAGATGCCATTAAGAACATTCACAATCCATGGGAAGAGGTCAAAATATCAACATGAACAGGAATTTGGAATCCGTAAATTCCAATGCTTGTGGCTGATTTTGAGGGGTTCAAGACTTCTGTGGAGGAAGTAACTGAAGATATGGTGGAAACATCAGAACTGGGATTAGAAGTGGAGCCAGAGATGTGACTGAATTAGAGGACTCTTAGGATAAAATTTTAACAGATGAGGAGTTGCTTCTTATGGATGAGGAAAGAAAGTGTTTTCCTGAGATGGACTCTAATCCTTGTGAAGGTACTGTGAAGATTGTTGAAATAACACATGATTTAAAATATTATATAAACTTGTTGAGTTGCTCATGAAAGAGTCAATTAATGCAGCAAATTTGGTTGCCAACTTATTTCCAGAAATTCCCACATGCATCTCAATCTTCAGCAATCACCACCCTGATCAGTCAGCAACCATCAACACTGAGGCAAACCCTCTACCAGCAAGAATATGACGACTCATTGAAAACTCAGATGTGGTTAGCGGTTTTTAGCAATAATGTATTTTAAATCAGGGTATGCACACTAGTCGTTTTAGACCTAATGGTATTGAACACCAAATGGACTACAGTATAGTGTAAACATAACTTATATATACACTGGGAAACCAAAAATATTCATTTGATTCACTTCAATGTGCTATTCAGCTTATTGTGGTGGTCTAGAACTGAACCTGCAATATCTCCAAAGTATGTCTGTAGCTTAAAATGCCTGCCATTGGGCCGATAAACATAAGGAAAGGTCATTAGGCTCATTGTCTGAAAGTAAACATGTAGAAACAATGAGGTACCATTTCTTACACATAAGTCTCTAGCACCTATTTTAAGGCAGGCACTGTGTAAGGAAGGTGAAAGGCAATGGAATGGGAAGGCTGGAGGGACACACATCCAGGACGATGTACCCTGAGGTAACAATCACAGGTGCTGGGCAACAGTCCATTTTCATCGGCACCATGCTTTTTCTCACCTATTTTGAAACACTTTTCTCTGTCCGGAATTTTGTTATGCCTTACTCTTGGATACTTTGAAAAATCCTATTGACTATTACTTGATTTTACTTAGAAATCACTTCTTCCAGGCACCCATGATTTATGTCTCCAAAGAATGCCCAGGCTTCCACCTCTTTCTAGCATAGTGCCTTGTTCTCTATCTATCCCATATCTCTATAACTGCATTAATTACATTGTTCTGATTATTTATTAATTTCCGTGTTTCCTCCAAGGCTTCTAGACAATGGGAAATTTGCTCTATTAACTTTTATGCTTACTGTGTATACCACACTTCTTAAAATAGAATAGGCTCTCATTCATACCTGCTGATTGAACAAGAAACACTTCTATTTTTGCCTCTCATAGCCTAATCATTCTAATACATTTTTTAATTGCTGCATGGTAATTATTTATAGGAAGAAGAGTAAGCATGACTCTTAATTAAGTTTCTGTCCCCATAACAGTAGGTACAAACATTCAAATCCAATATGCATCAAAATGAAGCATCTTTCCATTTTATATTGTTTTTGTTACTGTTGGTAGGAGCTTCTACTAGTCTTAAAGGAAAATTGAAGTAGTATATTGTCTTATTATTCTGGAACATGCAATTACTACTGAAGGAGAATGCCATCATCATGTGAAGGTCAAAAGGAAACGGGGAAGGAGAAAACACAAAGGGAAGTAAAAAACTAAGAGCTAAGTGATGGCAATCTTGAAAAAAAAAATCCTAGGTGTCTGTGCTGTGGTACTGACTCCATTTCCTTTCCAGATTTAAGTTCCTAAGAGATCTTTCTGTACCCTTATGAAAAGCGCATCAGTTGACCAAAACCTTCCTCGAGCAGGAATGGATGGGTCATTGTGACTTCTGGGTGCTCTTCCTTACCAGCATTCTTTTGGGAAAGGAAATGTTCTGTAGCGCTATGATCCAGATTCTGATCCTGTATCTACATGATGGCATTAACTCTATGTTTTAAAGTTTGTAAAGTATCTTAGTCACCACAGAACTCTTCTTCCTTTCTTTCCCTAACTTCTTCCTTTTTTTAAATATTAGAATGGTGTTAGGGGCGCCTGGGTGGCGCAGTCGGTTAAGCGTCCGACTTCAGCCAGGTCACGATCTCGCGGTCCGTGAGTTCGAGCCCCGCGTCAGGCTCTGGGCTGATGGCTCAGAGCCTGGAGCCTGTTTCCGATTCTGTGTCTCCCTCCCTCTCTGCCCCTCCCCCATTCATGCTCTGTCTCTCTCTGTCCCCCCAAAAAGTAAATAAAAGTTGAAAAGAAAACTTTAAAAAAATAAATAAATAAATAAATAAATAAATATTAGAATGGTGTTATTTTAGTTATGCTTTCAGTTTTTAAATAATTTTTCCACATGAAACAATCTGTCATGGCATTTTTTAAAGTGCTCTTTGAAATCCTGTCCACAGGATGCTCCTAAAACTGTTTTGTTTTGTTTTGTTTTGTTTTGTTTCAGATTCACAAGGAAGATAAGCATATTAAAAGTTCTGACAACCCTAAACTGTAAAACCTAATAAACTGTTCAATCAAGGAAATTTATAAGTCAGTTTTTGTTTAAAAACTGACATTTCCCCAAATTTTTTGATGTAGACCTATCATTTAGCATCACATCTGTAAAAATCTTATGGAATGAGTCTTCCTTCAAACAAGCTTTGGGAAAGTGCTCTGTTACAATATATGGGGAAAAACTTTCAGGCCTTTTTGACTTCATAATGAAGCACTTCAAACTCTTTATCCCATTTTAAATTTGTTTATTTTAATGTTGCTTTTGATAATCAGATAAATGATTTAATTATGCTCCTCTGAATTAAACCCAATATTTTTTTTCTGGTTTTAATCAGTGATTCCCATGCAATGATCCCTCTATGCATTTTTTAAAAGGTTTTTGTTCTTCAAAGTTGTTATCTTAGTTATTTAGTTATGTCTAGTTCCACTGATGAATCTTCTGCCCATATTAATGAGATAATTCCAATGAACTGTTTTGGATGTGGTTTAACATCATAATGAGTGCCAAATGCAGTTTTGTCAGAAATGAATAATTCATTTCAAAATAAACTTGCTTTTGACCAATTCACTTCCTGAGGATTAGTGCAATGACTATTAAATATCAATAGTTCTTAAGAAAAGCTGGTAATTTTTATTGCATTAACCTTGAACAACAACAAACCCTGTTTTTTCTTTTCTTTTTATTTCTAAACAGTTGGTAAGATCGAGTTAGCAATCTTTATTCAAAATTAAGGACATACTTTAAAATGTCCTCCAAAATGTAAGGGAAGTTGACCAAGTGCTCAATCACACCTAGGAGGTGTAGAGGAATTTCGAGTCCACTGTAAACTATTATGTGGTAACATTAATTAGAAACGAATAGACTAGACTCCACTTAATAAGATTAAATTAAGTTAGTTCTTATATGATAGATCTTGAACTGTGAATTTTTTTAAGTAAAAAAAAATCTAAGAGTTCAGAGAGAAAAGTATACTTCAGAAAAATCTGCAGTAAACTGTATATCATTATATTAGGAAATAGGGTAGCTTCTTAAAAGAATGAAGTCTTTTGATACCCAGAGGTTAATTTTTGGATTTTTTTGTAACATGGAAAATGCAGACATTTGTCATACAGCCTCATACTAGGAAGGAAAATTTACCCACGGGTTGTTTACACCTTTTCCTTTTTAGTAACTAGATCAGTCCTTGAATATAATCAGTTCCAATAAGTGTTGCTGTTGTTCATAGGGAGGGAATGAGGTAGAGTCTTTGAAGTAGGAAGTAATATTTCATAGGGTGTGGAAAAGCAGACTTATTCATCATTCAGGAATGGAATGATGGGTTCTGTGTCTAAAAGTAGCATTGTGAAAAATTTGTTTGAACCCATTGAAAAACAAGCAAACTTTGACATTAGCTAGAACTGAAAGGAAGTTAAACAAATTCCATTTTGAGAGAGGGATTTCTGAGAACATGTGACCAAGGAACCCATCCAGGACATGTATTTGTGGAATGTCCCATGTATCCAGCTAATGCTCCCTTTTAAAAGACCGCAATTTTAACAGAGTATAACAGGCCGGTACAGTACATTCAGTTGCTGAAGACCCCCATATCCTAGAGTCTAAAGGGTAGTTGGTGCTATAGTCAACACAGTGCAGTTTTCCAAAATTAGCACTAGACTGAAGTAGGATATAAATACACACTAATACACTACACAGTTTCCAATGACAATGACTTTGGGAACTTTTTAACAAATTTTTTTTTCTTGCAAAAATCAGCATCTTTTATGAAATAGAGATTTATGGTTCTGCCAAGGAGTCTAGTGACTGTTTATTCAAAACTTTAGCCTATTCTTTTTAGTGTCCACAAACTGTGTGTTAGGCAAAGAAATGAGAAGGGTAGCTCCTAGTTTCGTAAATCTAAATTTGCAATAGGTCATAACAAGCTCATAAACAATATATGCTTCTGATACCACTCTAGGAACATTTTAAGTTTTTGGTCTGTTTATTTTAAATGGTAGGATGCAATGCCACTTTGTATGTGTACAATGATTAGGGATAAAATAGATTTCCCAGTGTATAATTAAACACAGAGAAAGAGAAGATCCTTTTTCTCTTCCATACAACAAATGATTAGAGATCCAGGCTCGGATTAAAAAGTTTCCCCACAGAATCTTATGTGAGTCTCTGGCAAACAATTTTGCTGAAATTCCAAGTCAGGCGGCTTGCACTATGCTTTTGTTAAAAATGCCACCACCACCACCACCAACAACAACAACAAAAAAACCCTTATAAGACCATCATTAAAATGTACCTTCAATAAAGATTGACTCAGCGGTCTACTTCAGAATTGTGGAAGATGAGAAAAATGGAAATCTTTAAGGCTGGTGTCTTTCTGGTGTGATCCAGCTCAGTAGCAGGGACAGTATAGTATTTGACAGTTCTCACATTCCCTGTGGTTCCTATTGTATCCCTTAAACCTAATTGCATTTGAACCGAAATCTTGACCCATGGTTTGTAACATGAGGATGTTAAACATATGTCATGTGGAAAGTATCTGATGCATGTTGTGCATTGTAATAATCTACTAAAGATTAGAGCCACTAGAATCAAAGAAACCAAAATCTATAATTATTGGCATTTGTGGGAATTGTTCTAAGAACATTTAAACATTTTAATCCAATTTTCTTTCTTTATGGTCCTTAACGAAAAGGAAAATATACACAGAGGGCTTCAATCCACAGCCACCTTTTATTCTTTCTTATTGAGGAATATAAACCAGATCTATGGCTTACCTAATATATAAATCTTATTCAACATACAAGAAAAGAGACATAGGTGATCACAATGAATTTTTGTCAAGTTCTGTCTTTAAAAGAGGTTTAAGATTGGCCACAAAACAATTCTATGTTGACTTTTAGTTAGAAGCTTTGTTTTGAAAGTTTTCATCACAATTATGTTCTTACAAAAGGCTAGTTTGTAAACAACCCTTCTAATGACAGAAAAAGTCACAATTTATGCATTTTTTGGAATTACTTTATTCTGTTCAGTCACAGTTTTATTTATGAGATATGACCATGAAGAAGTAAGACTGATTTATTTTATTGACCTCTGCCTATTGTCAAGATAGATGCATTGATAATACATTCATTCAAGCAATTCTGTTTTAGATACTGTTTTGATGTCTCTTTCTTTGAAACTGACATTAAAACTAGTTTATCAACTACAAAGAAATTGACATTATTGCTTTAGTAAGTACTTGAGCTTTACCGAGAAAGAAGAAAAAAAAAGTACATCTCACTCATCTATTTATTTATTTGTTTGTGTGTTTAAAATATTTTCTCACAGATAACAGATATGGATTCAAACATGATTTGGCTCATTAAAAAAGAAAAGAAAAAAAATCTGCCTTTATAAACTGGAAACATTCCACTCTGAGGATATTCAAAAGAATAAGAATATGCTTGTAATTTTGAAGAAAATTGAACTTTAGATAAGTCTAGATTGAGGTTACATGTCAAAGAACAAATACAACTTAATGTGCAAAAGTAAGAAAGAAAACTAATAAATAAATAAATAAATAAATAAATAAATAAATAAATCATCCCTTGTTTACACTTCAAACAGCAAACAAATTGGTAGTTTACCTAGCTGGTTGAACCTTGCTTACAGGCCACAAATGACTATTAAAAATGAAACACTTGAGCCATCCTGTAGAATCCTGTTTTTCAATTCAGATCTCCATGGCTGAGCTCAGATGTTGTGTGTGCTTAAATTTGCCTACAAGGAATCTTTGAATTGCTTAATGGGAAGGCCAATGACAAGCACCGCCCCTCATTCACTGATCACAGCAAATCCTTCTGAGTAACCAACTCTGCTGGTTGTAAACCATGTCTACTCTGAGGAAAATGTAACAACATCTCCTTGTAGCTTATTTCAAGAATGTTATAGGGGCGCCTGGGTGGCGCAGTCGGTTAAGCGTCCGACTTCAGCCAGGTCACGATCTACGGTCCGTGAGTTCGAGCCCCGCGTCAGGCTCTGGGCTGATGGCTCAGAGCCTGGAGCCTGTTTCCGATTCTGTGTCTCCCTCTCTCTCTGCCCCTCCCCCGTTCATGCTCTGTCTCTCTCTGTCCCAAAAATAAATAAAAAAAATGTTGAAGAAGGTTATACATTGAGATCACTGCCACATTTAGAAACCTTTCTATCCATTTCCCAAATGCCTTTTTTTTCTTAAAATGTGAATTAAAAGCCATTGAAATTTATCAATGTGAAGGTAATATTTGACATGAGTTTTATAGCCACAGAGCAGACTAGTAAGCGTGCTAGTGCTATATATTTATTTATTTTTCATTTCTATCTGTAAATCTTTTACAAGGACTCTGTCCACAATTTCGTCATGCAAGGTAGCTTGTCTGAAACTGCCACTAGCAAACTAACAAGGGGCTGTGGATAGTATAAACATGACTATGATGTATTACCTAAATTTGATGCAATAAATAGCTGCTTAAACTAGATACATCAATTTTAATTTATAAATGTGATCAAAAGGTAAGAGCTTCGATATTTTTCAGGAACTCTAAAGTTCTAAATTAACTGGCTCTAACATCCGTTTTAACTTTTTTTTTTTTTTGAGAAACCAAATGAATGATATGTCTTGAAAAATGCTAAAAAAAAAAAACAGCATGAAGGTAAAGCTTATCAAAGTACAGTAGTTTGACTCAGACATGCTATAAATTCTCCTGCAAAAGCAGTTTTTAAAAGAATCTTTACAATTGGCAGTGAGAGGAATCAAAAGCAAAAATTATTGGCTGTGTTTTAGTTGGCTTCAGTTAACAGTCTTTGAAAGTAACACACAAGATTACAAAACTACTTCTAACACAAATGATTTCAGAATGAAAGCTTCTTAGAGGGGCGCCTGGGTGGCGCAGTCGGTTAAGCGTCCGACTTCAGCCAGGTCACGATCTCGCGGTCCGTGAGTTCGAGCCCCGCGTCGGGCTCTGGGCTGATGGCTCAGAACCTGGAGCCTGTTTCCGATTCTGTGTCTCCCTCTCTCTCTGCCCCTCCCCTGTTCATGTTCTGTCTCTCTCTGTCCCAAAAATAAATAAACGTTGAAAAAAAAATTAAAAAAAAAAAAAAAAGAAAGCTTCTTAGATACTTTTAATAAAAAAAATATTTAGTAGCTCCTATAACTATGTATTTCTTACCTCAAAGATTTACATTTCATCTGTTGTAGGCATAAAATCCACCAGGTAGCATGGTTATAAATCTTGGCCTATTAGGTCTACTAACATTATATAACCTGCCCAAACCAGATGGTAGCTCCCCATTTCATAAAGAAGTGAGGGAATAAATGATGTTTGTAAATATCTATGACAGACAGGATTATCTCTGTAACAAATTTATATGAAAACATTACATGAGAGTAGGTCTCTGCTAAATAATTTTTATGACATGTCTCTAGTTGTCACAGAAGAATAAATGCAAGGTAAGGTCAGCTTAAGAGTTATATAAGAACAGCTTTCCCTACCTCCAGTTTGGCATTAGAAATTATAAGCAGTCTGTGCAATGCTAGTATAACTAATAGGCCAGGATTACTACCATCCCACCTGATGGATTTTATGCTTACATGAGCTTAAACATAAATCTTAGTGGTCAGAATAACCATAGCTTCATCAAATTCTGTTCCTTTTGCCAATGTTATTTTAATACATTTCCAAAAGTAACTGTAATCATCCTTCCTTAGTTGAAAGGTAGACAGTGTGTTCCTGAATGTTCATCTTGGAACAATTTACTGAGGGAAAACCTACCATGAATGATCTTAAAAATCTTAGCAACTTAAGCCTAGAAGTCATTAAAATAAGAGAGCCTCTCTGGGGGTGCCTGGATGGCTCAGTTGACTGAGCATCTGGCTCTTGATCTCAGCTCAGGTCTTGATCTTGGGGTTGTGTGTCTGGGCCCCACATAGGGCTACGTGTTGGGCATGAAGACTACTTAAAAAAAAAAAAAAGAGGAATGAGGAATTCTTTCTGTTCTTATAAGTTCTGTTCTTATAAGTAGTCACAGGGCATTAAAGATACAGGTCTTAGGAGCTCTCATCATTTCAAAAAGTATTGCAAGAATATTCCCTTTAAGACTTATTTCTGAGCAATGCTATTTCACAGATAGAGGTATTGAGCCTTCACATTTACTGGTAGAGACCTGTAGATTAGAAGAACATGTTTGCAGTACCCAAAATAAGGGCTTTCTTTACCTGAAAACTCAAAATCACTGCCTCAAACATTTTAGTCAATTCTATTAAAAATCATTTTACTGTCTGTTTCCACGGACATAGTGTTCTTTCAAATGACACAAAATATAAAAGTGAATACAGACACATTCAACAAAACGTGAACCAATTTTCCAGGCATTGGGTCTTTTTGCCTCATTCTCATCCATCATTCCTTTAACATATTCTTTTGATAGTCACTTATGCATTCTCTACATGTGACATACCAGAAATTTTAGTGTAGTCATACTTTGTTAATTTTAGAGATGTAAAATTAGGTCTATATTTATATAGTTTGCTAAGGTTTTCCTTGGCCTGTATTATGTATACTTACAATGGAAATGTAACTTTAAATTCCATGAAAAATGCTAATTCAATGCTAACATAGATAAACTAACATAAAAGGAATAATTTATTTGAACATATATACTTGGCTATTTTTCCAATTGTCCAGACATAACAATGATATTTATACTGCCTCAGATGAGGATTTTAAAATTCAGTTAAATGGAGTGTTTGATTATATCTATTTAAACTATTCAAATTTTAACTGACTTTATTGTAATTTCCATTCTTCCCTTCTAAAATTTCTGATTTTATGTAGACAAATATTTATATAATTTAAAGTAAAAAATCAACATGAAGTACATTTAATAAATTCATCGTGAGTGTTGTCATTAACAACAACTTTTTGATAAGAATCTGCCAATAAAAATGTAAAAGTTCTGCTAGGAAAAATGATATGTTTCAAAACTCAACTTCAGGGGCACCTGGGTGGCTCATTCGGTTGGGCGTCCAACTTTGGCTCAGGTCATGTTCTCACTGTTCGTGGGTTCGAGCCCCACATCGGGCTCTGTGCTGACAGCTCAGAGCCTGGAGACTGCTTCGGATGCTGTGTCTCCCCTCTCTCTGCCCCTCCTATGCTCGTGCTCTGTCTCTCTCTGTCTCTCAATAATGAATAAATGTTAAAAACATTAAAAACTACAAGAAACACACCCCCACTTCAAATACCTATTTAGCTTAGAGCTGATCAAATATGGGGCTACATAAGAGAATGGAGCATTTAACAGATAACTTTGTTAGTGTTGGTAGAGATAGGTAGTGTTTGCCATTCTCTGTTTATTCATGCAGAAAAGGTGTGAGAGGTGTCTGCATCTGTCTGAAAGCTGCCCCAGAGTTTCTAAGCATCTATTCTCCTAAAGGAAAGAAACAATAGATAGGAGGCCAAAGAAACCTTAGTTGGTACAGATCTTACATACTTCAAAGTGTGCTATAGGAAGAACCAAAACAAAGCAGTATGCTTATTTTTACTTATTTAGGAGGAGAGCCTATAAACTTGAGTAACATAAAAACAAAATTTATTTTTAGAATTAGAACTAGTCATTCAGGTAAAAGAATATGGTTAGAGTAGTTTAGTTTTCTAATTAAAATCCTGATTTAGGAGACTAGTTATTTGCAGCTGTCCCTTGCAAAGTCCATCACTGAAGGGTAATGCTAAAAGTGCTGTCATTTATAATTCTCTTCATTGAAGGCATTTGTTTAGCAACTAGATGTTTTCAGTACAACCATCAAATTCTGATAATATGGCAATTGGCTACCAACTACTTTTTGTCCTCTATGTCACATAAACATTCCAAGTTTTGACTCAAAAAGCTTTTTAAAAATATATATACAACTTAACAAAACCCATGATTGGAAAACTCAGGCATGGATCATAAAACAGTTTTGAGTCCCTCAATTTGAATCAAGGTGTCTATATACAATTTTCCAGGAGAGCTCACAGATTCCATTGGTATAAATTATCACCTTTCAAAAAAATCATCCCAGATTTTCAAGTTTACTTTATATTCCAAATCAGAAATCTCTAATATTCCAACCATAAAGTTTAAAAATATCAAAAATTCTTACAGTTTCCCAACTTCTACATAAAGCATTTTTCTTCATTTTTGAAGTATTCATATTTTATACATCACCTGGGCTTCTGTGATAAGACAAATAAACACGTTTCATTTTGCCTTTCATCTATCATTTCTCATTAATTTTAAAGCAGGGTATTTCTGATGAGTCTTTTGACTCTACAATTTTATTACCTTCATAATATAATGCAAGAAACTGTCATTATGATATATTTCTCCCCAGAAATGATTTTCAATGTATTAAGTTCTTTATACCACGTTTCTCTGAATCTGATTACTTCCTGCATTATTTACTTGTTTATTTCATCTTCTTTTGACCAACCTTATTCTGCAATGCTTCTCTATGTCTTTCATCTTCAAAGCCCCATTTCTGGATCATATGTGAGTGTCTAAAGTCAGTTGCTGAAATAAACTTCAAATGCAAAACTTCAGTTTAAAAAATTCCAGCTGAACTTTATCATTCCTGAAAATGTACAGATGTTTCTACCACATGTAATCTTTTTATTGTCAGGATCATAAGGCTGAATGCTAGCAGCAGGCTGTTTTCATTTCAATCGTGCTATCAATTCAGGAGGAATCAGACTTTGATCTTTGGGAAGAAGATTTGGGACACCCAGTGTGTTACAATTGGCTTTAGAGATTTATTTTACAAGAAACTTGCCGTTGTTTTCCAGAGTGTGTTTTATATTTATTACCAACGGAAAGAGGAGGGGTAGGAAGTAATTCTGCTGTCAGCCTTGAAAAACTCAAGTTTAAGTGATTTAAAAAGTAGACTTAAGTGGGACTTACGTGACTTTGTATGGAGTAGGTCTCTGTGTTACCAGCAACACCTCTGGAAATGTTCCACAAACACTGAAGACAGGAAAGAGGGAACTAACTTGAAGTAAGAAAACAGAAAGAATAAAATAGGAGGATATATTGTTGAGGACCTTTCACAGGCTTGATCACAGCTTATCCTGCAGGGAGATCTTAGATGGAAAGCATTTTCTTTTTCAAACAGATTTACTCAGAAATAATTTATGTACCAGTGTAAACTGTGCAATACAATGGTTTTAACACATATACAGAATTATGCAGTCATCAGCATAAACTGATTTTAGAGTATCACCCTCAAAAGAAACCTTATATCCATTAGTATTCAGTACCCCTTCCCTTTTGCTACATCCTGAACCTGCCTCCTGGCAATCACTGATCTCCTTTGTGTCTTTATAGATTTGTCTATTGGGGACATTTCATAAAGAGGAATCATAGGGGCACCTGGGTGGCTCAGTCGATTAAGAGTCAGACTTCGACTCAGGTCATGGTCTCAAGGTTCATGGGTTTGAGCCCCCTGTGGGGCTCTGTGCTGACAGCTCAGAGCCTGGAGCCTGCTTCAGATTCTGTTTCCCTCTCTCTCTGCCCCTCCCCGGCACACACACACACTGTGTGTGTGTGTATGTGTGTGTGTGTGTGTGTGTGTGTGTGTGTGTGTGTGTGTGTCTCAAAACCAAACATTAAAGAAAAAAATTTAAAAATGGAATCATAAATGGGGCACCTGGGTAGCTCAGTCAGTTAAGCGACCAACTTCGGCTTGGGTCATGATCTCATGGTTCGTGGGTTCGAGCCCCACATCAAGCTCTGTGCTGACAGCTCAGAGTCTGGAGCCTGCTTCTGATTCTGTGTCTCCCTCTCTCTGCACCTCCCCTGCTTGTGCTCTGTCTCTGACTGTCAAAAAATAAATGTTAGTGAAAAAATTTTTAAGAATAGAATCATAAAATATGTGATCCCCTTTGTAGATGACTTCTTTCACTTAGCACATTTTCAAGGTTTGTCTGTATTGTAGCATGCATCAGTACTTCATGCCTTTTTACTGGTGAGTAGTATTCCTTTGAAGAATATGTGACATTTTGATTATCCATTCATTAGTTAATGGATATTTGGATTGCTTCTACCTCTTGTCTATTATTAATAATGTTGCCATGAACATTCAAATCCTTTTTGAATTATCTTTTCTTAGGTATATTATTAATCTTGTTTCTTTGTAATATGGAAAAAAAACTATAGACACATTTTATTAGAGAAGTACATCACATCAATTATGTTTCAATAAACCTAAGAAATAAATTTTAAAAAGTAAATCACTTCTAATTATGCACATTAAAATTAGACTATTATTAGTGTATTACATGAATATCATAATAGTATTTTTGTGTTATAAAGTTTTGCTATTTGAGTGAAAAAAATAATTTTCCAATTATCAAAATTATGCCTTTAAAAATGTGCATTATAAAAATATACATTTATATGACTTGCTTTCTGAAATGAAATATGCTATTAAGGTAAGTGTCTATAGACTGATTTAATATCAAGCTTGAATGTAAAGAAAAAATAAATATTTGAAACCCATTTATTGAGTTCCTCTTATATTCAAAGAGAATGTAGGAGATAAAATATAAGTAACACTGTCTTTGGGGGATCAATCCATATATATGACAAAATATTCCTTTACTTTATTTGAACCTTGGCTCTTCCTTGAAGACAGAATTTCTCTTGAAAAGCCCATGTGTAGAGGCAACAGAGTTCTTATTCTTGCCCTGCCCAGGGATGGAGTTGACATTCTCCATGCCTTCTGTAAGTCTCATTCCATCCCATTTTTATCTCCATGTAAAATTCTTTCATCCATTTTTGTTTCTGTCATCCAATGCTTTTTAGCCCCATTATTATTTAGTCTATTGTTTACAGACTCCTTTATCCCTCACCTGCATTGATGACTATTGGCACACCTTTCTCCCTCATCCAAAATCTTGCTTTCATACTGCAATCAACAATATTTATGTAAGTTATAATTCTGACATTCTATGGCAGTTTCTCAGTGTGATATTTCTGCCACCCACGTCTAAATCATCTGTTTAAAGAGGTAAATTCATGGATTCCACACCACATCTATTGAATCAAAATTGTCAAAAGTAGAATAAGGGAACTTGCATTTCTCAGAAGCTCTGCAGACAATGCTTAGCCACATTAAAGTTCGAGAACAAATGCCTATACCTCCTATTTCCTTATTCTATTCAACAGTGTTATTCAACCTCCACACCATCTAGTCACACACTACTGGCTAGACACTGCTCTCCATTATTCTACTTTTGAAATGATAGATCTCTTTGAGCACAAACTTTGACTCGTTAATTTCTATTCATTCTATTTTTAACTTTTCCCCTCAAATGTTTCAGCCTTCTCACTTCATTTGCTTCTCCATGCAGCCTAAATTCCATTATCCAATACTTTAACTGTTTCAATCAGTGCTCTAGACCCCATTGCCCACTCATCTTTTCAATCACATCTGCTCCACAAACTCCAGCTGCTGATTCATCCAACTAATTGTCACTTTGATTCCTACATGTGTGGATGACTAGGAAACGTTTCTCTAACTTACCAGACTATTGCCACTATCGTATTTGCTGCTCTCTTTCTACTCCTTTCAAAATACTCCTTAGCAACTAGTCAGCTCTCTGATCCAGTCTGTCCAACAACTACTTCAGAAATTTATAACACCAAGAATCTGAATTCACTGGCTATATCTTCTCTCAGCAGATGATCCTGCTTCCTGTTTCTTACCTCTAAACCCATATCCGTTGGTTTACCAGATAAATTCTCTAAAATTTCCTACAGCCACTTAAAATTAAGTATGTCTGTAGTAGGTTGAATAATAGTTCCAAGGATATCAGATACTAATCCCTGGTACCTTATGTGGGAAAATAGTCTTTATAGATGTGATTGAATTAAGGATCTTGAGATGGGGAGATTATCCTGTATTATGCAGGTGGGTCCTAAATGCATTCATTAAGTGTCCTGACAGGAGTCCTTAGAGGAAGACTTTCTAGATATGGAGGAAAAAGTGATATGACCAAGGTGGCTACTCTTGGAATGATTTGGCCACAGATCAAGGAATGCTGGAAGCCTCCAGAAACTGGAAGAGGCAAGAAACAGATTTCCCCCTAATGCCTCTGGAGGGAGCGCATCACTGTTGGAACTTGATTTCCCGAGTATACTTATTTGAGACTTCTGGTCTCCAGAATTTTGAGAGACTAAATTTCTATTGTTAAAAAACACCAAGTCATTGGTAATTTATTACAGTATCCACAGGATAGTAATAATGAAATACCGTGGCCAAGACATTTCTTTTCAAATATATTTTCTTCCTCTGATGAAATGACTAGCACAAACTTTTCTGTATATTTCCTTATTTGGATCCCCAATATCCCATCTGTCATCAAATTCCGTTGATTCTACTAAATGCCTGTATCTCAAAAATCATTCATTCTTCTACAAGCCCACAGCCATTATCTATCTTGAGCCATAAACGAGTTTGGATCTGGTCTTGTAGAGTAGCCTCTATTGCAGACCTAAGTTTTTATTATTTCAAGATTTTTCAGGTCCTTTGGTAAATACTGGTAGCTTCTGGTGACTACAAGGTAGGAAGTAGCTCTAGGTCTAGTCTCTAAAAACTCTTCTCTGTTACAATGAAAGCAGGTACTAGACCAAAATCTGCTGTATACACAGAGTCTTTGTTGCCTGTCTATAAATATTAGCAAGCAAGAACAAAATTTCATACATGTTCCAGAAAACTCAGCAAGCTCCTGTTAGCTCTCCTTAGGTAATCCATTGAGAATCACCCCCTTAATCAATGCAGCAATATTATTGCCTTAAGAGCAGCCACAATTCTAATTGGATCAAGAGATAGAATTTTACCATATTTGGGGATTTTCCCAAAGATAGCAGGTTCTTGGAGTTGCCAGTTTCTTACACAGTGTTCACAGAGGAGCAATTACTCTGTGGAACCTTTCAGCCAACCATGAATCCAGAATACTACTCACCTTCATTCGTCCAGTGGAAGGATTCCCCTTCCTCCAAAGTAATGTCTAAATCCTTTATGCTAGTCAGTTAAACTTCTGCTATTGATTAGGTGATATGTGAATTACTAGTCAAAGCTTCCCCGGAATGTGTGTTTCAGATTGGGTTCCTTCAAATATCAATGAACCATCCTCAGGGTGTGATAAAAGTTAACATCACACACAAATACATCAATCAATCTGTTCTTCCGGAATTAATTCCAGTAAATTACTTCACAGAAAATTTAAAGATTGAATTCTCTGTACATTTTATGTCTTCCCTTCATATCCTTTTTCACACTGTTTCCAGACTGATCTTTCAAACAACACCTGTTACTCATTGTTGACTCTTATGGCCTTCTGGGCAGATGTTGATCTTTGTCTCCTTTTTCACTCACCATGCCATTGTTATTTCAGAAATATTTAACTAATAATAGTCCTCAAAAAAAAAAATCCAAGCTATAATCCTTCTAGGTATACAGCTATCTCTTTGCCCTCTCCAGCTTGCTTACCAGAATATTTTTTTTCTCATTCTTCAGATTTATACTTAAAATATAGATAGATCCCCTGTGGACCTACAATATTTTTCTGTGTATCTTAGCTTCCTCTTCCCTCCGCCTTCACTTTTCTGAGTTTATGACCTTATGTTATGACATTGTTAAATTAACATGTGATAACTAGAGTACAAGCTACTGGATGGTGAATCATGGTTCAATGAAAGACCACAAGAGAAATTGAAATAGAGAAGTCTAATACTCACAGGTCTTAGAGGAGGTAGAGGGAGCACCACAAGGTGCCATGTGGAGAGGTCAAGGCAAGGTGCAGGCAGAGAGAGTGACAGGACCTGGGGCACTTCCTTTATTAAGGTCTGTGTGTAGAGGCCTCTCTTGTTCCCAGGCTAGGTCCAAATTGGTCAACTCAGACCAAAAAGCAGGATTATGGTAAGTCCCACAGGGGTTTTATCCAAGGAGTGCAGAAGGCACAGATGTGCTGGGAGGCAGGAGAGACTATTGATTACAAGGCTGTTGGGGACTCCTATCAGGAACCTGCATTTTCTTGTGGCTCGGTGGCTGCCATCCAGGACATGAACTTGCATGAAGAGCTGCTGTCAGCTTAAGGTCCCCACAGGCTGCTTGGCTGCACAAAATGGATGCCAAAGCAGCAATACCATGGAGTAGGTTAGCTCAACTCTTGGCATTTTATATTTTTGCTGAAATGCATTTTAGATATTTGTATGAGTCCCCTGCAATCCAAACACATCAGTAAGCTTTCTGAGAGTCACTACCATGTCTGTTTCATATGTGGGAGACTCATTTCTATCACAGTGCATGGTTGCCTGTCTATAAATATCTGGCAGATAAATGAATGAATGAATAAATGAATGAATGAATGAATGAATGAATTCCAGAGCCAAAGAATATTGTTTATTTCATAAGCAAAAAATATCTCTTGCAACTACAGAAAAGAGGCCTATGTAATTTTTAGGCCTTTTATTTTTGAAAGTAGAAAAAACATGTTTAGATGTGGGTTATTATAAAATGAATTATGTATGAGCAGCATGTGTAAATTGGAACAGATATTCCCAATGATTGAGTTATCTAATTCTTTAAGCATATCTTTGTTCTATGTTACATTTAAAAACTGAAATAATGCAAAATTGGTTATCAACTTTTTTGAATATTGCATACACCACATTTTCATAGTCTCAAGGATGTAAAATGTCAGTATTTTTAATGTAGAAAAGCTACACTATACATTTCTACAAAAATATATACCCTATATATTTCCCCACCCATGATGTTAAGCTGCTAGGCTCTAAGAATAAAGTTGTTTAAATCAGAAAATCTGGGCTCTGGTCTGGGTGGTCCTGAGATCACCATGTAATGCTAAAATGATCTTAAGTAAGAAAATACAAGAGACACACAAGGGTGGGAGAAAGAAAGACAAAAGCATGAAATGGAAATATTCAAAATTACTGTTTTCTGATTTCCTGCTCTAAGTTCCTTTTATTCATCTGTATTTGGCTGATTTCTTTTAAGTGGTATGCTTGCATTCATTTTTCATTCATTCAACACCTATTTATTGATCCCTACTATGTACTCAACTCTAATGTGCTAAGAATAAAAAAATGAGGACAATGGCCTACTGCTGGAGATACTAAAAGAAATCTGCCTAACTGTAGGCATGTGCTTTTAATATATACCTAAGATATATTATGAAACATAATTGGTCTTATACATTATTTCTATATTACCTTTATTTCCCCCTCCTATCATAGTAACTATGTTCTATTACTGCACTAAAATTGGAGTTTCTAAGGATTGATAAATTCCATGTTTTAGAAAATAAGCAAGATTTTGTTTTTTATAGTTAATTTGAAATCTGTGAAATAAGTGTATTAATTTTCCTAGCATTGATCTATATCTTTTCCTAAAGTTAATTCTTATAATATCGAATGTGATTGCAAATAATATCTTGTCAAGCTTTGTTTATTTATTTGTTTTAAAGCATTATTAAATCATAAACTTGAATTCTTCTTTTGCTGTAAATGTATCTTTATATTTAGTCCTCTCAGTGCCATAAAGCACAGCTTTCACTGGAAACCACAATGCTAGAAATTCATATATTTCAATTATGTCCCCCTAGAGGCCAGTAATTATTGGAAAAACAGTTAACTGGTTTTATGGTCAACCTTTGTCTTGAAGTTCATCCCTACAACCTACAATCTTTCACCTTACCTCTAAAATGTGAATGCAAAGTAGAAATGGTAACTCCACAGTAAAATGCACTTATATGAAATCCATTATTTACTGATAAAAATGTGCCAGAAGGCATTTTGCTGGAAACATTTCCATTTTCACTTAAAAAAGATTTTGGTTTATAGAGTAAGCATTGTTAAAAGTATTGTTTTCACTACAAGACAGTGTGCTTTCTTTTTCTCTTATTTATTTTTTTTCCTATTTCTCCCTCTCTCCCCCACCATTTTTTTTCTTTTTTGGGAGTTAGAGCATTTTCTTACAACTCTTAGTAATTTTGACTCTGCTAGTGATTCAGTGATGATTTCTGTCTTGCTCTTCAGTCTTGACCCTGCTCTACTAACATCATAACATTCCCTATCAGAGATTTGTTTATTATCTTTTTCATTCTATAGAGGCGTTTTCAGTTCCTAATAAACAGATTGGACTCTGTAAATGGATCCTGACTATAACACCAGAGAAACTGTCTTTTTTAACACAAATAAGCAAAATAATTACCAAGGTTTTCTGATTGCTTTCAAGTAAAGCTGAATTCTAGGATGTAGTAATACAAATTATCCCAGAAATTGACTCTGAAAGCAATATGGGGGTACTCTCTTCCCTTTTGTGATAACTCTCTGCTCTAGCATTTGTAGTTTATTAAAACAAAATCATTCTGCAAATCTATGGCAGCTGAGGTTTAATATACCCTTAGTTTTATGACTTTCATAAGAATAAGCCATGAAACAATAAAACAATGAAAAGAACAAGAATATTTGATGTTTTGAGGCTTACTTTGAGTGTTCATATTTATGTTTAAACATTATAAATTTACTATTTTTTTTCCTGTGAAGAATATATGTATTTCTAAAACACTTCCATTAATATAGTCTTAGGAGTTTTATAACCTGCTATTTTACTTATTTCCATAGCCTGTGTATATAAAACAAATATTTGAAAACCATCAAAGTTTGTCTTCAGTAAAAATTTTAAAAAATGATTAAATGTGGAAAAATCTAAGTATATATGGAAATATTGTTAAGTTGGTTAACATATTTATACATATGATTTAATGAAACCATCTGAATGTTCTCAGTAGATTTCCTTTGCTATTCCAATGAACGTTAAGGGAACCTATAGGTAAACAATGTGGTATGTATTTCCTGGGCATGGAAAAGTAGGTGGGAGGAGAGTTAAAATGGGGGGTGAGATACTGAAAGAGAATAAGAAATAGGAGAAGACGCTGAAAGAGAATGATCTGGGCAAGTAGAGAGAGATCAGCATCTGTCCTGGAGGCCATAAGATTCCTCAACAATGAATAACAGGTGTCCCGTTACTCTATGTTTTGGGCTCAGTGTCCAGTTTGCTGGTTTTTCTTAATTCACGAATTCTCAGGGAAAGTATTGGGTGCCAGGGAACCCCTTTGCCTCGTTGTTGCAAGACTTAAACATCCATGAAAGACTATTATGCTTTTTCCCTGAAAATAATGATGAGTAAATTATTGTCACCTTATCCTGCTTTTCAACTTAAAACCCTCAATTCTCAGCCACAGCATGATTTTTTCAAGCCATTCCTCAATGGTAACTCAAAGGAATACAATGTTAGTATAATTTTTCTGTTGCCTGTCATTGAATGATCAGTTTGAGGGAATTTTCCTACCGGACAGAAAGGTGTGCTCTGTTTGAGTTCTACTCCTATGGGGCTTATAAGCCCAGAGGAAGAAGAGCTCTGAAATCTAGTCTCACCTCACTACTCACTAGTAAAAAGACCTTGAACAACATACCACTTTCTGGTATTCATACAATTATTTCTAATACTTTGTAAATAACTGTTAGGAGAGAAGAATGATGTCTCTTAAGTTCATGGGGATTCTATATGAAGTAAAACAGATGAGGTTAGGTAAAGGCTTCATGGAAAAGGTAACATATGGCTGATGCTTAAAACTTGAGTAGAATTCATTAATTTATTTGACAAACATTTATTGATCATCTACTATCTGTCAACATTGCAACAGAAATGAGGAAATGCAACACATTTCCCCACAGCAAGGCATGATTCTCAGTTTTTCAGACTTCTTTCAGAGATTACATCACCCAGAAATAATAATATGTTATTTTAAATACTGTAATGAGAGCATGCGCTGTCAGTGGAAACTGGGAAGAAAAAATGGTTTATTGTAACTGGGAGATCCAGAGAAAGCTTCAGTGCGAAAGTTACCAAAGGTCATTTTTGGAGAATGAGTAATAATTTTACAAATAGTGGAGGAACTCTTTGGCAGAAAAAAAGAAAGAGCACATGTAAGAAGAGTGATGATTGGCACATAGTTTGATGTGGCTGAAGCTGATGCTGGAAAGATAAATTGAAGCAGATTGTAAAGTCTTCTTGTACTATGATGAGGACTTTGGATTTTATCCTGAAGCCTCTGGGGGAATCATTGGCGGTTTATAAGTAGGGGAGAACAGAGATAAGTTTTTAGAAAAATAACAGTTGTTGATGGGACATTGTGCAGGAGATGGGGACTGGAGTTGACCAACCAGCTAGGAAATTGATCAATTCTTGACATTCGTGATTTTCTCCAATAGATTTTTAATATTCCTCAGGGAAAGAACCCAATTTTATTGACTTTTTTTTAGTCCCTGAATAATGCTTGTTATATAAAGGCACTTATTCTTTGATGGTTGAAGAGGGGAGGAAGGGCCGGAAGAAAAAAAGGAAGAAAGCTTTTGTAAGTGATAAAGTGGTTTGAGTGAGTAATGGTGAGGACTGAAATGACATATCAGCTGTAGGATGGCCAGAAAAGACAGATTGGATATGGATTGGCACCATAATTTAGCAAACAGATTTCATTTCTGTACATATGGCCAATGAATATCTTTTACTTTTTTTCCTAATATGCCCTGGCACATGATCTCTGAGGTTTATGATGAGTCTAATGTACAAAGCTGATTTTGCATAGCTGATCATAATAGTTGTTGTGTATTCTTCCTTATGGTCCTGAATTGCTCACTTCCTAGCATACTGATGACGTTATAGTTGAGTGAAAAGGAAAAGTTTCCTAGGGACCTAGAAGCATATTTTGACTCTATTTTCTGAAATGAAATCTATGAGAATGCCCAGTAATCTTATTCCCATAAGGGAAAGAGAGGTATTTACTCATTTGGAGGTGATCAGATACAAAATACCCATTTGAACATGGAAGAATATTCTCTGAATACTGGTTATCCAGGCTTCTGTGCCTGCCCAGAGGGAAGAACAATAGAGAAAGGCAAATTTCCCTAGATCTCAAGGGCCTGTGGATACAAACAAATGAGGTTGTATTAACTTTCCAAATTAAACGTGCTGGTTCATACAGTTACCATTTTCTTTGACCTTTGTCAGGTGTTATTTATATGAATCCCTAGGGATACATTGCACATGCCATAGGTCAAGTATTAGAAAAAAAGCTGCCAGAAGACATTTTTTCCTAAAGCCATTTCACTTAAAGATTAATTCACTAATATTGTCAAATTTACCAACTTATGAGTAACGATTATATCTAAATCTTAAATAGCACTATGTGTCAGTCATATTAAAAGCAGTTTACATAGGATGCCTGGGTGTCTCAGTCAGCTGAGTGTCAACTCTTGATTTTGGCTCAGGTCATGATCTCATGGTGGTAAGATCGAACCCTGCCTTGGGCTCTGTGCTGGCAGTGCGAAGCCTGTTGGGATTTTCTCTCTCCTTCTGTCTCTATGCCTCCCACGCTCTCGCTCAAAATAAACAAACATTAAAAAAAGATCAGTTTACACAAACTAATTCATTTTATCTTCCCAACAGTATTTGTAGTACCTTTGCACAGATGATGAGCTTAAGTAATGGGCCCAAGACACTCAACTATGCTGTATCTGGTTTTAAAGTCTATAATAAGAATGTTTAATAATTATTCACATCAGGAAATGAAAAAAAATCAATGTTTCATTCAGCAATTTTTGCATTACTATTAATTTGTTTGCTCATATTTTAGAATTTTTAGGTTTCTTTTGCTAATTTCTCAAATAGTGTGTTAACATTTAGAAGAAAAGTTGTTTTTTTTTTTTTTTTAATTTTCATCAGTACCAGAAGTTGAATATTTCTGTTAAATAGGATGGCCATATAACTTATGAGATGGCCATATAACTTCCAAGCTGAGGATACTTTTGAAAGTTAAAGGGGGCATTATTAGTAATTCCCCAAAGAAAACAAATTTGAACTTGGATCCTACCATAGTAACTGGAATGTTTGGTCCCCATGTTATTAAACCGTTTAAACTTTTTATTGTTTTCTTTTTTTTTTTTTTTTTTTTTATTTTTTTTTTTGGTAAACCTCTTTTGTAGACTTTTTAACTAAGGCTCTTACATATCACCAACATAATTTTTTAAATGTTTATTTATTTATTTTGAGAGAAAGAGAAAAAACATGAATGGAGGAAGGACAAAGAGACAGAGAGAATCCCAAGCAGACTGCACACTCAGCGTGGAGCTAGACATGGGGCTCGATCTCACCACCATTAAATCATGACCTGAACTGAAATCAAGAGTCATCAGAGCCTAACCAACTGAGCCACTAAGGCACCTGACACCAACAGAACTTTTAAAGGTGTAAATCCACAATCCCTATGTTTGGTGATGTTCTTTTGGAAAACTGACCATTTGGCCAAATTACTTTGAGCAAATTGATTTTCCTCTCTTCAAGGGCTCAAATCCAGTGCATAAGACTGAGCTAGAAACTTTCCTCAGGTGCCCTCTTCAAAAGACACACTGTAAACAACTCATCCAAAAGTTAGTTTGCTTTGTCACTCTTTATCACTTCCAGACATTTCAATAAGTAAAATTGCCATCTAGTGGGAGTAGGATTTGGATGTCCAGAAAGATGTCGTGACATTGCCTCTTCAAGAACCACATACACAGAGATCAGGCTCCAAAAACTATGAAAGTATAAAAATAAGGTCGAAAATAAACCCTGGATTGAATTCCTCTACCTCATCTCTCCTTATTAATTAGATGAATCTCAAGAAGTCAAAGGAATTTTTTGCTTGATGCTATTTGGCATAAGTAACAACACAAATCAAAAATGCTCTGCAAATATTTCAGGAGATACTGTATGTTAGGTGGGAAGGATTGTTTTTTTAGATTGTGTGGTGTTGGGAATTTTTATATTGAAAATTTAAAATACATTCAGTGTTAAGGTTATTTAATGTTATTAAGTGTTCTAACACAGAGACAAATTGACACACACATGAATATACAACTATACAAAATATTCGCTTTTTCACCAATAATTGTGGATACAGGTGGAAAGACGTTTATAATTGCTGAAAGAAAAATCTGTGGTAATTATTAACTCTCACAAAGAGAAGTACAGATTAGGATGAAATCTGTTCATCTTTTAATGTAAATTGGCCTTTGAATGCTCATTTGTGGACATTCTCTTTTAGCCTCATTATCTAAAAATGTGATTTAATCTATTTTATTTTGAACTTGGAGTATATAATTTGTATATTGAATCCCTGAAAAATTTTTAATAAAGTCTAAGGTAAAATCATTACTGTTTACTACTATTCTCAGTAAAAATTTAAAATTTACTGTTTAAACAAAGTACCTTTATTATTTACAGTAAATGGTAATCTAAAATATGTGAGGCAGAAAGCAATGGTAGTATTTCTTTGTTGCAGCATACTCCATCCTGGTTTTATGTGCTCTTCCAAGATGTGCATGTATGAAATCTTTCTAAGGAGCAGGCTCTGAATGGCTACTGAGAATGATGGAGAATGAAGCATAATATAGCTTTAAAAATTTGATGCAAAAAATAATATAAAAATAGGGAGGGGAACAAAACATAGAGACTCCTAAATATGGAGAACAAACAGAGAGCTAGTGGAGGGGTTGTGGGAGGGGCGATGGGCTAAATGGATAAGGGGCATTCAGGGATCGACCCCTGAAATCATTTTTGCACTATAAGCTAACTAACTTGGATGCAAATTAAATAAATACAAATATATTAATAAATAAATAAACAAATAAATAAATAAAATAAAAGCTTGATGCAAGAATTGAATATTATTATTTATGATAATTATAACCATGTATTACATGTTAAAAACTAATATGGTGGTTTCTTTCTCTTTGAAATATACTTAATTTGCTTCCTATAAATGAAATCTATGTATGAATAGTTTTATCAGGGTTATTTTTATTTATATTATTTTGTCATGAGGAAATTCACATTATTTTTATCATCCAGAATAGAATTTATCAATGTTGACCTTTTCGTTATTCACTGATTTCTTTTTCTGGTAATGCCTATTATGATTTCTACTATATGTACTTCTGAATGTCTCAAAAGACTTGTTTTCTCAATTTTATTGGAAGTTATTTTCTGAGATTTAGAATCCATTTCCTCCTAGGAAACAATCAACAGAATTCAAAATGTCAATCTTAACTATAGAGAACAGACTGAGGGTTACTGGAAGAGAGGTGGGCAGGGAGATGGGATAAATGGGGGATGGGTAGGGGATGCCTGGGTGGCTCAGTTGGTTTAGCATTGACTCTTGATTTCAACTCAGGTCATGATCTCGTGGTTGTGAAATCGAACCCTGAGTTGGGCTCTTTGCTGGGCATGGAGCCTGCTAAAAACTCTCTTTTCCTCTCTCTTTGCCCCTCCCCTACTTGTGCTCTCTAAATAAATAAATAAATAAATAAATACATAAATAAATAAATACTAAATAAATAAATAAAATGTTTAAAAAATAGCTGATGGGTGTTAAGGAGGGCACTTGTGATGAGGCCTGGGTGTAAAGGATGAATCGCTGAGTTTTACTCCTAAAGCCAATAATGTACTGTATGTTAATTAACTAGAAGTTAAATAAAAACTTGAAGCATAAAAAATAAAGAATTCAAAATGTCAAATGATGGTGAAGATGAAGTGCTGATGTTAGTCCAACTCTTCCACAAGGGTGAAAAAGGTCTGTCTTACCATTAGTGCAAGATTTAAGCAAATTGTTAAATAAAGCAAAAATCATTTGAAAGACATATTACTTATGAAATGCAGAAATTGTCTGCCCAATCTGGGACAAGTCACTTTTCTACACAAATGAATACAATAAAAAACAAGACAGGTAAGACCTGATCCTCCTTAAGTTTATGTTCTCTGTGGGAGGTACATATAATAAACAAATGTTTACAACTGTGGAATATTGAAGGTTGAGATGTTCAGGCTTCTCAACCTCAACACTATTGACTTTTGGGCCCCCAAAGATATTTTGGTGTGGGGGCCATTCTACACACTGTAGGATGTCTAGAGCATCCTTGATCTCTGCCTTAGATGCAAATAGGAGCACATCCCTCAGTTTTGACAATTAAAAATGCCTCCACACATTGCCAATTATCCCCTGGAGGAGGTTAGGGGAGTGGAGAAATTGTCCCTAATAAGAGCAACTGGGCTAGATGAAAAGAGAAGAATTGATCTTTGTATATAGTTAGCTAGAGGTCATTGATGACCTTGATAAACAGAGTTTGAACTGGAGAGCTGGAAATGAATATTAGAATGATGTGAATGAGTGAATAAGACATGGAGACAACTCTCCAGAAAAATATTTTCTGTGAAGGGGGCATATAAATAGTGCAAAAGCTAGAGGTGGCATATAAATAGTGCAAAAGCTAGAGGTGGAGGTGGCATCAAATTAGACTGTTTTGGTTATTTTTATTTCTTCATTGTTTTCTGTCTTTAAAAACAAGAGAGGGGCACCTTAGTGGCTCAGCTGGTTAAGCATCTGACTTCAGCTTGGGTCATGATCTCATAGTTCCTGAGTTCGAGTCCCCATACCTGGTTCTGTGCTGACAGCTCAGAGCCTGGAGCCTGCTTCAGATTTTGTCTCTGCCTCTCTTTCTGCCCCTCCCCTGCTCACACTCTGTCTTTCTCTCTGTCTCTCAAAAATAAGTTAAACCTTATTATTATTATTTTTTAAAACAGTAGATGTGTGTCTTCTGGGTGGTTCAGTTAGTTGAGTATCCGACTCTTGATTTTGGCTCAGATCACGATGCTAGGGTTGTGGGATCAAGCCCCAAGTTAGGCTCCACATTAAGCATGGAGCCTGCATAAGATTCTCTCTCTCTTCCTTTGCCCCTCCCCTGCTTGAGCACGCTTTCTCAATAAATAGATAGCAGGAGATGCTACCACATGGTGAGTGAGATATGCTGGGGAAAGTCTGGGCAGAATAGGGAGGATAAATGAAGTAACAGTCCCTAAAATGGTAGCTGGGTGAGGATTCAGCCTGTCAGTGAAGTAGTTGACATGGTAAGACACTTCTTACATTATAGCAAAGCAAAGAGAAAATTTGTGCTCAGATTCAGGAAGCAGGAGCATTAGTGGTATGTTTTATTATTCAAGTAGGGAGCAAGGTCACCCACTGAAAAGAGACAAAAGTAGCTGTTGCAGGTACTAAAGGTAGAGTTCGGCTTCCCATGGCTTTGTTTTCACTGTGTCAAAAATGGATAGACTCCAGATATTCTCTGTCAAGCCCTCTGACACTGATCTTGAAATAACGCCTTAAATAAAGCACACTCTTAATTCTAAGTCTTACTGATAGAATAGTACACTTTATGTCAAAGTAAATACAATTCCCATTTTTAAGTTTTTATACCAAAATATTTTTATTAATTATATACTTGTAGCCCATACAACACTGCACTCCAAATAATAGCAATAGTATAAGGAAAATTATTGGTAAGGAACAACTTTATCATTAAATCAATATATTCTTTGACACGAAGTCAATTTGCTTAGAGTTTTATATGGCCTTATTGATTTGAATCATAAAAGATACAAAAGAGGATACATTTGTACAAGTTCAATAACATAAAAAGGAGAAAATGTCTTCAATGAAAAAGACCTCAAATTATTCACTGCGTTGACAGATGCAGGAATTTGAAAACAATGTAAATTATTTCCTTTTTTATCACAAACTTGGAAGAAATCTGTAGTCTGTCTGCCATGTTATCTTACCCTCTCTTCTGACCTAGATATTCCCTGTGAGAAATGTGCCAGTGGAAAGTACTAACTCACACACAAGAGAACTAAACATAAATTGAGGAAATGTTCACTTTGACCTTTATTTTAAAAGCTTGACCAATGTTTTGAATTCTCTTACCCTGATTTCATCTTTAGTTGCTTTATTTTCTGACCTGAAAGAGTAAAACATACTTACATTTATAAAAAACTTTGACTCTTATGACTAATGGATGTTAATTGCTATGACAGTGACATTTTGTATCGTACCCATATTTCTATGTTATCTTTTATAGGAAAATCTTTGAGGACTAAATTACCAGGGCTTTTAGAAAAACTAAAATATAGTGCTTTCTAAAAATATCAAATCATTGCTAGCATAAAGCTTAATATAAATCACATGCAATTATAAGACTGTGTTTTAAAATTTCTTTGAAATATATTTTACTTTAGTAATTTGAATTTTTAAAAAAAGGTAATTAAGCAACTACATGAACAGAAAGGATTATTCTGTTTTGTATATTTATGGCATCTTTATTTTATCAATATTCTTGCCTTATCTTATCCTGGTCATTCTAGGGTGGTATAACCCTTTGAACTGTTGAAAACCAACGACTTCCTTCTGGTAGTATTTTATAAATGCTCTGGTGTTTATTATAATCCTCTCTAGCTGGTTCTTAGCCTCTTAGCCTGATCTGTCTGTAGGATATTCCTAATCTCTTTACTCTGGTGGGGACCAAGTTTATAGGCTAAAACATTTAAGGATATATCTGAAATGCACTTTGGTCTCTGCCACAAATACCTTGTTTATCTACTTTTATCAAATGTGTTTATTTCAATCCAGGGAGAATTTTTTTTTTTTTAAGTTAAAAAGAGAAGGCAAAATAAATGAAGCATATTAATCTTGATGAAAGCAGAAAATGGGACTTCTAAACTTTATAATTTTATGTGCTCAGATTTTAAATATTTATATGTCTAATCTTTATTTTATTAACATGGCTAGATAAACTCACATGTCTTTGACCATTAGTAAAGATTCCTTTGCCAGTAAATGTGGCTGATATTTACTATAATAGAACTGAGCAGGAATCATATTTGTATTTATTTATAAGAGTATAACCTTTTTAGGGGCACCTGGGTGGCTCATTCAGTTAAGCGTCCGACTTCCGCTCAGGTCATGATCTCGAGATTTGTGAGTTCGAGCACCGTGTTGGGCTCTGTGCTGACAGCTCCGAGCCTGGAGCCTGCTTCAGATTCTGTGTCCCCTCTCTCTGCCCCTCCCCGACTCATGCTCTGTCTCTTTCTGTCTCAAATATAAATAAACATTTAAAAAGTTTGTTTTTAAATAAGAGTATAACCTTTTATTTAAAGTTTTTAATTTAATTTTAATTTAGCATGACTGTCTAGCCATCAAGATTAAATGACAACTTTATTTATTTATTTTTTAATTTTTAAATTTTATTTAAATCCAAGTTAGTTAATGCATAGTGAAATAATGGTTTCACTAATAGAATTTAATGATTCATCACTTATATGTAATACCCAGTGCTCATCCCAACAAGTGCCCTCCTTAATGCCCATCACCCATTTAGCCCATCCACCTGCCCAATATCTTTCCAGCAACCCTCAGTTTATTCTCTGTATTTAAGAGTCTCTTATAGTTTGTCTCACTCTCTGTTTTTATCTTATAAAAAGTGATTTCTGGAGGAAGGGGTTGGGAATTTAAGACTCCAGGTTAGAATGGCATCATGTTTCACTTTCTTTTTCTGAATGTCCAAGTTCC
The DNA here is from genome assembly GCF_014898765.1 of Herpailurus yagouaroundi. NCBI lineage: Eukaryota > Metazoa > Chordata > Mammalia > Carnivora > Felidae > Herpailurus > Herpailurus yagouaroundi. Next base: position 30,516,771 of record NW_024412403.1, read on the forward strand.
ATTCTTGTTAAGGGAAGTAAGAGGTAAATTGCATTCTTTTTATGATGCAGTATAGTAGGTAAGGTCTACATACAGGTTATAGATATACCTATTGTGAGTGGTATGTGATGTACTAGGACTTGGTGTCACCCATCTTAAGTGATATAGTTCACTTTTGATGAAATATTTCTTTTTCTTAGCTTATTCTTTGATCAGGAACAAGATAGTAGTTGAGTAAAACATCTCATTACATGTAGAGATATAAATGACTTCGTGACAGTAGATACAGGCATATCTATTTAGATTTCCTGACAGTTATCAAGCTCTTCAGGTAAAAATATATCAACAGAGATGCTGTGTGTAAATATGTAGATGTTCTGCATATTTTACCTGAAGAATGCACTCCATAGAACTCCCTGGATACTTAACTTTTTTGTACTTCTAAAAGATGAAGGCTAGTTGATAATCAGGTTTCAGTCATAATTAAATCCTGAATTCTTATAATTTAGGCAAATGTTTCCATGGATAAAAAACTGCCTTTGTTTCACCTGAATAAAAGAGTCATTTTAAAAACTACTTTATGTGAAAATACAGAGCAAGAAAATTTGTAAGTATGACACAATGGAGACATAAAGGCTGAAAGGATGATGTGAAGAAATATACCCAGGGCCTCTTTTAGATTCCATTTAATTCATAGCAAAGATAAGGACAAATTTCTCCTACCCCAACCCCAAATAAAGATAAAAGACACGGATAAATCTATACACGATGCAACTAATTATAACTGTAGGACTGATTTTCATGTAAGTCTTTGGAAACCAGGTAGCTTTTCCCAAGAATATCACAGCACATTAGATATATCTTGGTTTTATTATTATTATTATTTTATTTTTGTGTTCAAATAAGAATGCAAACCTAATGTCACCATTTTTTGTTTGTTAAAAAAGAATTTGTTTTAGAACATGCACACACACACACACACACACACGGAGTTACTGTCCTTGTTCATTGAATAATGAACTTATTTTAACTTTTAATTTAACCCTCTGATGGGATCTAAAGATTATACAGTAATTAAATAAAATATCTCCATGGCCAATAGTATGAACTGAAACATTAGCAAATGATAATGTATTTTTATTTGCAATCTCCTTTAGGAAAATCTTGTATCAGGTACTATCTGAAGGGCACTCTTTGATGTCTCAAAATGGCTTCCAGGAGCAACTAGGAGTACATAACCCAGGTCATGTACAAGGCCAAGTAATTTTTCCCCTCAAATTTAAAACACAAGTCCTGGAATTTACTCTGACTGGATTAACCTAAGTCAAATATCAGTCCTTTAACCAATCACTTTGTCTAGGGCCAAGAATTTTACTAATTGGTTTAGGCCTGAGCTCTGCTAGGCCTAACCCTGGAACATAATGGCATCTTAAGGCATTAGTGTCCTAGGGAGAATAATGGAATAAAAATTGAGTACCTGTAACTCACAGAGAGGAGAGTAGACCGGGTCAACTAAGCATATCAAGTACATTTTGCCTGTGACATCTGAACTACTCTGGATAGTTTTGTTTGTTATTGTTATTGTTGTTGTTTTTAGTTTTCCTATGACAAATGGAACTACATTCTACCTTCAGAGAATCATGTAAACGTGAAACAAAAAAAAAAAAAAAAAGAATGAGGTGGTGAACAGAGAAGAATTAGATTATATTTTTTAAGAAATATTACATCATTCTGAGACTTTTATTCTCTTTTGTGACCCATTTTTCCTCTCGTGCTACGTAAGTCTAGTACCTATACTGCTTGACACATAAAAGAAACTCAATAAATTCTGAATTAGTAAGTATAAATAAATGGAGAAAGTTTATGCAGTAACAAGTTGAGTTTTAATGCAATCTTTTAAAAATTAAATTAAATGGAAATTGGAGCAGAAAATAATTGGTTATCCCACTTTTGTTTTTCTAAAAGAAGCATAATTATTTCGTTGCATGGAATTTTGCTATGAAAACAATGCATATGTTCCTTCAGGCCTAATCAAAGGGTCCTGTTTTCTTCCCCTCCTGAAAGTATTCAGCTGTATACATGATTTATTGTGTACTTACTTTTAGCTGTCCCTGCCAGAAGACAAGGGATTCAGATCAATGACATTTTCTAATTCTATGAATATTCTGTAAATGGGCCCCCTGCCTTTCAAATAACATTAGAAATCAAAAGTGCACATGACTTTGACAAGATTTATCTTTCCTTAAGTATATTTGAGAATTAATCTTTCTGCTATTAGTCTTATTTGTGTTCTAATAAGTTAAAATTGAGCTGTGTTTTGAAGAGAAATATGAGAAACTTACTGTTCCCATCTCTCTTGGTCAATAATGTCTCTTTCTCTCTCTCTAAATCTATACATAGATTTTACTATATGAATATATATATGGACTGGTCAATAAAAAGATACAGGTAGATATAATATAAGTCACTGAAAATCCTAATTTTTGTTATGTCTATATCTCTGTCTATATCTGTCTGTCTATCTCTTTAGGTTTTCAGTGACTAAATTTATCCCAGGTTCTTCGATTTCGACAGTCAGCATGCTTTTCAGTACAACAGCCTTTCATTTATTTACTATATATGAGCTGTTTTAAAAAAAACACATTATAATAAGATTCAATAAGCCTCCTCGAATTACATTGTTTTGAATCATTTCAAGTTTTTCCTTACTAGTGGGAAGGTAAAGAAACAACTTGTGTGTGTGTGTGTGTGTGTGTGTGTGTGTGTGTGTGTTTCTTCAGACCTGTTAAAAACATAACTTGGCAACAAAAATCAAAGTGGACCATTTCAAGTTTCTTATTTCTTATCTTTCTTATTTCTATTCCTTATTGTAATTTTTCTTTGTGTGCTAGAGTAACTACAACGAGTGTATCACTTTACATCTCCACGTTGGTTCTTTTATATGTGAGGACAGCTATTACCTTCATTTAGCATCTTTCCACATTTTCTGCAGGAAATGCATCCTCCCATCTCTGAGGAACTGTCCTCTAAGCACACTCAAATCTATGCCAGGCCCTTCTTAAAACATGTCTGTTTGTTTTTATCTAGGAATATATGTAAAAACAAACAACACCTGCTCAGTTTATTTAAACAACAAAATTATTTTACAGAACAGTGTAAGCAATAATTCCATATCATAGCCACCAGTAACTCTCAGGGAATTTATCTCAATTATTTTAAAGTTTATATATTCATTTTGAGACAGACAGAGAAAGCATGAGGGGACGAGGTGCAGAAAGAGAGAAAAAAATCCCAAACAGGCACCACATTGCCAGCACAGAGCCCCATGCGGTGCTTGAACTCATGAACCATGAAATCATGACCTGAACAGAAATCGCGTCAGACATGTAACCAACTGACATTTACATTTTTCATAGAATGTTATCTATCTATCTCTATCTCTATCTATCTATCTATCTATCTATCTATCTATCCTTTTCTATTTATCTACGACTTACTGGCATCTCTATCTGTCCTTCATGGAATTTTAAAACTATGTTTTTAAATGTAATGTACTAAGGCTTGGGTTTGGCCAAAGAAAATGGAGGGAATTTGTGTGAAAATAACTTACAGAAATACACTTTTACACCTTAATATGAATAGGTAAATGAAACTGCATTTGAATGAAGGTTGATTACCTTTAAAAATTAAAATATAGTTAAGAATTTTAAATAAAAAGAATCACAGACTTTATTTATCTGAATACTGTGCTTTATAACTGATCTCTGCTATTACAATTTTACTATCAAGGAGCTTTTTTAAAACATGAATAGCAAATTTATAAACGTGATAGAAAATGTAATTTCAGTCCTTGTCAGTCCTTGTCCAATTCCTTAAACAGCTTGTAAATGTGCATTAAAAAAAAAAAATAGGTGAATACGGGGAGCCTAGGTGGCTCTGTAGGTTAAGTGGCCGACTTCGGCTCAGGTCATCATCTTACAGTTTGTGAGTTCAAGCCCCGCATCCGGCTCTATGCTGACAGCTCGGAGCCTGGACCCTGCTTCAAATTCTGTCTCTTTCTCTCTCTCTCTCTCTGCCCTCCCCCACTCATGGTCTGTCTGTCTGTCTCTCTCTCTCAAAAAAAAAAAAAAAAAAATAGATAAACCTTTAAAAATTTTAATAAAAAAATAAAAATAGTTGAATTCAAACAACTGTAATACTAAAACATCTTTAGATCTAGTTTGAATAAATTAAACATGTAATTCTCCCATTGAAATTATTTGTGGTTTCCAGTTCAACCCAGGTATCAGTTTAATTTAATATTTGACTTTTGGAGGGAAAAATGAAAGGCATTGTATAGATTTAAGGATTTGCTTTGGAAACTCCATTCTGTATTATAACAGGAAAGAATTAATGGTCATAAGAACATGTTCTAATTTCTATCTACACAGGCTACTAAGGGGCTGTCAAAAAGCATTTTGTTTCTCCTCTTTATCCCAATTTATTATTTCTGAATCATGGTGATACCTTTCAATCCATATAAATTTAACATGGCAGCATATTTGCCCTATGTTTTTTAAAATAAATTAACGGAATGTCCTAAAGTTGAAAGTTAGGATATTGGGTCTTTATGTTCTCCCCATATCATGGTTTTTATGAAAATAAAAAGCCTAATATAATAAAAGAAAATATAAGTAATGTTTAATATTCTGTGATGTTGATAATGTTATTTCTAAGCATAAAACTAAAGAATCACAAAAGAAAATATTAACTGATTTACCTGATGCTTAAAAAAACGGTTTTCTTAAAGCTGCATATTTATTTGCAATACATATAAATGAATAAAAATACTAAAATAAGAATAACAACATATATAGGTTTATATAATTATTAATATGAAAATAATTCAGTTTCACTAGTAATGAAAGACAAACTAAAACATATATGTTTTCTTTTTAAAAAATTTATTTATCATATTTATTTATTTATGGTATTTATTTGTGTTGTTTCATTTTTTAAGCATATTACCCAATGTTAATAAGGTATAGGAAATCAACATATTAGTAAGGTTATAAATTGTTACAACTTTTTAGAGAATAATTTTTAATTTTGTTTTTTAACATTTATTTATTTTTGAGAGACAGAGAGAGACAGAGCATGAGCAGGGGAGGGGCAGAGAGAGAGGGAGACACAGAATCGGAAGCAGGCTCCAGGCTCTGAGCTGGCAGCACAGAGCCCAAAGCGGGGCTTGAACTCACAAAACCGTGAGATCATGACCTGGGCTGGAGTCGGACACTTAACTGACTGAGCCACCCAGGCTCCCCTAAAGGATAATTTTTAAATACACATGGACATTTTTTTAAATGTGAATATCTGGGATGCCTGGGTGTTTCAGTCAGTCATGATCTCACCGTTGGTGAAATCAAGCCCTTTCTCTGGCTCTGCACTCTGACTTCGTGGAACCTGCATGGGCTTCTCTCTTTCTCTCTCTCTGCTCCTCCCCACCTCTCAAAATTAATAAACATACCTTTAATAAAAAAATAAAATGTGCATATCTTTTGACACGCAATTCTAATTTTAGGAGTTTGTTAAGGAGGTAATCATAGATATACATATGTAAATCTATTGTGATGTTCATCATATTGGGATTTGTAACATTGGGAAAATAAACTTAACCTAAAATTCAACTACATAATGCCAGTTAAATACACTTTGACTTATGTGTCTCACACACACAAAAAACTATGTACTTTTAAAAAGGCTATAGTTATGGTAGCATATTTAATAAAATATACATCGTACTGTATTATTTTTATTTACTTATTGGAGTATAACTGACATACAATATCTTATTATCTTCAGGTGTACATCATAGAGATTCAATATTTTTGTACACTATGAAATGATTCCCACCCTAAGTCCAGGGTTCACCATCTGTTCACCATACCAAGTAATAACAATAGGTGAAGGAGTTTAAGAGGGACAAACTCCAGCTAAAATATAAATGTTATGCAGATATAATGTACACCATAGGAAATATAATCAATAATATTGTACTGTATTGTTAAATAGAAAAATAACAGGATAGAAAATGTATAGCATGACACATTTTATGGTAAAAATTATGTATACATTTGGAGAGATTCAAAGACTGAAAAAATATAAGCTATGTTAACAGATATAATCTTTAGATGTTTAGATTATATATGATTACACAGCTTGTTTTCTAAATATTCAGCAATCATCATGTATTATTTGAAATAATAATTCTTTAAAAGAAAAAAGTGAATCTATTCAGTATGTTACTATAATGGTGGATATATGTCAGCATAAATTTGTCCAGCCTCATAGAATGTACCAGCATGAACCCTAATGTAAACTGTTCATTGTGAGTGATAGTGATGTGTCAGTGTAGGTTTATCATTTGTAACAGATGTACCACTCTGGTGGGGGATGTTGATAACAGGAAGGCTTTGCTTGTGTGAAGAAGAGGGTATATGGGAAAACTCTGTACCTCCTGCTCAATTTTGCTGTGAATCTGGAACTGCTTTTATAAATGATCTCTTTTAAAAGAAAGAAAGAAATAGAAACATTCATTGTTTTCCCAAATGCTTATATATAGGTGTGGTACAATTATACCTTAGCGTTGCCCAACTTATTACAGTTTAAGTAGTTGGGACCCCATGTGATTACTCTTAAATTCAATATGATTTAGCAGTTTGCATACTATTAATGGATCACAAAATCAATTTCCTTTAAAATTAAATTGGGATAGAATAGGAAAGAACAAATAGAAAACAGTGTGCTTTTCTTGCTGCTCTTGCCCACAGCTGCTCATAGGGGATCAGGTAAACATACTATCACAAACTCTGACTTAAGTAGAATTGGTCAGTAAAGGACGTAGACCGTGAATATCCCTGGCAGCAGAACTTTCATAAGCAAAGACATGGAGGTTGATATAAAGAAATATATATCATTGGGTGTACAAATATTGAGGGTATAGGCCAATCCTTGTGCATGGGAAGATGGTTGGACTTTATCCGATAGACAATAGTGCATCAGTTGTAGCATGGATGACTGGCAGTCCTTACATAAAGGTTTGGGAAGACAGGCTCAGGAAGACACCGCTCTGGGGGTGTGGTGAGGCCAGTTATGTATGATACCTTCCCCCCCTGGATCAGATTTATGTGTCCTGATATGCCTATGGATAAGGAGGTGTCAGGTAAAGATTGACATTAAAATACACTTAATACTCAGCCTTAAAGAATTAAAATTATGTTACAAAAAGGGTGTTCCCCCAAGAGCTGCACTTCTGCAAAGTTTGACAGGTTTGCAATGAAAACAGGTTCTGTGTCGCCAAAAAAAAATTATGAAAGTTGAATTAGAAAAATTTTCCCTTCTAAAGGATGTATCAAAGAACTTAATATGCCAGTTTGCATTCTGAACCTTTAAGAAAACATAGTATGAAAGGGCTCCTGGGTGGCTCTGTCATGAGTTCGAGCCCCACATCAGGCTCTGTGCTGTCAGTACCTCCAATCCTCTGCCCCCCTCTCTCCCTTCTCCTCCCCACTCACTTTCTATGTCTCTTAAATACAAATAAACATAAAAAATATTGAATATTGTAACTCAACTTTTATGCTCTGTTTTATTTATAGAGCCATAATTAGAAGCTTATATGCTGTTTTATTATTTTTAATATGCCTCTACTCTGCATTTAAAAAGTAATGGTCTAATAATGTGTGAATCCAATAAAGTTATACTTTCAGTTCAGACTACAAATATATACCCACAATAATACACCTTAATTTTCCTCTTATAAGCAATGAGCTATGGGCAGGGTGATTTGTGCAAACTCTCTGTCAAGTGGGTGGTTGGTTGAGCTATTTCTTAAAATGATTGTTTTAAAAAAAAAAGTTTGAGAGTTAGATATTTGATAATTCATATGTGATTTGTGGCAAACATTGCAGGTCACATATTGGAAAGGTGTCAAAGGAGAGATCGTGTGTCTTGAAAAAGAAAGAACTCTTGGGACAACTGGATAGCTCAGTTGGTTAAGCATTACTCTTTTGGTCTGGGCTCAGGTCCTGCATGATCTCACACTTCGTCAGTTCCAGCCCCAGGCTAGGCTCTGTGCTGATAGTGCAAAGCCTGTGTGGGATTCTCTCGCTCCCTTTCTCTCTGCCCCTCCCTGCTCTAAATAAATAAATAAACAGAAAAGAAAGAAAGAAAGAAAGAAAGAAAGAAAGAAAGAAAGAAAGCAAGCTCTTCAGCATCTTCTGTTCTATTATTTCAACTTCCTCTTTCATTAAAATTTCTCATCTCAATTATATGACAGTACCAGCAGGGGCTGCTCTTAGCATTACAGGCAAACTAATTTTCTATGTAGTTGAATTATTTTCAGTCCTTGTTCTGAGCTTAACTGAAACACATTTAACTTCATGAACATTTTACAGTAAAACTAGTCGTCTTTTCTTTTTCCAAACTTCTTTTTTTTTTTTCTGCCTTCTCACTTTAAGCTTCCAATATATGAGGTCCATATGCATTAATGCAAATATCACTACTTCTTACAAATCTTTGTAAATTTTTTTTATTGGAATAGATACATAAAGGAAAGACAAGTTAGGAAATATGTGTTCATAGGATAAACTTCAGTTTTAATAGATATATCAGGAAGGAGAAAGAAAATCTACTTTCAATAATAATCCCGATTTCAAATAGGAGCTGTCTTTCCTTAGGGCAATTCACAATAATACAGAAAGCAATTTAGTTTTGTTTTAGCTTTGTTTTCTGTTTTTTGTTTGTTTTTGGTTTTTTGTTTGTTTAATTTTGGTTATTTAAGCAAGCTTCTTCTTTCCAGGTCATTGGAAAAACTAAAATAAAAGACAGTTTCCTCTAAATGGTATTTGAGGATATGATACAGCATGTTGGCAAGATATGGACATAACTTGCATAGTAGTGTCTGCACAGAATTGGTGTTATTTGTCCAAGGCTAACTGCACTATATGCATTAAAGTTGCTACACTGGAGGGTCCGGGGGTTGGGGGTGGTGCATCACTTACTTACAATTCCTAAATGGCACTGTGACTTACTTCCTCAGTCTTGTGGCTGTTCTGTGTTTTATTTATGTTCCAGCTTTGCTGGAAAAGCTCCAAATAGTTGAATAAATCACCTGTCTTATGATGCTTAAGTATAAGAACTAAGAAAGTCTGATTACTTGTGATAATGCTGCTGCTTTTATTATTTCCAATTAAGAAATGTACCACTGATCAGATGCTATTAAGGCTTGCCAGGTACCCAAATCATATCTTTGGGTAAGACCTCCCTTTTAATAACTCACTCATAGACATCTCAAGGTTATTGCTAATAATGTGTTTGAGATCATCAAATTTGAGACTGTGCACTAATTAAGGAGTTTGGTACTTTGTCACTGCACACATGCATTTGGGTATCACGTGGTGGGGCTATTGTGTGATAGATGGAGAGAGAGGAGGAGGAATTGCAAAGGATGTTCAAAAATCTTAAAAGCTAATGGAGAAAATATCAGGAATGTATATATCCAGTCTGAATTCTATACAACTAATCACATTTAAATGAAAAAAACACAAATGTTATTCAAATATCCACATTACTTACAATCTTTCACCACTACTGCTGTGCAGTATAAACTTTCTATACACTTGTTATATCCACCCATGAGGTAATTATGTAAATTCTATGACTAGATAACTTAATTTTTTGTTTCTTGGAAGTAATTTCATAATTGGCCTATTTCATTTTATATTCAGATTATTGATTAAACGAATCCTTCAATAAAATGAATTCTAAGAAATATAAAAATCTATTTATTTTTGTGCGTAGTGTTTATTCATTCATTCACCGAACATTTATTAAAGAATTTCCATGGGACAGTTCTAAAAGTACTCATTCAAATAAGATTCATTATTTACCTTTGAGTTTATCAGTCCTTGTGTTATTCTGGAACCAGTAAGTGTTGTAATAGAAGTATCCGGAGTGTTATAAGAGACTCGTTAAGAGACAACTACCTCAGAGTAAGAGTCAGTAACCGTAGGTGGTTGGGGAGCTATGTCATAAGTTCATTTTGAAATTTTATCCTGAGAAAAAGGCATGTATAAAGAATTTTAACAATACTCAGATAAAGAGAAAGAATAAGGTACTTAAAGCATCAATAAAATTGTGTTAGAAAATTAGCTAGACTTCAAGACACAATCCTACCTCTGTACCTGTTCTGGCCTTGATTGTACTCTCATCTGCATGTCCAAAGACATGTTTTCTTATGACTTCACCTCCACTGTATTATAACTTCCTTGTTGTAATGGACTATGCCTTTAAAAAAAAATCTCTATATTATTTGTGGGAAAATAATTTTTTTTCTCTTTGAATTTGCCTTAGATTAGATCTGAAGATCACAAAGCTTGTGGAATATAAAAAATTCCTGATCCAACCACTGTAGCCCTTCCTCTGGATACGTGATCATCCTATCCACCTACCCAGTGTTAGGGGCAGTAAGAACTCTATGGTAAAGTGGTTGAAAATTTCTTTGTTTTAAAATAACCTACACGTAGTATCAATTATTAATTACCTAATATGTGAAATTTAGGTCCAATAATAACATAAAATTTATCTAGTATGGTAGGCTTTTTTAATGTTTGTTTATTTATTTATTTATTTATTTATTTATTTTAATGTTTATTCATTTTTGAAAGACAGAGAGAGACAGAGCACAAGCAAGGGTGGATGGAGAGAAAGGGACACAGAATAGGAAGCAGACTCCAGGCTCTGAGCTGTCAGCACAGAGCCCCACACACGGCTTGAACTCACGAACCGCGAGATCATGACCTGAGCCTAAGTCAGACCCTCAACCGACTGAGCCACCCAGGTGCCCCATAATATTTATTTATTTTTGAGAGAGAGAGAATGTGAGTCGGGGGTGAGCAGAGAGAGAGGGGGACAGAGGATCGAAGTGGGCTCAGCACTGACAGCAGAGAGCCCGATGTGAGGCCCGAACCCACAAACCATGAGATTATGACCTGAGCCAAAGTTGGATGCTTAACCAACTGAGTCACCCAGGTGCCCCTAGTAGTGGTTGTCTTTATACTCAGAAACTGTAAGTTGAACTTCATGGTCTATTGGCCAAGCTCAAGGAAAAAAGTATTGAATGAAATATGTCACTGGTTATTTTTACTCTTTGAAATATTTCTGCCTCTAAAATATAAAAGGTCTCAGTTACCAATATGAGAAATAATTTAAATCATAGGGAAATAATCATACAAATGACTATCCATAAGAGAATATTTATAAAATATTTGTATAGGACATAGTATGCAGTGATGAATTATTTTATATTTTGCTGCATTCCTGGATTTGGGAAGATTTTCATTAAACTAGAATAAAGCACATCTATCATCATAGCTCCAGACATTCCATTGCAGTAAGAATGAATCTGGGGTGAAAAAATAATACATTTTTTCAGAAGACCAATGAAAATGCAGTTTACTTTTCCATAGTCATGTGATTATGTCATTTCAAAATATTTGTAAAATAAAAATTAAAAAAAATGAGGTTCATAGAATACTGCAATTTCCATGATAATTTCACAAAGCCAGATGATCCATTAGAGTTTAACATAATCTTTTACTTTTAATTACCTACTTTTCTTAATCTGTTTTCTTACTGGAGAGTGGCCAAGAGTACTCCATCTGTAACCAAAGGCGATGGCAAGCTGTTCCCAGGGAGCTGTACAACCTGTTTTGACCCCAAGTAGTTCTATCCACAGGAAGATAAGGTCCTGTCTTCCAAGGCCATGTGGTCTTGTTGAATGAGGCACAGAAGGTTTTTATGAAATTTTCTAATTTAGAATAGGAACGTGGCAGATATTTACATTGGATATATCTAAATGGAAACTAAGAAAGTGAAGAAATTATTAGTTATGAATAGGTTTGATATCTTGATACATAATTTAGGCCTAATCACATTGTGTCCAGAGACCTTGAAGATTATGGTCGCTAAATCCTCAAGTAATTTCAAATATTGACATTTTTGTAGTGCCATGTAGTACATGTTTAAGGCCATGCTTTTTTTTTTTTTTTTTCCCTGTGCTATGCACATAGCAGCCCAGTAAGGGAGGTAGGGCTATTTTCCATATTTTGTAGATAAGAAAATGGAGATAAAGAGAGGTTAAATTTAATGCAGCTTCACATAAAAAGTAAATGAAATGGGATTTCATTTTAGGTCTTAAAATTCTAATCCTATGTTCATGCCCTTCAAGTCTATAATTATGAGACCCAGAGGCATAGAACTCCTAAGTTGTTCACTAAAAATAAAGATAGGACCAACTTAGATGGAAAAAAAAGAAAAGGGTATGTAACTTCAGATCCTTAATCACACTAGTCCTCTTCTATGTTTTAGTCTCCAAGGAAAAGAAGGGTTGGGTTGATGCCTCTATGACCATCCTGGAGGTAGGTTTGGTGATCTTAGCCTGACTTGAACTTCTGGTAAATGTCACCAAGTTATGAGAATCATTCATCTTGACCTTAAAACTATAGCACCTGTAGTAGATAAAAAGTGATTCATTCATAGAAAAATAGTTCATGGGGTGCCTGGGTGGCTCAGTCGGTTAGGCATCCAACATTGGCTGAGGTCATCATCTCATGGTTCATGAGTTTGAGCCCCACATCAGGCTTCATGCTGATGGTGCAGAGCTTGTTTGGGATTCTTTCTCTCTGCCCCTTCTGTGTGCTCTATCTCTCTTGCTCTCGCTCTCTCTCAAAATAAATAAACTTAAAAAGAAAAATAGTTCATACTAATTAAAACCGGATAGCAAATTGGTTTGTTAAAATATACTATTACTGTTTTGTTTTGTTTTTCCTGAAACAGTAAATAAAAAGAGTGCTTTAGTTGTTAGGAGAGAGAAGAAGGAAATAAACATAATAAATGATGATGACATGTACTTACACAAATTAGCTTGTCATATTCATCCTATGAGAAAGGTGATGAAGTCTTCTAAGCCATGGAGAGATTTCACTCAGCAGGGGTGAGGAAGTGAGGGTAAGGGCTACACTGTGAGTCACCAGCATCTGTCTCTGGAGAAGTTGTCAGCTTTTCCCCTAGTAAGCCTTCAGCAACAAAATTTTCTGTGAAAGACATGATTTATAAAAGGATAGCAATAAGATGCCTCTAAGAGAGAACCAGAATTATAAAAGCAGAAAGAATTAGAGAAATTCTAATTAAGGAGCACCTTTATTCTTTGCCCATTCATCCCCATCCTCACCTACTTTTCTCACCTAATTCATCTCACTCCTTCTCCTTTTTTTCAGTACCATCTAATCACAACCACCAGATCTAACACTACCACCAGGGCTGATTAAGTAATTTCTGGCAAACTTAATTTCACTATTTACTTCTCTGTTTGCCTCTTGTAAGTTTTCTAGAAGGCATTGTGTCCCCAGCATTTTGCAGACTGCCTGGCCCAGGTTAATTCTTCAAAAGATAAATGTTAAAATAATAGACAAAGATATACTGTAATATTTCATTGAAAGCAGACTAGATAAGGAAATGTAAAACATAACTTGATACGAAAGCAAATATATAGGTTCTTAAATCATCTGTAGTGAATGCAACTAAAATTGACATTGACAAAGAAAATTGCATAATTTTGTTTCAAGGGTGGAAAAAAAGAATATCCATTTCTGCAGCACTCTTGACCTTTAATACCTCTGTTTGAAAGTCATTGTCAGGAAATGTCTTCTATTGAACAAAGATGTCAGGAAGAGACCTTCAGGTCTAGATGAACAAAACTTGCCTGTGCTATGACAGGGCTAAGGAAGCTGAGAAGGTGATGGCTATAGCTCTACTTAGCTTCGAAGGCATGATATGAGGCCTACAAATGTATATTCTCAGGTTTTGCCATTGACCATCATATCTCTTGTTCATCTTTCCAACTCTCTTCAAGTAAGTACCTTCGCCAGCTCTGATACTTTGAGAGATCAAGCAACTTCCTTGAGCCTTCCTCCAGAAATTTCCTAAAGTAGTTGAAACTTACTATTTAGTTCTTGAGTATTGCACCAAACAATCACCTTTTCATTAGTTGCAATGCTTATCCTACCTCTCTGTGGGGAAGATGAGACCTCCATGTTAAAAGCTGATATAGGCCTTAACATAGTATATTAATCATGACGGCGGCTGGCAGCAGACATTTTTGTACAATTATTTGCATTTTTTTAATGAAGGTCAGGGTGCCTGAGTGGCTCAGTCAATTCAGCTCCTGACACTTGATTTTGTCTCAGGTCATGATCCCAGTGTCATGGGATGGAACCCTTTGTCAGACTCTGTGTTGAGCATGGAACCTGTTTAAGATTCTCCCTCTCTTCCCCCTTTGCTCCTCTCCCTCACTCACATGTGTACTCTCTCTCTCTCTCTCTCTCTCTCTCTCGTAAATAAATAAATAAACTAATTAATTAATAGTGAAGATCACACACTAAGGAATTATAGTGGGAAAGGTTTTGACTATATGAACACATGTTTTTTGTTTCTATTAAAAGGGAATGGCATGTGTATTTAAAGATGATGTATATACATAACATACACACACACACACACACACACACACACACACACACACACACACAGGACTTTGGCCTCTTCATTCTGTTTCATGTATTAAGGACAGAGTACACATACTGTTTTAAAATGGGTGTCCAGGGCACCTGGGTGGCTAAGTCAGTTAAGCATTCGACTTCAGCTCAGGTCATGATCTCATGCTCTGTGAGTTTGAGCCCCGGGTCGGGTTCTGTGCTGACAGCTCAGAGCCTGGTCCCTGCTTCTGATTCTGTATCTCCCTCTCTCTCTGCCACTTCCCTGTTCGCTATTTCTATCAAAAATAAATAAATGTTTTAAAAATAAAAAATAAAATACAAAAAAAGTAAAATGGATGTCCAAATAGTTCTGTATCTCTTGAGCTATCCTTTGTTTAAGGCAATTGTTTTTTTTTTTACATAATTTGTTAAAGTTTAGTTTATTAATTTTGAGAAAGAGAGAGCACACAGCAGGCGCAGAGAGAAAGCAAGAGAGAGAATTCCACTGTCAGTGCAGAGCCCAATGCAGGGCTCGAACTCATGATCTGTGAGATCATGACCTGAGCCAAAATCAAGAGTCCTACGCTTAACTGACAGAGCCATCCATGCACCCAATGCCAATTCTTTTCTTTTTTTTTTTTCAACGTTTATTCATTTTTGGGACAGAGAGAGACAGAGCATGAACGGGCGAGGGGCAGAGAGAGAGGGAGACACAGAATCGGAAACAGGCTCCAGGCTCTGAGCCATCAGCCCAGAGCCCGACGCGGGGCTCGAACTCATGGACCGCGAGATCGTGACCTGGCTGAAGTCGGACGCCCATCCGACTGCGCCACCCAGGCGCCCCAGCCAATTCTTGATTAAACAGATCATAGTTTGAAATTATATTTACTCTTTCAAATCTCAATCATGATAGAGCCAGAAGGACTCTTAAATGATGAGTCAAATTTTCTTATTTGCATATAAAGAAAGTGAAGTGTAGATAGACTAAATGTTTTGCCATAGTCAAAACTATTAAACAGAAAAGTTAAAACTGGAAATATTCTTCTGTTTTTTAGTCCTGTTTTGTTAATGATTTTTTCCCCTTTAATCTATCTTAAATATTACCTTGTTCCTTGAATCTAATCACGTGTTTGGTTCTTATGTTTCTGGCATAATTTGACTAAATGTCAGAATTTAAACAAGGACCAAATTTTCTTTCAACAATTTTAGCGCTTTTCCCCTTATACCACTGCTTCTCTTTAATCATGAGTTACTACTATAATATAGGATTTTTTTTGGAACGTGCTATTAAAATGTAGGAATGCTAGACTTAAGTATATATTAATGCATATTTGAGGCTGGCAATTCAATAGGTAATAAAGGTGATAGATGCAGTTGTGGGCTTATCTATAAAACATTAAAGTATGACACAGTGCCTAGCACATAGTTGTAGCTTTGTAAAAGTCATTAAATAAATGTATTCATTATATGGATAAGAAAACATGAAACCATAAACAGTAAATATAATTTCTGAAATGTCTATCTCTTGGGACCCAGCATTTCTAGAGGATATTTTTGTGGTGGGGTTTGTATATATTAAACAGCATGAGGCATTGGAAATTGGTCACAAGGTGACCTGGGTGTTAGGAAACTTGGGTTCCAGTCTCTTTCTTGTAACTACCTAGAGAAGGCATCACTCTTTCTTGGACCATAATTTCACAAACTTCATAAAAATTTTGAAATCAGTGGGATCACTGATCCCATGATTAATCCCATCTATACACTGATCCATGATTATCTTTACCTAGTCCCTTGTATTAGTTTGCCATAACATAGGACCACACCCTTGTTTCAGTTCTGCCCGCTTCAACATGTATAATCTTGAATGAGTAACTTCCCTCTTCTGGGCCTCAGAATTCTCATCTATACAATGGCCAAGTTTAACCAGATTGTCTTTTAAATCTATTCCAGCTCTGACATGTGGAAAGAGGAAAATAATACACGTTCCAAGGAAGTAGTATATGAAACAAAGAAATAGTGAAACCACAAAAGAATAGAGTGACTCTGACTTGTGGTACTCATACAGAGATATTAGTTCCCTCAATAATTCAATGTAGATAATAGGATTTTAATAATAAAATATATTGAAAACTGTAAGTTTCAGGTGAATCTTTTAAAAACTTTAAAACATTTATGAGTATACTAAAATAGACTGTTTCCAAATTACTGAAAACATTATCCTCTCTTTTTCCCCTTGTAAAATAGTTTCCTATTACCTGCAGGCAAAATTAACCTCTGATTTTTCTTTTTTTTAATACACACACCATGGCTAAAAATAAATATCTGGCTTTAAAAGAAAATGCGGCTTTTAAAAGAAAGCACAACAAAATGCCAAGAACACTTCTATAGGCAACTTCATGCTTTGCCTGCTTCAGGAAAAGGCTAGTAGAAAACAGGTGTCACTAATCACCATGCAATCTGGGATCTCTAGTTGGAGGTAGAGAGAACCTCAACCAGCTGCTTTCTCCTCTGATTAAAAATTCCTTCATATTAAAGACCTAACCTTTTGCTCTTATACTCACACATGTTTTGTACTTTTTTTTTTTTTTTGTGGGCTTGGGGAAATGAATGGATTAGCAGCATCTTACCTCTGAGTCAATAAGTTAATTAAAGAGTGTGTATATAAAATGGAATAATGAATTATTTAGCTGATAACAAACATGATAGAAAATTCCATTTGTTGAATAGCCAATTCAATTTTATTAGTTTTAGAATTATATAAATTATTTTTAACACATTGCAAAAATATTTAGTATTAGCAGATTTAGTTTTTATGTCATATGTTTGTTGTTCTTACAACTTTTGGGGGGGGTACTTAATGGAATGTTTTAAATATCTGATTTAAGAAAAGTGCAATTTGATTAAGAAGGAAATTATGCAGCTTCTGAACCAAAAAGACATAAAAGGCTGAATCATTCCTGCATTTTGTCTCCCCCTTTGTTCTTTAACCTAGGATACTCTCTAATCTTTTTTAAAGCATCATTTTTCAAAGTTAATTACATCAAATCAGTATAACTAGGGAGCAATTTATGCATAAATAGCGTGACAAAACTTCCAAACCCTTATCTGGCATAACTCTTCTAGAAAAAAAATTCTATAAGATATATACAATTAATTCAAGCCTTAGAGAAAAAAGTACTTCTGAGTAAGAGTTCAGGCTAATCTCAGTTCTGTCTCTGTCATTCACCAACTCAATTTTATGAGCATTTATAACTTCCTTTGTATAGGATGACCACACATTGAACTTACACCAGGACAGCCCCCGTTGAAGCATACAGTCCAACTACCTGTCTGGTGATTATTTATTTTCAGTCTCATAGGGGTCCTGCTTTAGAACATAATACATATAGCATCTTTAACACTGTGCATATACCATATAACCATTCTACAAATTGATTGCCTTAGCTAACTTAAAATGAGGAAATTGTCTACCGTTTCTTTCTAAATTAATTATTATATGCTGTCTTTTTTTCTCAGAACTAGACTTTATTATGTTGTTGTGTAATTGTATAATTATTGTATGATAATGTTATTACTGTTCTTTACCTAAAGGTATCTTCTTAAGAGACAGATATGCTGAGCCCCGTGATCTCCTGAAAATGCAAATATCATTTAGTTAAAGTTGTGACTTTGTATAATGTAATAAGCTCTCAGCAGGGCATGGTAGGAAGAAAACAGCATTTAGAATATAGCCTGATTTGTGACCTTTAGCAAATTTAACTTCTTTAAGTTTCCATTTCCTCTTCTATAACTTGAAGCTAATAACACTTTTTGGAATGCTTGTTGTAAGAATTAAAATGTTGTGTATCAGGTGCCCAAGAGAGTGCCTGGTGCAGAGCCAGGGTAGAAAATATGGTAGCAATTGTAGTTATAATTTTTTTATTGGATAACATCAGTGGACACTTATGGGTATCAATGGAGTAAAACAGTTTCTTTTTCATCTTCAGAGAAATCTCCCTAAACTAAGTAGGTTGGTAGGGTTCAACACAAGTTGAATTTCATAATGTGCTTGACTGTATTTGATTCCGGAGATTAGTATCTCGTTCAGATGTTTAAAAAGTATGAACTTTTAAGAATTTAGTCAATTAAAACTAAAGATGGAACAGAAAGCCTCATTATCCTTTAAAGTGATTTTATTTTAATTCCTTTTGCTTATGATGAATTTGAGCAAATTTGGAATGAACAATACATTGGAAGGATAAGATTGTACCATGATTTTTTTTTAAGTTCTTTGGTTTGCCATGTAATGAACATCTGTCCTCAACCACATAAAAAAAAATCTCAATATCTAAGAAAAAATTATTCATTTAATAAAATACATAATTCAGTAAGCCTTTGTATGAGTCAAATATTTATCCATCAAAATAAAGTAATAATAGGTTCTTTAATTATTTCTTTTCTTTTTCTACAATGAGAATTCCAGCTTTTAGTTGTTCCTTGAACATGAGCAAACTGTTTTGAGGGGCAAATTATGTTGAAAATGTGTTCCAGATTTACATGGATGGTCCGTAATAACTACAGTCTCTTTGTCACATACACATTACATTAAACAATATGTCTCAAAATTGATATTAAAAATTTCAGTATTTTCTCAAATTTTAATCAGAAAGTGGACTTCAGATCCTTGTCCCAACTGTCATTTCAAAAAGTTACTAACCTCTCTGCACTTCCACATTCTCAATATTGTTTTCTATGCTTCTCATGCTAAAGTGTACCCTTCATGGAGGTCATGCGAGGCCTAACTGGCCAAATGTTCTGCACGGAGGTGGAAAAGGTGCCAAAGGTGGCCACTGGCTCCCAGAATTACCTGTGAAATCATGCCATTTTCAATTCCCTTTCAATAATGACAAAGTATGGTATGTCCCTAGCTTATCTCCCTCATATATTTTAAATTACATTGTTCATGATGCCTCCTTTAAATCCTTGATGTAGCAAAGTAAGATATAAATTAGAAAATTAATTAAACTTAGTAAATTCACTATTCAAAGTTAACATTTATATAGCAGTTAACTCTCTTAGTCTGTCTTAAACAAAGGCAGTAACATGTAAAAATTATCCTCCTTTGAAGACAATTGAAAATGCTATCATTAATGTATGAATATTCTTAACATCAATCACACACTAAAAGGTTCTGTCATACCTGTTGATTTTAAGTTATTACAAAGCAGACAAGTTGAAAGCATTTGTCTAATGATGCCAACTACCCATTCTACCTACTTCAGGGGGATGTTGTATGACTCAAAGTGAAATAATGTATGCAAAATCACTTTATGTGATACAGTGATATATATAAAGCATATTCATTCAATTAATATTGATATTGAATTTGTGCCATGTGCCAACCAATGTCTTAGGCACTTGATAGCCAACTATTCTATTAATAGTTAGACTACATCTAACTGGCCATTATAATTCCATACTTTATATATATAAATAAAGATATGAATTCTGCCCTTTCTTAATGACCTGTTCAATCACCACTGCTTTTGGAATTTGTTCTTATCTGTTCCTTTATGTGTGTTCTGCCTCTTCAAGATCTAACTCATTTTCTTTCAACAAACTCATGAAAACAAATGCAAAGGTCTACACTTAATCCTTCAAGGTTATCCTAAACCTGCAGTGTCCTGCACCCATTATCTATATTCCCCAGATTTTAATGCCCATAGGAATCACCTGGGAATCTGGTAAAAGGGTGGATTCTGATTTGGTGGGACCTGAGAGACTACGTTTCTAACAAGCTCCCAACTGATGCCCATGCTGCAGCTCTGCACAACACACTTTGGGGAGAAAGGTTCTACTGCACTGAGCCTGTGCACTGAAGCCCCACTTCCTCTTGTTAAACTATTTTCCCGCATCCCACTTATTTTCAACAGACATTCTTCTCACAAATAATTAAATCTTTGAGCTGTAAACAGTATCCTGCATATTTATCCTAACTTTAACACATTCCATGTGTGGAAAATTTTAACCACAAAGGATCTTTGTTTTGTACCTGATCTAGGAAAGTCTCTCTCAATTCAATTAGCCAGTCCACGTGCAGTAAAATCACAGGAGCCAGTTGATGTGAGCGCCATGTGTTTGTCCGTGGAGATTTTAATATAGAATCTGTTCTCCTTGTTGCTTGCTCCATTTTGATTACTGTATGTAAATGCGAATACTAGATGATTTGAACATAACCCAACACATACCGTGGCAAAGTTACATTAAGTCAACACCTGATTTCAATCCAGTTTCATTTGTGTTTCATAGAGGCTTTTTATTAAACATCTATGGTTTGTTTAAATATGCTTCTTCTCTGTCCCGAATTCGATTGTAACTTTATGCAGTTTTAACTACTTTGAAATATTCTAATTATACTGTTTCCATTGTTTGAAAGTACCCCCAAAGAAATCTTATAATATTAGCTTCTGCTTTCAATTGTTTGAGTTACATTATTAATATTAAATGACCATACTTTTATATACAAACTTCTGACCGTGATAGAAGAGACTTCAATTCCTGGCTCTATCTTAATTTCCCAGACTCATCTTCTTTAGCTATCACATTTTTGTCTTACACCATAGCCATATCAAATTTAACTTGAATTTTTTGTTTACTTTTTGACTTCTCAAATGCAAGTGCATTTGGAATGCCATGTCTTCAGACAGGGAAAGGGCTGACCACCTCGGTGGTCAAGGGTTCCTCCTGATGACCCATCTAATCCCAATCCTCTGCAACCATTTCTTTAACCTCCTGTGCAGTAAACGCATTGCAGAGCCCACCCAATGCATATTTCTGTTGTAGCAACTTAGCAACTTTATTCTTAATTTATGTTTACGTTTCTACCTTCCCTGGAGACCTGAGGGCACTTTTTTTTTTAATAGTTGTATTTCTAGTACCTATATTTGGAGCTCTCACACAGCTGTACTCAGTTATATGTTGTTGATTTTCTATTGAATTATATGCAACTAAATTTTAAATATTGAATATATGACTCTTATTTTCAAGTCAACTGTAGTTCCACCATGAGAACTATATATGTGGCCATTCATAGAGAAATGGGAAATGATAACTTTTCATACGGTTTCTCAGGAGGAGTGACAGGGTATGACAATGCACACCAGACTCAAACAAGAATACTGTAGGTTTGAAAGATGGTCACAAATTCTTTGTCCCTCCCACCTTTGTGATCTGAGGTTTATGTCACCTCCCTTTCAATCTGAGCGGGATCATGAATGCTTTAACCAATAAAGTATGGTGGCAATGGTACTGGATGCTTCCAAGACTAGTTCATAAGAAGCCACATAACTTCCACCTGGTTTTCTTGACACAATTACTCTGAGGAAAGCCATATACCATGTAAGAACTAGCCTGAGACCCTCACATTGGAGGGGCCATTCATAGGTTCTCCAGTCAACAGACTCAGGTAAAATCCAAGCCAAGAGCCAGTGTCACTGCCTCCCATTGGTGGGATATCTCAGCTGTCCAGTTTAGGTCATATTTCTGATGACTAAGCCTGCCCCAGCTGACATCTGATTACAACTGCAAGAGAGATTCCAAGTCCAAACTACCCAGTAGAGCTCTTCATTCTTGAAAAACAAAATAGGGAGAAAAATAAAATTGTTTTAAGCCACTCAGTTTGGGGGTAATTTGTTATACAACAGTAGTAACTGGAACCAATCCTAGTCACAACCAGGACTCTAGTCCCAAATCTACCTGTATGCTTTCAGGAAAGTCATCCTTTTTCTTTAGGTCTCATTTAATCTCTTTGTAGCTATCAACAGTAATAACTTGTATTTTCAAAATATTTTTATCTACATTATCATATGTCTAAATTCACACATAGAATGGCTATCATTATTATCTCTACAACTGTGGCCTGAAGTCTCAAGGGTAGGCTTTGGCCACATAAGAACTTAAACCCAAGCCTTATTCCAAGTTCTTCATTAGCCAAGGAAACTGTGATCTACACATGTGCACACACACCTACCTCTGCCCCGCTTCACCTATAAATGAGAATTACCAACTCAATGAATGACTCTAAAGTCAGATGTAGCTCTATTTTCCCAAGATTCTATAATATTCTAAAAAATAATCTTTTTTCCCCATTTTAACCTATGAATTCAGAGAAAGTAACAGTGTGAGCAGTGAGACTAGCAGGTTTTTAAAGTGGAGTGGTCGTGCTGTAAAATATGGGGGAGAAAATAACAGAAAGGAAATATGAACAATGGTTTGCTTGAGAAATAAAAACGTAAGCAATGATTCAGATGGGGACACCCATTAAAAACATGAGCAAAGTAAAGCAGTAGCATTTTCTCCAAGTAGCAGTTGTTTTCTTTTGTAATGGGAAATATGACACTTACACTTGCCTCTATTTGGACAATGTGCTTGCCCAAACAAACCCTTGAATTGTCATGATTTTACCAATATCCTCAATAGATCTTTTCCTTAAAAACAAAGTGGGGGTGGAGGTGCAGTAATTTCTAAATAAGCAAGCTCTCATTGGGATAAATGGATAATGGAACAATAGCTAACGATTAACCATAAATCACTGTTAATATTGCCATTGCTCTCTAGAGGGTAATTGAATACTCTGAAGACATATATAGGACTAGGGAACTATAGACTATGTATCTTGCCTCTAATATTGACTTGCAGAATGACAATAGGAGAGCAACTGAGCATACATAGCTTGAGAAATGGAAGGATTTCTACAAGGTGAAAATTATTCAAAATTCGCTTTGTTTATAGAATTTATAAGGAAATGAATCAATGCATAGAAAAAATGAGTTACCTATAAATGATAAATATAGGACAATAAATTATATTAACCTAACCTCAAAGCAACAATGCCTACAGACACCTAAAGTAGTTGGCATCATTAGACTTCTGCTTTCAGTTTCTCGTTTTTGTATGAACTCTTATCAATCAACAAGTATGACAAAAACTTTTTAGTAAGTGATTGACATTCAGAATATTCACATATTAAAGATGATTTTTCAATTATCTTCTAAGAATGGATTATTGCTGTGCTTTATTGCCTTTGTTATTTAAAAAAACAAAATATTTAACTTCTACATAAATTTTTATTTAAGTTGTATATTAGTGTGGTTAGCCAGTCAGGATACATGAAGTAATTACTTAGCAATTAACTTATTTAATCACATCTTCTTGTTTCAAGAATGAGTTAAAGCAGGCATCATGACTTTACAATTGTACTTTACAATATCAGTGACATAGATTCACAAAATACTAAACATTATAATTAAGGATATAGAAATGGCAATAAAATTTTTGCTTCAAGTGACATGAAGAATAGACATACCCTATAACTATTACTCTTCCATGAACTAATTTGAACCATTGTAGCTCAGAGAAATCTCCATAAAGAAAATTACATACAAAGTTGATTTAAAAAATTAAAAAAAAACATTTTTTAGGGTATAGCACAGTAGGAGACTTTTGTTTTTTGTTTTTTCTGAATTAAACTTTCCATTGTTCTACTTTTAAAGCAATGTATTGTACCAGGATCTATGTATTATCAGTACAGTGAAAGCACATCACATAAATATTGTAACCTCCAATTCAGTATGTACATAAGTTCATTCATACAAAGAGAATGTCATTGAATTATTCACATTATCAAATAACATTAATTACATTGTAGTTCTCAATTATTATTTTGTGCACATTAGCTTTTGGTGAATGTGGAATCTACTTTTATGGATTTTCTCTGAAGATAGACAAAGGGATGATATATTTTGGTAGCAAGTAAAGACAAATTACTATAATGTTAAATTTGTGTCTAAATGGAACTGATACAGTACACATTAACAACTTTTTCATCACATCCTCACCAACACTTGTTTCTTGAGTTTCTTATTTTAGAAACACATTGGTAGAATGTGTATTCTGCAGGGATGAGGTGATATCTTATTGTGGTTTTGACTTGCATTTCCCTGATGATGAGTGATGTTGAGCATCTTTTCATGTGTCTGTTGGCCATCTGTACATCTTTGGAGAAATGTCTGTTCATGTCTTCTACTTTAATGGGATTATCTGGGGATTTTTTTTCTGGTGTCAAGTTGTATAAGTTCTTTATATATTATAGATAGTAACAAATATGTCCTTTGCAAGTATCTTGTCCTATTCAGTAGGCTGTCCTTTAGTTTTGTTGTTTCCTTCACTGTACAGAAGTTTTCTATTTTGATTCAGTCCCAACAGTTTACAAAACGAAACAGGACTTTCGTTTCGTCCTCACCTGAGGAGATAATATCTAGACAGATGTTACAACCAACGTCAGGGAAATTACTGCCTGTGTTCTCTTCTAGGATTTTTATGGTTACAGGTCTCAGAATAGGTCCTTAATCCATTTTGAGTTTACTTTTGTGTATGGAGTAAGAAAGAGGTCCAATTTCTTTCTTTGCATGTAACTGTCCAGTTTTCCCAGTAGTATTTGTTGAAGAGACTTTTTTCCCCACTGCATATTCTTGCCTCCTTTATTGGCCATATAATTGTGGGTTAATCTCTGAGCTTTCTATTATGAATTATTGCTTTTTAACCTATTTTTGTGCAAGTAACATACTGTTTTTGATTACTTGAACTTCTTAATATAACTTGAAGTCTGGTATTTTGATATCTCCAGTTTTGTTTTTCTTTTTCAAGATTGCTTCATCTATTCAGGGTCTTTGTGGTTCAATACAAATTTTAGGATTGTCTGTTCCAGTTTTGTGAAAAATGCTGTTGGTATTTTCATAGGGATTGCATTAAATCTGTAGATTGCTTTAAGTAGTATGGACATTTTAACAATATTTGTTCTTCCAATCCATGAGCATGGAATGTCTTTCCATTTCTTTGTGTCATCTTCAATTTCTGTTTTCAGTGTTTTATAGTTTTTAGAGTAAAATTCTTTCACCACTTTAGTTAGGTTTATTCCTAGATGTCTTATTGGTTTTTGTGTAATTGTAAATGAGACTATTTTCTTAATTTCTCCTTCTGTTGCTTCATTATTAGTGTATAGAAATGCAACTGATTTTTGTACACTGATTTTGTATCCTGCAACTTTATTAAATTCATTAGTATTAGTAGTAGGGTTTTTTGGTGGAATCCTTAGGATTTTCTATATATAGTACCATATCATCTGCAAATAGTGAAAATTTTACTTCTTCCTTGCTAATATGGATGCCTTTTTACCGTTTGTCTTTCCTGATTGCTGTGGCTAGGACTTCTAGTACTATGTTGAATAACAAATGGTGAGAGTGGACATCCTTATCTTCTTCCTGACATTAGGGAAAAAGCTCTCAGTTTTTCCTTATTGAGTATTGTGTTAGCTGTGGGTTTTCATGGAAGGCCTTTATTATTTTGAGGTATGTTCCCTCTAAACCTACTTTGTTGAGGGTTTTTATTATGAATGGATGTTGTATTTTGTCAAATGCTTTTTCTGCATCTATTGAAATTATCATACAGTTCTTACCTTTTCTCTTGTTAATGTGATGTATCACATTGATTTGTGAATATAGAACCACACTTGCATCCCAGGAATAAATCCCACTTCATTGTTGTGAATGATTTTTTTAATGAATTGTTGGATTCTGTTTGCTAATATTTTGTTGAGGATTTTTGCACTTACATTCATCAGAGATATTGGCCTGTAGTTCTCTTTGTTTTTGGTAGGGGGAGGCGGTGTCTTTATCCTGTCTTGGTATTAAGGTAATGCTGGCTTCATGTAATGAACTTCATGTAATATTCTTACAATCATTTGTATTTCTGTGCTGTCAGTTATTTCTCCTCCTTCATTTCTGATTGTTTTTGAGTCCTTTCTCTTTTTGTTTTTATTGTGTGTGTGTGTGTGTGTGTGTGTGTTGTTGTTGTTGTTTTCACAAGTCTGGCCAAAGGTTTATCAATTTTGTTGATCTTTTCAAAGAACCACTTCCTAGTTATTGATCTGGTTTTGTTTGTTTATTTGTTTGTTTGTTTTTGTTTTGTTTTTAGTTTCAATACCATTTATTTCTGCTCTAATCTTTATTATTTCCTTCCTTCTCTGGTCTAGGGTTTTATTTGTTCTTTTTCTAGCTCCTTTAAGTGTAAGATTATGATGCTTTTTGGGATTTTTCTTGCTTCTTGGGGTGGACCTGTATTGCTGTAAATTTCCTTCTTCAAACTGCTTTCGCTGAATCCCAGTTTTGGGACCATTGTGTTTTCATTTTCATTTTTTTTAATTAATTAATTAATTAATTAATTTATTTATTTATTTGATTTTGTGGCTGACCCATGCATTGTTTAGTAGCATGTTATTTAAGCTCCATATATTTGTGTTGTTTCCAGATTTTTGCTTGTGGTTGATTTCTAGTTTCATGGCTTTAGGGTCAGAAAAGATCCATGGTATGATTTCAATCTTTTTAAATTTGTTAAGGTTTGTTTTATGGGCTAATATGTAATCTATTCTGGAGAATTTTCTATGTGCACTTGAAAAGAATGTGTATTCTCCTGTTTTGGGATGGAATGTTCTGAATATATCTATTAAAGCCGTCTATTCCAGTGTGTCATTCAAATTCACCATTTCCTTGTTGATTTTCTGTTTGAGTGATCTTTCCATTGTTATAAGTGGGGTGTTAAAGTCCCCTACTATAATTGTATTACTGTCACTTAGTTCTTTTATATCTATAATTAACTGTTTTATTTGGGGGCTTTCATGTTGTGTGCATATTTACAATTGTAATATCTTCTTGTTGGATTGTCCACCTTAGTTTTATGTAGTGTCCTTTGTCTCTTGTTACACTCTTCATTGTTAAGTCTATTTGTCTGATATAAGTATTACTACTCTGGCTTTCTTTTGACATCCATTAGCCTGATATGTGTTTCTCCATCCCCTCACTTTCAATCTGCATGTCTCTTTAGGTATGAAATAAGTCTCTTATAGGCAGCATATAGATAGGTCTTTTTTTTTGTTATCCATTCCATCATCCTGTGTTTTTTTAATTGCAGCATTTGGTCTATTTACATTCAAAGTACTTATTGATAGATATATATTTATTGCCATTTTGTTACTTGTTTTGTGATTGTTTTTTGTTGTTTTTTTTCTCTGATCCTATCTTCTCTTGCTCTCTTTCATGGTTCACTTACTTTCTTTAGTGATATTCTTGAATTCTTTTCTCTTTATTCTTTGCATATCTATTATTGGTTTTTGATTTGTGGCTACCAATGTGTTTGTATATAACATCTTCTGCATAGAGCAGTCTCTATTAAGTAGATGTTAGCTTGTGTTTGAACACACTCTTACTTCTCTGTTTCTCCACATTTAAGGCATATGATATCATATTTTATGTCCTTTTATTTTGTGAATTCCTTGACTAATTTTTATAGATATGCTTATTTTAATGTTTTGGTATTTCAAACTTTCTGTACTCTTGCTTATGTTCTTTCCTTTCCCCTCAGAGTCTCCATTAGTATTTCTTTTTTTTTTTTTTTTTTTTAATTTTTTTTTTTTTTTAAGTTTATTTATTTTTGGGACAGAGACAGACAGAGCATGAACGGGGGAGGGGCAGAGAGAGAGGGAGACACAGAATCGGAAACAGGCTCCAGGCTCTGAGCCATCAGCGCAGAGCCCAACGCGGGGCTCGAACTCATGGACCGCGAGATCGTGACCTGGCTGAAGTCGGACGCTTAACCGACTGCGCCACCCAGGCGCCCCTCCATTAGTATTTCTTATGGGGTGTTTTAGTGGTCATGAACTCCTTTAGTGTATTTTTCTGAGAAATTCTTCATCTCCCCTTCTATTCTGAATGACACCCTTGCTGAATAAAGGATTCTTGGACTCTTGGCAGCAGTTTTTTTGTTTGTTTTGTTTGGTTTGGTTTGGTTTTTCTCTTCAGCACTTTCAACATGTCATACCAGTCCCTTCTGGGCTGCAAAGTTTCTGCTGAAAAATTTGCTGATAGACTTGCAGGATTGCCCTTGTATGTAACTATCTTCTTTTCTCCTGTTGCTTTTAAAATTCTTTCTACATCAGTACTTTTTGTCATTTTAATTACTATGTGTCTTAGCGTGAACTTCCTTGGGTTGATTTTGTTGGGGGATTTCTGTGCCTCCTGGATCTGGATTTCTGTTTCCATCCCAGATTAGGTAAGTTTTCAGCTATTATTTTTTCTAATAATTTTTCTGCCATTTTTTCTCTTTTTTGTTTTCTTCTGGGATCCCTATAATGTGAATCTTATTACACTTGATGGAATCACTGAGTTCCCCTAAGTCATTTTCATTTTTTTTTCTCTCACTTGCTCAGCTTGATTAATTTCCACTACTCTGTCTTCCAGGTTACTAACCCATTCCTCTACCTCCTCTAGCCTGTTATTTATTCCATATAGTATATTTTTCATTTAATTTATTGTGTTCTTCACTTTTGATTGGTTCTTTTTATCTCTTTGTTAATAGTCTCACTGATGTCCTACACTATTTTCTCAAGTTCAGAGAATATCTTTATGTTCATTACTTCAAATTCTCAATCAGGCATAATACTTATATCTGTTTTACTTAGGTCTGTTGCTATGGTTACTCTTGTTCTTTGACTTGGAACTTATTCCTCTGTCTCCTCATTGTATCTAATTCTCTAGGTCTGTTTCTGTGTATTAGGACAGTCAGTTACCTCTCCTGCTCTTGTAAATAATGGTCATATGAAGAAGAGGTCCTGTAGTATCCTGCCATGCAGTGTCCCTTGTTCCCCTCAAACTGGCATTTCAGAGGTTGTCTCCTATGTGTGTTGTATGTGCCCTGCTGTTGCATCCTGGAAACTTTTTCTTTCAGTCCAGTTGTCTACAGAGGCTCTCTTTGCCTGTTATGGGCAGTGTTTGGTCCCTGGCTGAGATGGGACACACAGTTTTAACAAGATGTGGGCAAGTCTGCTTGCAAAATGAGACCTGTAGTTGCTGCTGCAGAGACTGGGACTGCATGGGTGGGGTGCACAATTTTAACAAGGTACACCTCAGGCTCCACAGGGCCCCCCCACTGCTGCTGCCACTGAGACCAAGGCCCTGCAAAACACACTGGTCAGGATATGAGGTGTTGGCAAGGTTTTGCTGGTCTTCCGGGGGAGGGTATGCACAGAGCCTAGACTGAGGTAAATGTGACTGAAAAGAGTGGATCTGCCAAAATGTAGTGGGGGAGGGGGGTCTTGGTGTAAGCGAATTAGGTAGTGTTGACATTGTGCTGGTTCCTGCATGTGGTTGTGTGTTTATGTTGGGGCAAGAGGGCAAGGCAGGGAAATGTTGCCTTCCAGCTACTTTGTTCCTGAAGGAGTCTCCCTCTGGGATATGCTTTGAGATGAGTAAATAGCTTTTTTTCCAATATGCTCCAGATGTTTTGTTTCTTTGTTTTGTTTTGGTTTTTGTTTGTTTTGGTTTTTGTTTGTTTTTTTTTTGTTTTCCAAACTGCTACTTCTATGCTGTATCTCCATGGGCATAGTGTAGAGTTCTTTTTTTTAAGGATGGTGACTCAGCTTCCTATTGCCCTCTGGGCCCTCCCAGAACACGGCCTGTTGATTTTTAAAATTCCAGGATTTAAGTCTCTTTGGTAGTAAGAATTCAACAAAATTAGTGCCCTCTCCCCTTCAAAGCCAAATGCTAAGGGGAACTGTCTTCCCCATGCAGGCTCCCCGGTGTGAGCGTCTGTTTTTGTCCCCTTTTCTTTGCCTGTGGCTCCCTGCCTCCACTCCCTCTACAGAAGGCCGTGGTCCATTTTCAATACCCAATGCATCTTCACCCCTCCTACCCTCTTTGATGTGGCCTCTTCTCAACCGCTAGTTGTGGAGTTTGTTCTGCCAGTCTTCAGGTTGTTTTCTGGGTTATATACAATAAAGTGAGTTTTATCTAGTCATATTCATAAGACAAGGTGAGCTTAGGGTCCTCTTACTCTGTTATCTTCCCAGCCTGTGGGATCGAAAACAGGGCTTTTTAACTGAGCTTTGAGAAACTCTACCATGTAATGACAGGACAGAGGAGCGTATGACTGTAGAACAGCACTTCTTAGCATTTAATGCACTTTCAAATAATTTGGAAATCTTATTGAAATTCAGATCATGATTCAGTGGGTCTAGAGTGGGATCTGTGAGTACACATTTCTAACTAATTCTCAGGTGGTGATGATGATGATGGTGATGATGATGAGGATGATGGTGTTGGTGATGATACTACATGGATCACAATTTGAACACTACCAACACGCCAGCATTTTGGTTTATCATTGGTCAGTTGTACAACTTAGGGCTCTATCTATGATCTACATTGATTGATGATCTACCCTGACCTGTTCTATAAGTATGATACAGATTGTTTATCTGTAAATCATAATCATAACAAAGGCCAAAATAAAAGTAGAGTG
Source organism: Herpailurus yagouaroundi (assembly GCF_014898765.1). Classification (NCBI taxonomy): domain Eukaryota; kingdom Metazoa; phylum Chordata; class Mammalia; order Carnivora; family Felidae; genus Herpailurus; species Herpailurus yagouaroundi. The sequence continues at coordinate 30,547,706 of NW_024412403.1, forward strand.
TAAGACAAAAAGACAGTAGTCATTCCTTGTTAGCTAAAAATCCTTTAGAGTTAAGTTAAATCTACTTTTAATATTTACTTTGTATTTTCAAAATGTGATCTTTCCAATGAGCTCTCCATCTGTAATTCCTTTGCTACCTCTTGCCATAGAGCCCAGACCCTGCTAAAATTCATCCTTGATGTTTCAGTGTACAGCCAGGTCAGTAAATTAATCTCTCCTACTGTCCACTGCAGGCACATGTTCTTTATTTCAAGTCATCTGGCTTTAGAAAAGATCTTCTTTATAACTTACTATGTTCATCTCTTATACGGTTTAGTTTAGTGTCCTAGCACTGATCATTTTTCTCTCCACTCCTATTTTATCTCTTAAATGACCATTTTCCATTTTTTAATAAATTTTGGAAGCTTCCAAAGAATATTGCCATTTGCAAATATATATTTTTCACTTAGTGTCAGCATTCTCTTTTATTCACAACTAATTTTAATAAAACATTATCTGATATTAAACAAATATAACAGATTTTTAAATGACGATCATACAACACTTTACTTTGTAATTTTTGAGTAAATTATTCTGAAAAAATAACTAAGTTAGGCATAACTCTAAAAATTTCACAGGGTTTAAATTTGCAGGGTTTGACTAAGAAGGTGTAACATTTGAATGGTTTAGGATTATAAATTATGGTTAAATTATAAAGCCACGGTTCTAACTTTGTGCTCCCATTTTTCTTCTTCCTCTTTCCCCTCCTTATCTTCTCATCATTGCTCATTCAAAATACTCTATTTATTTAATGTACAGATGGAAATACAGTCTTTCATCATGGTGTTGCCCTTTTTTCCTAGATGATGATGATTAATCAATTACAAAATTATGAAAAAGAAACACCTGGCACACTTCCATAAACAAATAGGTTTCCTGTGGTTTTACGAACAGCTGAGGGTATTTCAAAGGGTCAGGGGGCTCGGTGAGCAAAGCTCTCTTCACAGTTTGACTTCCCACATGCCTCTTTCTCATAAATATGCACCCTTACACCCAACATACATTTATTTATTTATTTATTTATTTATTTATTTATTTATTTAGCAGACACATGTTGCAAAGGCCACAGAGGAACAAAGAATACAAGGAAGAGAGAGGACAGGTTAACTTTAAAACATACGTATTTAAAAGTCACCCTTCTAGGGGTGCCTGGGTGGCACAGTCGGTTAAGCGTCCGACTTCAGCCAGGTCACGATCTCGCGGTCCGTGAGTTCGAGCCCCGCGTCGGGCTCTGGGCTGATGGCTCAGAGCCTGGAGCCTGTTTCTGATTCTGTGTCTCCCTCTCTCTCTGCCCCTCCCCCGTTCATGCTCTG
>NW_024412403.1:30549457-30555318 GCF_014898765.1 Herpailurus yagouaroundi
ATATATATATATATATATATACACACACACATACATATATATACATATATATATATATATAGCATATGTATTAACACACATATTAAAAACATCTATTAGGTAAACTTTTCCATAGTTAGTGTAGTCCACTCTGCTCCATATTATACCTCATATTTCTTTAAGTTATCTTTGGGGATTCATGTTAAAGAAGTAGAATTTGATTTTTCTATTCACTGTAAATTTTAAAAGATTTATCTTAAGTTGACTTTGTTATGAGTGGACTTATTGAGTTACTAGAGAAGTGAAGATAGCACAGAGTGGTCCATGCATTATAATTTACTACTTTTTAAGGGGTACTGTAATCATCATGTCATGGTGATTTGCCAGAGTGGACTATTACTGAATCATGTGAATGATTTGTGCCACTTCCAGAGAATTCAATTGGTTTCCATTTTCATTACTGGGAATCTATGTCCCTAACAGTCAATGATTTATATTTATGTCAACAACTGACACAAAAAATTTTGAATTAATACAGTAATGGGATGAAGCTGAAATTTCTCTATTTGCACACTATATTTCACAGTTGGTTTTCTAAGAGCTTTGAAATAGGCTGAAATTCTGAAGGACTGTGATGAGGAGAGCCTGAAATTCTGATAAAAGTCATACAAATACTATAACCATCAAAGTTAAGGCAAAAAGATAATTCAAAGAAAACATAAATGTGAGAAGCCACACATATATTTGATAAATGTGCATTGTCTTCACGTAATGAGAAGTGGAATCTGATGAATGAAATGTCATGGTCAAACCCTTTTAATCAATAATAAAATACAACATTATTCATACCATGATTATAACTGTCTTGAAGGTTTCTTTTATTGTGATGCATGTTTTATTCTTTTGTTAAAAAATTGTTAAATCTAATTAGATAATTAGACTTAAATTTATTCTGTTTTTGTTGTTGGGGGGAAGAAATAAAATTGTGATTTCATCAATAACTTGTTATTGAAAACTTCAAAGATTAGGTCAATCAACTGCATTAGATAAGTTTTATTCTTCCTTCACATACATTAGATTTTACCTGTACTTAATGATGAAATATATTTATACATATATATATATATATATATATATATATATATATATATATATATTCTGCCTTGGTCTTTACTGCTTTTTTCATCACCAAAAGGCATTCTTGAATCATTATTAGAATCGATATATACACTAATATGTATCTCTCTGTAGCCATCTATGGAGTAGTATTCTTTACATGTATGTCATATATAGTCCTAGTTGAATATTTTTTGGATCTTGAGAACAGACTTAGACCCTCTGTTTAAATAGCATTATTTTAAAAACATTCATAAAAGAATGGTGGGGGGGGGGAAGCTTACAAAATAACCATGGGGAGAATACAAGCATACTGAATTTGTTTTGTCTTAAACAATTCAAAGATGAGGGAGCATAATAATATGAGTAATGAATTACCAACTAAGTCATTGAAACTGTGACATTTGTTCCACTAGACATTTTGTACGATAAGTATGTACAAATATTGATTACTTTTCCTAGTCTGATACAAATGTGCTCCTTTTTAGAATCAAGTGGCTGATGTAGTTGTTCTTTCAGTGGGACTTCAAGGCAGTGAATAATTGAGAAAGTTGTAAACATGTTTAGATGCTAAAACGTAAACACAATTGAGATTGTGGTATCTTCTTTGAAATGAATGAATCTTCATCTAATTGATGTGCCATATAACTTATGATATAATTTTGAAAGTTATGAGTCAACTTTGTATTTCAAGTGCAGTTATGAAAAAATCAATTAAAAATACTGTTTACCCTAATGCTGTAATTCACAAGATCTGATTTCTTGGTCCTGGTATAACAGCTAAATTGTTGTCTCTTCTGTTTTTAACTGCAAAAATAATTTTAGAATCATAGAATATCAGAGGTGGGCGAAAGATTCCATTTAATACATCACTTTTTATTCTTTTGAACGATCAACGTGTATATAAATAATAATATTTCTTGGTTTAATTCATAGTACATCTTAGTTTAAATCTTTCTATTTTCTGGAAAAATCACAGTGTTAAAAGAGAAACCTGATATAAACCATGATTTGTGTTAATTTCTTTAATTGGTGCTTGCAGTTCCTCTAACAGGCTGGGTATAAAATTGCTAGACATCTTTAATTAATAGGAGTAAGGGAAAGGAGAAAGAATGTCAAGACCAATGGCAGATAGGAAGTAGGCTTTATTTTTGTTATGAAGAGAGGGTATAATTATTTTGATTTGAAAGAAATGTCCTATATTCTTGAAAGACAGTATTTCTGGTGGTTGCTTGAATTTTATAGTTCAAGAAAATACTAAATATAGAACTTATTAATATCCTAGGGTTTTTTCCCCATTAGAATCAACTGAACCTTATTTCATCCCTAGCATTAACATCTTTTCAGAAGAGAGTATTGATGAAAATATTGATCTTTTGACAAAATCCATTTCATGGAGTATGTTGATGCTATTTAATTGTTCAGTCATATTAACTAGGTCTTCAAATTATTTTATGTAGCCTAAGAGTTTAAGCCTAAGTGAAATATAAAGTTGGAATGGGACTTTTAGTTATCACTATAGTACGTTAAATGGTAAAATGTATTTATCTCCAAAACACCTAGAAAACAGGGATATAGAAGATATTCTCTGTTTGTGCATTTAAGCATGTCTTACTTGCAGCTCTTCTCTACTATCCCAACTCACAGCATTTTCTGAACCTTTGCACCCTATCTCTGTGTAATTCATGTCATCCAATGTAATACTTAGTGTGAACTCTTCTTATACATAGCTTTTCCCTCTCTCCAGAACATCTCAGCTTTTAACAGAGCATACATTTCAAGATTCTGACCAGAGCTGTGAATATTTCCCCCAAAGAAAAACAGAGATGGGTACTATTAAAAATGTTCAAAATTTTGGAATCTCTACATTTGTAACTATCTTAAATAAACTCCTCATGACTGAAGTGTAATAATATAACTAGCATAATTTTATATTAGTGTTAGCCCCAACTACTAATATAAAAAAGTCTTACTTTATAGTGATTTTTCAGGTAATGCTTGATGATGAATGATTGATTAATAAAAAATAAGCCTATGGAAGTAAACACACACACACACACACACACACACACACACACACACACACACGAGAAGCACTCATATTGATGTTGGTATTTAAAAAGTCCTTAATGAGAACTAAAATGCTATCTATTAAAGATTATAATTGTGATTATTTTACATCAACAAGTATTGGCCAAGTAGAAAGAAAGTTGGCATCAATCACAAAAACATAAACTGGACAATGAAACGTTCTTGATATTTACTAGAAAGAGTCCTGGGTGCTTCCACCCTTTGGGAGCTGGTGAAGATCTTCCTTTTCACTTTTTCATGGTTCATTTCCCATGTGACTCATTCATCTATTTATCATCACACAGGGATGATGATTCCTTACACACAGTGGGTATGCAGTAACTACTATTTACCAACGAAAAGAAGACTTGTAAAACTATACAATGAATTATGAATGAATGGCATCTTTAAACGAGCATATATAGCAGAGGTATAAATCTCAAGGGGGAAAATAATATTAAATTTGGCTGCACTGATGCTTCCAACATTTCCAGTAACCCTGGTGAAACTTTAGTTTTCAATGGCATATTATAATATTACCATAAAACTATAACACATAGGGCAGACTCCTAACTGCTTTTTCCCAGCTGCTTTTTTCCTATGGGTTTAAGTATTCTGTTGATGTATTTATTACACGGTAACCATTTTGCAGTTAACTCATGTTCTGAATATCCTGTTAAAAGTAAGTAACTTAACTCAATGCTAGAGAGCCACAGTAGCATTCCTTCATTCCTGCAGTATAATCCTTAATTTGAAATGGAGTTTGATTGTTTTAACTACAAAACATAAAGGAGCCTGCACTACATCAAGACCTTTAATGGGAACTAATGGAAATTTTGGCATAAAATAGTAGAATTAATTAGATCCAGCAATGCACACTGTTTAACTGCTAGACTGCCATTTTACACTGATTTGAAGTCATACATACTTAACAAAAGACATTGGGTTGATTGCACAAAGGAGTTGAACACTCTTTTCACATTCGCTGTGTAAGTTATTATCCACTGTGAAAAGATTATTGACTTTTTTTAAGGAGATATTATGGAGAGAAATGATTGCTACCAGGATGACTGGTAGAATTATGTATGAGATAAGTAATAACTCTAATTTCTCATCTGCTGAATAAATGGCTTTAATTTTAAAATACTAGTTAATGTATATGAGATTTCTGCTGAATTGAGCAGAATTATCAAAGCTGGTTTTGAAATGTAATGGACACTGAAAATGAAACATAAAACAAAACCTTTATGTACACCTTTGTTTGATAGTTATATATCCTAAATTGTTAGTGATGTTTTGTATATTTTATTTATGACCTGAAAAAATATTGCACATATATGTCTTATTCTGGATGTTACTAATAGGGTGTAGAAAATGCTCATGCCTCTGGTTCTTATATAAAGATCAATCACACTTATTGATAATTAATGACCATTTAGTTAGTATGGAGACAAAGATCAATTAAATCTATGTAAGCATAAGACTCTAAAAAGTCCTTGTGTGATTTCCCTATAGTGTTTCTTTCCCAGTATTGTGATTTTCTGTAGCAGTGTGCCTCAACCTTGCCTGCTTATTGGAACTATCTGAAAATCATGCTGTAAGATACAGATGTGCATCAGAATCAGTGACAGATTACTTCTTTGAAAGCCTGTCTGTGGTTAGTGACCACATACCTGTGAATCAGTATGCACACAGATAGCAACTGCAACACACACATCGGTGTTGACTACTTATCTCTCAGTGATAACCTGTGGTGTGTGTAAAAGTGGATAACTGAAAGAGGGAATTGACCGACCAAGATTAAACTAGTACAGCAGAGAAATGACAACTGAGAAGGGGTACTTATCAACATAAATTAGGGAAATGGTAGTGACAAAATGGCTGAGGGCATCCCAGAGCAAGTGCTCTGACAAAGTATGTGACATTAAAGGAATTCTCAGAGAAATTTTCATAACGTTGAAAGTGTAGAAGATAAAATGTTGGAAGTGGACCCAAACTTAGGAAGAAGTGTGACAATTCACTAAGGCAGAGCAAAGATGCTCACTCCAGATCACAAGTTATGTGATAAGAAGCCAACCACTGTTCAAACCACACTTGATACATTTTTTAACTTGTTTTATTTTTTTTTAATTTATATCCAAATTATTTAGCATATAGTGCAACACTGATTTCAGGTGTAGATTCCTTAGTGCCCCTTACCCATTTAGCCCATCCCCCCTCCCACAACCCCTCCCGTAACCCTCAGTTTATTCTCTATGAGTCTCTTCTGTTTTGTCCCCCTCCCTGTTTTTATATTATTTTTATTTCCCTTCCCCTATGTTGATACATTTTTAATAAAGAAATAATACACTTCCATTCTCAAAGTTTCCAATATTTAAATCAGTGTTTTATTAATAATTACTGTTACTATTTATATTTCCATATACATTAATAACTGAGAATAAGAAAATTTTTGATGTTTTAACTATAATTTTTAAGCCACACAAATATCATTTTCCCATTGATATTATAATTTCTTTGCATGGTTTCAGCTTACACAGCCATTTTTATAATCCTGCACTACGATGCAAAGTGAAGACTGCCCATGTCTAGTTAGAAATAGTTCATTAACTAAATAGATGAATGAATGGTAAAATATCTGGGAGAGAATTTATTTATTTATTTATTTATTTATTTATTTATTTATTTATTTATTT
>NW_024412403.1:30555328-30562486 GCF_014898765.1 Herpailurus yagouaroundi
TTTATTTATTTATTTATTTATTTATTTATTTATTTATTTATTTATTTTTGAGATAGAGAGCAAGGGAGGGGCAGAGGGAGAGGGAAAGAGAGAATCCCAAGCAGGCTCCACATTGTCAGTGCAGATACCAATTAAGGGCTTGATCTCACCATCATGAAATCATGACCTGAGCCAAAACCAAGAGTCAGAGGCTTAACCAACTGAGCCACCCAGGTGACCTTGGGAGAAAATTCTAATGGTAGCATCTTTAAGTACTTCTCAAATCATGTTATTGTCAGTCATCTACTTCAAGTCCAGGCTAACACTCTGTAAAAGATACACAAGGTTCCCATTTACTGCTTTTATCTCACTTCTCTGCTCCTGTCAAAAAGTCCTCCTTCATCAACTCACAGTCACTGTGTCTCTTTCACCACATTTCCTTGCTTGTGCCTTTGTTTCTCAGTCCTTCTCCTTCTGCTTACTCCTCCTCACTTTCAAATGTTAGCTGGGGTCTTTTCCTCAGTGAAGGCTTCTAGATGTTTCTGTGTTGTCTTCTTCTCTTTTACAGCCTCACGTAGAATTTTTATTTATACTTTCACTTACAGCAGTTACTATAGCTAAAATTTTCCATTTAGTAAAATAATTATTTCACTGAGGCCTGTCTTAGATACTCTAGTTCCTTCATAACAGCTTTCATGTCTGATGTGCAAACTAGGTTCTCACTAAGTATTTGTGCAAAGTTATAGGGCTAGGAGTTGCCCTGTAAAGGATTTTGACCCAGGTCTTTTCTGCTCCATATTCCCAGCTCTTCCTATCATTCCAGGCTGAGTCCTAAAGAAACGACCCCAGAGAGCCCAGTCTATGGCACCATGGAGAAGTTTTCTTCATTAGCACATATTCTTTTCTTCATCCTCTTTATCCTTGACTGGTTTTAGTTTCAATCCCTTTTAAAGCTCCCATCTCCTCCTTTTGTCTTCCATTACTATTTCAGTCTGAACAGGAAATTAAAACTGAGGTTCAAGTTTGGCAGGGCACTGTATAATAAATACCCTGTATTTTAATTGTTTATATGCTGGGAATTCTCAGGATCTGAAAATCACTCAACTAAAGCCTTCACTGAAGTAGGACTATCTTGTTAAGCTGTGAAGAAAGCTTGGCTCAAGTTCATCTGTGAGAATGCCCTCATAATACAAAGTTTTAATATAATAGCTCACCTAATAATACATATACCAAGGGTAAAATATATTTTGTTTATTTGTTAAATCATACATTTCTTCTATTCTTTGTATAATTGGCATAGCAATCAACAGTTTGATGGTACTTCTTTTTAAAAAGAAATAAAAATAAAATTAAATTATCTTCAAATCAGTATTTATTTCATATTGCATACTTTTCTAGAAATTGAAATAACTTACACTCAGAGCCAACTACTTAAGAGAGAAGGAAGAATTACATTTGGCTATGTCTGTGTGCACATGACATAACACATACTCTTATAGATTCTCCTCCACGCCCACCAAAAACTTCCAGAGTGACAAATAAGCCAAACTCACTTGCCTAGTGATTAAAACCTAGAGTAGAATATCCCATGAAAAACTCTCCCCTGCCCCCTACACACACAAAATTCCTGGACTTCAGATACTGATCTGAAATTAACAAAATGTGTCACTATTTCTTAGCTTCTTTTTCTGCAGCATTAGTCATACTATTAGTACCTACCTCATAGTATTGCAAAAAGTAATGGAGATGATGCATTTAAGAGCTTAGCATAGAATCTAAAGACCAGAGAAGTGCTCAGTAAATATTAGTATTAGTTATTTATTAAGATGATGCTTGTATTGTTTTCTCCTTTGTATTTTTCCCATTAGTACTATACCTTCTCCCAGGTATTTTTCCCCACTTACACTACACCTCTACCTCATCATTTCTAAATGTCTCTAGACATTGAACAATGTCTAGAGACATTGTTCTCTGAACAATTGGTTTTGATGGAAGCAGGTTGCCAAGATGGTTGTTTGAAAGCAGATATTTCAAAGGGATGAAACTTGGGCATCTGATGAATGTCAGGACATAAGATTCCTTGGGCAGAATCTTTTGGTGATACACACATTTTAAGTGACTACATATAGACTAGTGCTACATACTGATGAAAGTTAGATCTGGAGGCATTATGCCTTATCTTAAGAGGTTATCAGTCTTAATATCCAAATTAATATGGATCTGTTATAAATATCTTCATACTTAATTTTTTTCTAAGTTTTTATTTTCGTTAAAGTCAGATTAGAGAGGGTATGGAGAAGGAAGGAACTATCCCATTGAATTTTAATCACTGAGTCCTAATCGAATTCCTGCTCCCAAATTTACTTTTTAAACTCTGTATTATGTATACTGTGTATGTATGTATGTATGTATGTATGTTTATCAACCTATATCAGAGCTGGAAAACCCATATGTCCTGTAGTTAGAACTTAATTCTCTCCATTTATTTATTCATAAATTTTCAGGAAATGAAGCTTTCAAGATTTTGTATTCTCCTATATTCTCATATCTAATATACATTTTTCCAGTTTGCCTCTCTGATCAATGTGTACTTAATGACAGAGATATATTCTACCTTTATTTGATCTAGGAGAATATTAAATAGTTTTAAAGTTTTAAATGATACCCTAGGACAGTAGCAGGAAAACTTTTTTTTTTTCTCTAAAGGGGCAGATTGTAATTATTGAGGCTTCTTGGGCCATATGGTCTCTGTCACAATTATTCAACTGTACCATTGTAGCATGAAAACAACCACAGACAACATCTAAATAAATTGATGTAGTGGTATCCTAATATAATTTTACATATGGACACTAAATTTAAATTTTATATAAATTTCATATGTTACAAAATAGCATTTTTGTTTGGATTTTTTTCAACCTTTTTAAATGTAAAAAAAAAATCAAAACAAAAAACATTTTTTTTTGCTTCTGGGCCATACAAAAGCAGATGGCTGGCTGGATTTGGCATATGGACCATAGTTGGCCAAACCCTGCCATAGCATTCTTAGTTACTTTCACCAGAGGGTAATGTTTAAATTTGCTTAGTGAGCACCAAAACCTCATGTGCAAAGAGATAACACTCAACCCCAACATGATAAAGAGCATATGACTTCTGCAGTCTACTTGCAAAATTCTTTTGATATCCACAAATGTTTTCAGTGCATTACATTCAATATATATTCCAAAATGGTAAATGGGGTACACATTGTCACTCTCTCAGAAGTGACAAAACTGGTGACTCACTTAGCAACCAACCAGTATAGATTAAGGCAGAGATTTGCCTGGCATGTGAAATAAATACATTTTAAAAGCCCAGAAAGCTTAAAAAAAAGAAAGAAAGAAAACCACACACACACACACACACACACACACACACACACACACACACACACAAATCCCCTCAAAGTATTTAAGTCTATAACAAGTGTCAGATAACAAAACAATTAGCATACATTTTCCAGTGTATGCTATTAGCCAAGTATTTTCGCAAGCCATATCTCATTTGCTTTCTACAGCAACCTACAATGATATCAGTGCAGGAACATACCTGAGCACCCAGATAGCAATCCTCAATTACAATAAAAATAAATCTGAGGTTGACAAGACTTAAAACAACCTTGAGAAATTAACAGTATTCTATTTTATATTGGTCCAAATAGAGGACAAAATTAAAGGAATGGGATTTCATTTTATCTCCTCTACTGACCATCCTTATTTCTAAAATATTCCAGTTCTATTATCAGTAAAACAAAAGGAAAGGAATGGCAAAGGGAAGTGTTAGTAAAAACAAAGAACTCCTATCTATTAAGTGCCTAGATTACGCCAAGGACATAATATTATTAATAATAAATGTAGTCTTGGGGCAAAATATCTGGGAGAAAAGGAAAGGATAATTTTGCCTCCAATCTACACAACACATACTCTTATAAATTCCATCTCTCCCACCTGAAATAGTGTGGAGTGTAAGCTTGGTGTGCCCTACTTAGCCCTTACTCTACCAAGCATATTGTTTAAAGTTCTTATTTTCTCTCTTAACAAACCTATTATAATTACTTACTCTGGAGAAACTGAAGTTCAGAGAAATTAACTTGTTTAAGTTCATGTATCTAATAAAGAATCAGAGAGAGGACCTGGGCTAGAACAGACACCACTGTCTCCTAACGTAGATGTTGTCAATTTAGTATTAATTTTATGATAAGAAATTAGACTACAAAATTACTTTACAGCAGTTTGACATGAAAGGATTTTTTATATTATATCCACTTTATATATGATTTTATAATGACCATAGAAATGACATAGCACATTTATACAGTGAAATATTTTTTTGTATTCTTTATCTGAGCTTAAAGAGAAAACAGCTATTGTTGGAGACACACACGAAAAATGTCCACTAATGTTTCAATAGTAGGCCCTTTGATATAGCACAGTTCAGTAAGTCTTTTTCCTCTAGCAAGCTAGGGGACCTAGAGAAAGTTTAACAGTGATAATCAAAAGAACCTGAGAGTTGAACACTGATCCTATTATAGCAAATGATTAGTACAGGTGGACCTTTCTCCATGTTCAATGACTGTTGGTAATCCTTAAATAATCAGGCAGCTGCTAGATAGCAAGAAAATGTCAAGTCGAGCACCTGGGTGTTAAACATTTATACAGGCTTGTAGGCCACTTTTGATCTATCTTCCCAAAATGCCAAATGTCAGTGGCTTCACATAGGTTAGGAGGAAAGCACCTCATTAGAGCATGGCTAGAGTTTGCTTAGCGTCAAAGGCACAAAGAATCCTGTACCCTTAGATGCAGGGCGGTTATTTCCCTGTGTGCTGAGCTTGCCAGTATTTTCCCGTAGCCTAGGTCCTCTATTGTCTATCTGTCTATAAATTACTCTTTTCTTTTTTCTGTTAAAAAAAAAAAAAACAGTCCTATGCCTTTGTTTTCCCAAGCAGAACAATACAAATTACTGTTTAATGGCCTAGGATGCCATTATATAAAGAAGCAGACTGCACTGGCAACTCCAAATTACACTTGAAGTTCTTCAAGGAGTTAATGACTGGTGGCTACTTGCAGTATACGGGGTAATCATCACAAGATAAGGCAGCATCCTGGCTCACAGGATGTTGTGCAGACAGAAGCATGCTGGCTGATTGCCTTTCCTAACCTTCTGTGTGGTTCTGTTCCCCTCGCTATTGTACTGCAGATGCAGTAATTAGTTTGCGAAGGGCTTGGGGAAAACGGGTTCACAAGCGAACTCATTTTCTTTTTTTCAAAGAAGCTGCCCAAGTTCATAAGCTGTGGTGAGTGCCTCACTAAAATCAATGTAGAGTTTATAAGTGAAAAAGGACAAAGAGCATAACACAAAATGAAACTTGATTTTTCCATCCAATTTAGGGGACAGCAAATTTGATTTAAGAAATAGAATGTCAAGAAAAAGGAATGTCATGTATTAAGTCAAGGGCTCAGAAAAAGAATATATAGCAAGCCCACGAGGAACCTTTTGATTCTACCATAACTCTGCATGTTAAACACACTCCCAGCTACACAAATTGAAAAGAATTTAAAACAGTCCAAAGAGTAAATATTTCCTCATTTGGTCGCGTATGACCTATTGCTGTTTCTACATCTTAATGATTATAATGAAGTTCAAACTAAGATTGAATCTTTATTTTAGCAACTGGTTATAAGACAGAGTTTAAAAAATCATTGGTGTACATATTCAAATAGAATTTGGGGTTGGCCTCAAACTGCTCAATCAAAATATCCACCCATTCTGAAGAGTAGTATCATTTGTTCAATCAAAGATGAAGATGCTCCTGAGGCGATAGTTTCCCCTAAACAAGGTATCCTGGGTCTGTTCTTAATAACTAGGATTTCCAAGTGAGATGAGAAATTGTATCCAAACTTGAACCTTAGGATGATTACAGGAATTTGCCACTAAAACAAAGGGATTGGTGAGGAGAATTGTCGAGTACATTTTCAGAAATTGCAATGATGCGTATGTAGCCCCAAACACTACTACTGCCATGACATTGCCTATCCGGTGGTGCTAATTTAGCCACATTCATTTTTAATATTTGACTGAAATGTCTGTAAAAGCAGTCATAAAATCAATTTTCAGCAAATTTCCTCCTCACTTACTTGTTTTTACTCTGAATCTCTTTACCTTCACTACACTTGAGGTTACCAATTTTGATGGCACCATCTTTGGCCGGAACATGAGTTAAGAGAGTTCAAGCCTTGGTAAACTGGCTTGTTGTATATTTTGTATATTTATAAAGAGCCCCTTCTTCAACATTTTCTCTAGAGAATCTGGTTATCTCCTATATATAAACTAAAATATAATCATTGATGGTGTATTCCTGAAGAACTCATCACAGCCCCTTTAGTCACGGCATACCCCCAAAGGTCCACACTTTCATGGCTTCTAAACTACAGATTAGTTTGCATTCTTCTATATTTTATATAATGGAATCATATACTCTGTAGTCTTAATATTTAGTTTCTCTCATTCAGTGTAGTATATGTGAGATTCATCCATGTTATTGCATATTATTGTTAATTTATTCTCATTGTTGTATTGGTTTTCAGTATATAGCTATACTGTATTTTTACTTATCTAGTTTTCTCTGCTGATGTATATTTGTGTTGCTTCCTGCTTCTTACTGTTGTGAGATAATTTGTAGATAATACTGCCATGAGATATTTATTAATTATAATTTTATGTAAAATATTTTATTGACTTTTCAGCAGTCAACTTTTATACTTTGTCAATCTGAGCTCCCTTACAATTGAGGCAAATAGAAAAATAGTGAAAAACCTATACAACTTTAGTGAGGACATATTTTATTTTATATAAATTCTGGAAAATTTCACTTTCAAATTTAACACCCGTAATAGCTTTGAGTCTAAACAAATGAGCCAAAGTGTATTTTAACATCATATTTTTAAAAGTAAAGTTCATTCTAAATTTAGAAACACTTGCATTTTGCACTTTGGTCATAATGGTCCTTCTGTTAGTTTTGTAAAGGGGAATAATAAAAGCTATTGAACTTTCGTAGGCTTCCTAACTTTAAAGAAAAATCCTATAAATATATTATATGTGAAGGTGATACATCAAGAGTTTGAAATTTGGGATAAAGCTGTA
>NW_024412403.1:30562886-30620152 GCF_014898765.1 Herpailurus yagouaroundi
GAAGAAGAAGAAGAAGAAGAAGAAGAAGAAGAAGAAGAAGAAGAAGGGAAGAAGGAAGAAGAAGGGGAAGAAGAAGAAGAGAGAGAAGGTGGGGGAAGGAAGAAAATACATTCAAAACAACCAAAAAAACACTTAGTTTTCTGTACTTTTCTTAAATTATTATAGCAGGTTTGCTTAGTGTACTAAGTTTACTTAATTTTTAATTTTCCTGTGCATAATAAATTACATATTTGTGCAGGATCATATATTGTAGGTTATTTTTTTTATTTTATTTCACAGGCTGGACTCCAGCCTGGACACCGAAAACAAATTTTATCAGTGCTTTTAGCAATTTGCAAGAAAATGTACAATGAGTAGAAGGACCATGGTGAGAAGTTGGAGTCACTTTTAGCTAAGTCCTATACAACCATGGCTCTTGAAATTGACAAATGACAAGTTTAAGGGAACTAAAACATGAAGCGATAGGGAAATTATGCATTCGCTTGAAATTCAGATTTTCTCCTCAAGTTTATGGGTGGGCAAGCGGAGTGATGAAATTATATTTATGGGGTGAAATCTATGTATAAGGAAACATCCTAGTGACATTACTCTTCTGGCAAATATTTACTGATCTCCTATCTTGTGTGGATACAGAGGCGAAGGAGCATGGTGGTCACATTCTCTGCGGAGACAGTAAAAGTAAACAAATGAGAGACTGATGAGTGCCAACAGTGGCACTGGCTAACGTGGAGGATGAGCCCTAGAGGCGAGCCCCAGAGGTGAGCCTGGCCCTCGACCAGATGATCAAGGGAAGCTTGTCAGAGGGGCCAATTTGAGCTTAGAACCAAATCACAGGAGAGATTTACTCATGTGAGGATCTGAAGGGAGACAGCATTCTGGGCAGAGCGAGCTGCAGGCACAAGTCTTTAGGCAGAGCATGGTATGTTTATGGTGTAGAAAGAAGGCCAGTGATTCATTGCAGCCTGTTATCTAACAATGATAAGTACACAGACTGAGAAATGATGTCATAAATAACAGCATCCTTATATTAATAATAATAACAGCGAGTATTCATTGGGGACTTTGTGCTTTGAGGTCAAACTTTTGGCATAAACTACATTGAAAGACAACTATGGTAGGATATTAAAGTTCATGCTTTGAGGTCATACAACCCTTAGATTTGAATCCTGGTTCTGTCAACGATGAGCTTTGCAATTACTGTTAAATTCCTTAATCTCTTTTCACCTTGTCTTGCCTTTCTTTAGAATGGGAATAATAATAGGACCTACCTCCAAAGGTTGTTCTGAATATTAAGTACCATAAATATCGCTAACACTTCCTGAGTATTTATCATGAGGCAGTGCCTTAATATGAATTCATTTTCAACCTTGGCAGAATGAAACCTCGTTAGTTTCACATCAGAGCAAATATTCTTTTTAATAAACAGACTTTGAAGCATTTATATCAATTCTTTATACGTGCTCACTAGCAAAGTGCTATAGAGAAAAAAAAAAAACATGAAAACATTTTAAGACCTGATGCACACCAGTGGAGATCAATGAGGATAAATATTGCATTGTGGTTATAGTCCTTTTGGGGGTATAATCCCAAAATATTGTGAGCATTTTGAGAATTGGTGCTGTGGCCTATTCATTTTTAAGCTTCCATATCATAGTATCTGACACACAGTACGCTCCTAATAAGTGATTGCTGAATGAATAAGTGAACTTTAGAATTTCTGCAGGTGAATCTTTATTTTTATTTGACTTCTTTTTTTCTGTTCTTCTCTTGACTCTGTCAATATAAATGTCTTTCCTTTGCACTTTCATTTTGACTGTTTCTGCTCCACTTCACTTTTGATTATTTTTTTCCAACTACATGTTCCACTGAACACTTGTACAGCTGGGAATATCTACTCTTCTCTTTAAAGCCTTTGGTTTTACTCCTCCCCTTGAATGCTTTCTTTATATCATTTAAAATATATCCTGCCACCAAGACATCTTGAAAAGAGAGCTAGGCATCTTTTCTTTTGACCACTGTTTTTACTCTGATTTCTTTCTTTCTTTATTTATCTATGTATATAGACATATAGATATTTCATAGCTTTTGAGATACTAATTTTTAGCTATTACTGTAGCCTGGGTCAGAAAAACAGTAATATATAAGTTCTATTATTTCTTGCTCATAAAGCTTCTTAATTCTACTGACCTACTTCCGTGTGTGTGTGTGTGTGTGTGTGTGTGTGTATGCATGAATGTGTATGTGTGTGAAGTATATTCCAAACTGTTGGCATTTATATCTAAATAAGTATCCTTCATGTCTTACAGACTGAATCTAAATATTTGGCCTGTGGGTCATTTTCTGTTTTCTGCAATCCTGTCTGTTTCCTAAGACACAGTAGAAAGTCTGCCCTAACAGACACTTCTGTTGGTATGCTGGAATATGTAAGAGGGTTAAATCATTTTTTCCCTTCATATTTCTTTAGAGGTGGTGGAGTGTTACACATCTACAAATTGAATCTTTTCTTAATTTACTTCTTGGTCGAACATCTTCAAACTTGGATCTTGCACATCTCCAAACATAGCCTTGGTATCCTAAATTAAAGTCCCCCTCTATATTTCTTTTTCATTTACAGACCAAAGAAAGAGCCCCTGTCCCTCCCTTGATGTGAAATCAATTTCCTTCTTTGTATTGAAGCTTGTTTCTCTTGTACTAAGATTACATCTAGTCTTCTTCCTCTAGCTGTCTGTGTTCTTAATGCATTACATGGTTCTGCTTGAAGGTCTGCTTTTTCTATATCTGGGTGATTTTAATTAGTCCTTTGAAGTTTCTTTTGAAATCCTCTTCCCTTTCCCTTTTGATTATTTACTGTCTACAATTTTCCTTATCACACTCTCTATGTTAATTATTTTCTATATTATTATTTCTTCTAGAATTTTAATTCTAGTTATCAGGGCATTGGTCTGCTTATTGTGTGTGTGTGTGCGTGTGTGTGCATATCCATGTTGTAGTTACATGCATACACACACAAATGTATTTTTCCCCTTTTAAAATTTTTCTCCACTTTCCTCTTGAAGCAGAAATGAGTCCCTATTCTTTCACAAGGACTCCAGAAAACCCAAGGAATAAACAAATGTTCTCCAAATAATGTGGTAAATTCTGTGGAACAGAGACCTATAAAAAAAGTAGATTATAACAAACCCTAGCCAGTCAAGTTTTTGAAAAGAAGGTTCCTTGGATTTTGTTTTAAAAGTTGAGTAGGAGTTTGCCAGAAAACATGAATAGAAATGAAACATTTTAGAAATAGTGACTTTAAAAGTATCTTCATCTTCTGAAAGAAAGCACCTCAAATTCTCAGAGATGCCAGCCAAAATGGTTAGCATATTTACCATTTAAAATTAAACAGAATGGGGGTGCATGGGTGGCTCGGTGGCTCAGTCGATTAAGTGTCCAACCTGGGCTCAGGACATAATCTCATGGTTCATGAGTTCCAGCCCCCAGTAGAGCTCTGTGCTGATAGCTCGGAGCCTGGAATCTGCTTTTGATTCTGTGTCTCCCTCTCTCTCTGCCCCTCCTTCACTCGCTCTCTCTCGCTCTCTCTCTCTCTCAAAAATAAACTTAAGAAAAATAAAACTACACAGTAGAATGAATGAATGAATAAATAAATAAATTAATTAATTAATTAATTAATCTATCTACATAGTAGATTTCCCAGCAACATTTAATGGGTAAGAGCTTTAGTCTACAATACAGAAAATTGAGGTTAAGGTATCACATCTGGTACTCAAATGATAAACATCTGGTACTCAAATGATCAAATTTGTCTGTGACCTACCTCTCTTGACATTTGCCTTGCCTGTGCTTCTATTATATATATTTATATATTAATTTATATATTAATATACAAGCATATTATTTATAATACATACATATATAGTATACATATATTAATATATACATATATGATTTATTTTATATATGTGTATATATATATATATATATATATATATAATAAAATGATTTTCCATATATACTTTTTGTGGTAAATTTGTAATCTGTGCATATGTTAAGAAAACATACTATTATCTCTCTTGTCTAAGTATTATACTTTGGCCCCAATTGTGAACTGCAAAATCACATTCAGTATTGAATAGTTACCTATGGACAAGTTTTTTATATTGGATTCATGATAAATTAGAATCATTATAATGAAGCTGCATTTATGTGCATTAACAACTGGGAAAGTTGTTGAAGTGTAAACGGTACAACATAGGGAATATAGTCAATGGTATTGTAATAGCACTATATGTTACAAGTGGTGGCTATACTTAGGTTGCACATAGCATAATGCATAGAGTTGATAGATCACTATATTGTACACTTGAAACTAAGGTAACATTGTGTGTCAACTCTACTCAAATAAAAACTAGAGGGAAGCCTGGGTGGCCAGTTGGTTAAGTGTCCGACTCTTTTGATTTTGGCTCAGGTCATGATCTCAGGGTCCTGAGTCCTAAGGTCGAGCCCCACCTGGGACTCCACACTGGGTGTGGAACCTGCTTAAAATTCTTTCTCTCATTCCCCTTCCTACTGCCCCTGCCCCACTCATGCACACTATCTCTCAAAAAATAATCTAAAATAAATAAATAAAAATAATAATAAATGAACCATCTTTACAAACTGGCAAGCAGTTTTTTTTAAAACTTCTGGTTACAAGGGAATTACACTGATTTATTTTATTTATGGAAATTTTAAAAGATTAGTCTCATATATGGTGGATGTGAAATAGTTGTATATGCTGTCATTCAGTTTTATTGTAGAGTGATAGATCTGAGTTCTTTGTAAATGGATTTTTGTTAAATTATATTTTTTCTCAGGATGTCAGGAACAGGATCCTTTATATTAGTCTTAACTTGCAGATTTTTGCTTGTAATTCAAGTTGTAGTTGAGGCTTCTGTAACAAATTAGTTCTCAGCATTGGTATTTTTATTTCCTACTGTGTTCATACGTGAAAATAACTTTTAAACACATCCCTTTTAAAATTCTTATTTTCCATTAAATGAACAATTTCAGCTTTCTTCATTTATTGACAGGCCACAATGTGGAAGACTCCCTATAGATATGTTCATTAATGAGAACACCTACTAAAGGATTTTATTTGCCACCTACTTTAAAACTTTATAACTAACAAAAATTTGAAAATTCCCTCATCATCTTTTGATTCTATCTGTGAATTCCTGGTACGAATTTACTAGGAAGTAGAGTGAGTTCTGTGTGTGTTTATACTCTTTTAAATGACATCACAATGATGGGGTGCCTGGGTGGCTCAGTTGGTCAAATGCCCCACCTCAGCTCAAAGCATGTTCTCATGGTTTGTGAGTTCGAGCTCCCTGCCGGGCTCTGTGCTGACAGCTCAGAGGCTGGAGCCTGATTTGGATTCTGTGTGTGTGTGTGTGTGTGTGTGTGTGTGTGTGTGTGTGTGTGTCTCTCTCTGCCCCTCCCCTGTTCACACTCCCTCCCCCTCTCAAAAATAAATAAACATTAAAAATGTTTAAAAATAATGTTACAATGAAGAATACTCATAACAAACAGGTGGTGTACCTTCAGTCCTATTGTAAAGAGGCACTCAAGACATATTTTTTTTAAATCTCTGATATGGTTTATGGGGTGCCTGAGTAGCTCAGTCAGTTGAGTCACCAACTTTAGCTCAGGTCATGATCTCATGGTTCGTCATTTCGAGCCCCGTGTTGGCTCACTGCTGTCAGTGCAGAGCTTGCTTCAGATCCTCTGTCCTCCTCTCTCTCTACACCTCCCCCACTTGTGCTCTCTCTCTCTCTGAGATATATAAAACATCAAAAACATCTCTGATATGGCTTAAAAATATAATGAGTGAAAACCGATTATATGTATTCTGAAGAGGTTTTTCCTATTTTAAACTAATATACAAGAAATATGTAAATAATTGAGCAGATAAGTTATGATGATGTTCCAATCATTTGTATTAGAAAGGAATGAGTAATGAGTCTGGGTATAGAAGGTAGAGCCGAAGTGGCCAGGTACGTCATTTATTGTAAGTGATTAGGGAATGAAGAACTTAGTGGAAAGAGTGGAAAATTAATATGGAAGTAACGATACAGGGAAGTAAAAAGACCACTAATGTCAGCTACATTTCCCTGGTGGGATCCTGACTCTCCCAAAGATCACCTTGTGAGAGTAGACACTATCCTCTCTAAAGAACAATTTGTTTAGAGAAAATAAAACATGTGCTGGATGAACGAACGAATGAATGAACAAATGAATGAAATGCTTTATTAGTTTCTCATGGTGTTTAATACATGATCACATACATCTATTTAGACATCTATTCTCTCAAACCCCACTTGGGACCCCTTTTTATTATTCCATTTTTGCTCATCATTGTTTCCGCTTAAAAAAAATAGAGAGAGGGGCGCCTGAGTGGCTCAGTCGGTTGGGCGTCCGACTTCGGCTCAGGTCATGATCTCACGCTTCAGTGAGTAGGAGCCCCATGTTGGGCCCTGGGTTAACAGCTCAGAGCCTGGAACTCGCTTCAGATTCTGTGTCTCCCTCTGCTGCTTGCACTCTGTCTCTCGCATTGTCTCAAAAATAAGTAAACATTAAAAAAAACTTTTTTAAATAGAGAGGAGGTATTCTTCTTAAATCAACTTATATCCTTTTTTTTTACAACATAAGGATAGAGTGAAGATTTAAGAAAAATAAGAAAAAAACAATTCAATTAAGGAAAGTAGAGGAAAGATATGAGAACATATAAAATGAAGACCAATGAACAGTTAGGATGCCTTTAGATATTATTTCAGAGAGAAGTAATTAAATCTAGAATCATGGAGAATACATTGGAATTAGGAAGAGAGGGATGTATTTGAGGGATATTATTATGCAATACTCATAATAAAGTGAATTGTCAGTACAATATAACTGACAGGATTTAGAGTTCAAACTATGAGATTTTTAAGATGACTCCAAGATCATGGTTGACTGAAAGATTAAAAAGGTATCAATCGTGAGAACTGCAGAGTCATACAGAACAAAAAGGGTGATGGAAACTAGGACTATTTAGTTTTAGTCATTAAATAACATTGGAGAGTAGAGGAAGATACCAAGTACTATTCTAATATTGTTTTAGAAATAAGAGTACTTATTGAGTCAAAGGTTCTCAATGACTCTGACAAAGCTCACATAATCAGGGCACATTCAGGACCCCAGACTAAATTTTTTGATTATTTATAGTCTAGAATGACTTTCTATCAGACCACAGTTACTTTCCAGTATTAAATTTTGGGTGAAAGAAGAATATCAGACATAACAAATATGAGATATAAAGATAACACAGATGACATTTAGGGAAAGTAGCTGCATTAGAGGAAGACATTTGGATATTTCTGTATAGAAATAAAGCATTTTTCAGATGTGATCTTCAAGAGAAGCATAAAGAGAGCAAGATATCCAGCTACAAGATAAGCCTTAGGCCACAATCATATCTTGAAAGTAAAAGGAGGAAGTCTACATACCTACCACAGACACTGTTTATAGGGATTAAAGACTATTGAATATTATCATTTAGCTCAGTATTTGGCATGCAGTTTTTATATGTCATACTTTATGCAACATTACTCAGGAATGGTGAAAAATTCACCTGAGGGCACAAAATAGTCTAATAAGCTTTAAAAATTCCATTTTGTGTGTATACCAAAAAACCAGCATTCTGAAATTAAGAAAGGTTTTTGTTATTTCTTTCTTTCTTTCTTTGGTTTATTTTGAGAGAGAGAGCGGGCTGGGGCAGCAAGAGAGAGAGAGAATCCCAAGCAGGCTCTGTACTGTCAACATGGAGCCAAACCAACAGGGACTCAAATTCACAAACTGTGAGATCATGACCTGAGCCAAAACCAAGAGTTGGATACTAAACCAACAGAGCTACCCAGGTGCCCCTGAAATTAAGAAAGGTATTAAGAGATAAAGCATTACTATTTGGGGAGGGCAGAGAAATTTCTTCTAAAACTAAACTATTTGACGACAGTTTGTGAGATGAGGATAATTTGGTTGTTTATTAATAAGATGCAAGTTACTTCCCTAATGAACCATTTTAATCAGTGATCTATCAGTTAATCAGTGTTAATCAGCGTTTCATTACTAAATAAGGACTTCGTGATGAGGTGGACAAACTCATAATGTTGCATGACTAATAAGTAGACATCATTTTTTTTCTAGAAGATTTTTATTATCTTAAAGTCTAGAATATTCAAAGTTTGAGAAAAGACTGTATATAGGCTAGCTGAATACAGTGGCTTCATGAGAGGAGTGTAGCATTTGTGATCAGATGTTTCTGGGATGCCCATCATATTTGGCAAATGTGCAGCTTCTCCAAGTAGAAGAACCTGGAAAAAATGCTGGTATTGTTTATTTTAGGTTGAAAAAAAAAAAACAAAATAGTCACTGAGAATTTTTTTCTTTTGTGTTGGTTCTTGTTCCATTTTCTTACCAACAAAACAATATTGCTTATGTAAGATCTTAAAACTGATGGAATTCTTGAATGTTGAGATAAAATCAAACAGCTCTTGAAAAGTAGTCCTGCAACCATTCCCTTTGCTTGTCAGAGCATATCTGGAACATGGGATTTCGTTTTGAGTGTCATGTTGTAAATTTTGGTTGAGTTGTACCTCATCCAGATTCTTTGCAAGCAACTCGCCTACATCTACCAGTTTTGGTGAATTGTTACCTATGTAGACACTTTCAACTCCAACCCTGGCTTTTCCGCCCTGGAAAACCAAATATCAATCATTGTCATATCAGGAAAAAAATAAGAAGCAGATTGTGCTGGATTTTAGAGATTTTATCTTTATATCTGTTCTCCAGACTGCTTGCCTAGCATTTTGTAGTTACTGGTATTTTTGTTTCAGGAATCTAGATAGTATTCAAAGACTTTTTTCCTAAACAAATTTATTTTATGTTGAATTACCTTCATCATTATTTCTTTTTTAGTGTATATTTTGCCTATACAGTTTTATTGAGGTACAATTAGCATATATTAATTTCAGGTGTGTTACATAATGATTCAATATTTGCATATTGCAAGATGATCACCACATAAGTCTACATCCATCATACATAATTATTATTTTCTTGTGTTGAGAACTTTTAATATCTGCTGTCTCAACAACATTCAAATATGCAATATAATATAGTCACCATGCTATACATTACATTGCCATGACTTACTTATTTTATAACTGGAAGTTTGTACCTTTTGATCTCCTTCACCCATTTCATCCACCCTCCACCCTCTCTGCCTCTGGTAACCACAAATCTAATCTCTGTATCTATGAGCTTGTTTTGTTGTTGTTGTTGTTGTTGTTGTTGTTGTTGTTGTTTGTTTTTTTAGATTCCATATAAAAGTGAGATCATATGGTATTTATCTTTCTCTGTATGACTTATTTCACATGTCTTCAAGGTCCATCCATGCTGTTGCAAATAGAAAGATTTTCTTTTTTATGGTTGAATAATGTCCTATTGTATTCAATCCACACACCTACATACATACATATACATCATATCTTCTTTATTCATTCATCCATTGATAGACAAGTAGTTTCCTTATATTGGCTACTGTAAATAATGCTTCAGTGAACACAGGGCTGTATATATCTTTTTGAGTTAACATTTTCATTTTCTTCAAATAAATATCAAAGAGTGAAATTGTTGGATCATATGGTAGCTCTATTTTTCATTTTTTGAGGAATTTCCATACTCTTTTCCATAGTGGCTGCACCAATTTATATTCCTACCTACCAGTGTACAAGCATCCCTTTTTATCCTCACCAACACTTGTATTTCTTGTCTTTTTAATAATAACCATCCAATAGGTATGATGTGATATCTTATTGGGGTTTTAATTTTCATTTTCCTGATGATTGGTGATGTTGAGCATCTTTCCATGTGCGTGTTGGCCATGGAACACCATGGAAAAATGTTTATTCAGATCTTTCGGTCACATTTAAATCAGATTGTTTGTTTTGTGTCTGTTTTGGTTGTATGAGTTCTTTATATATTTTGGATATTAACCCCTTATCAGATATGTGATTTGCAAATATTTTCTCCCATTCAGTAGGTTGCCTTCACATTTCATTGATGTTTTCCTTTTCTCTGAAGAAGGCTTTTAGTTTGATGTAGTCCCACTTTTTAATTTGTTCATTTTTGACTGTGTATTTGGTGTCAATTTCAAAAAGTCATCACCAAGACCAATGTCAAGGGGTTTACAACTTATGTTTTCTTCTAGTATTTTTATGATTTCAGGTCTATAACATTATTTATTATATTGAAATATACATATGTATATATACACATATACAATACATATATTTTTAAAGTTCATATGAATTTTTAATGTAAAAAATCTTTCAAAGAAAAACAATGTTTGTAGTAGATGATTTCATACCTAAAGTTCATAGGTATTTAAACATTTGGGCCCTTAGTTACTAGAGAGATTTATGGATCTGAAAAAGGATTTGGAGAAGATTGGAGTAAATGAGAAGGCTTTATCCTGAATTTCAAAAAGGAAAAGTTGAAAGAATGGGGGAGGAGAAAAGAATAGCAGAATAAACCTAATCATCTATGGCCTTTTTCTACCTTTATGTAGGATAGAATCAATTATTCATGATGAAACCTTTTATTTCTCTGAGGAAATAAAAACAAAATAATAGTTCTCAAATTAAGAGATTTATAATTAATAAAAAGACAGTAGAGCTTTCTAAAATACATTCATAAAATATCAGTAGACACCCAGTCAACACGTTTTAAACGTAAAAGATGCAACTATAAAATATATAGGACAAAATTACTAAGGGAAAAAGTTTCCCACAAGAATTATTAGTGGCATAATGATTATCATAAATCCAAGTAAATATATGTTCCCCATAATAAAATTACCCTAGCATATAAATGATATATGTATAAATATATATAATATTATATATATTATGTCTATGCTAGGATGCATATTTATAAATACAAAATGTAATACAAATATACAATATATAATACAAATAAAAATGAACTTGGATGGGAGACTCCTGAAAAAGCAGAATACATAAGCACATCTCATTGTTTGTACTGGCACTCTTACTAGGCAAACTTTAGAACTTGGAAGAATATTAAAACAATTCCTATCAGGAAAGTCAAATTAGCATAGCACACAGATGCTTTTAAGTATTGTCATAGCTCATTAAGAAAATTGTGCCTGCAGCCCCTTTCTCCAAGTATGTATACACACGCAAGGCCCAAATAATTATATTTTCAGATATTTCCCAGGTTTAAATAACATTACTGTTTTGAAACTTTAACACTGATTGATCTTTAGCCAAAAAAACCTGAAATTGAAGTACCACAAAAGTTTACTAATATGTAGGGAATATAAACCTGAGGCTTAGGACATGTTTAGATTGGTTTTGTCCATCTTTTTGGTCAAAACATTTTTAAAAGTCTGTTTAACAATAATATTGTGTACAAACAAGAGTAATTGTCTCCAATGTTAAAATTTTATGGTTTTGTTGTAAGAAAGCTTTAAAATTCTGGATAGAGACAAATGCTTTAGTTTATAATTAGTTTGTACATGATAAGTGATGTTGTAAAGTAACAATTTCCAAATTTATGAAAAACAGGTAAATATTCTAAGTAGTTACATACTCAACGCTATAATAAAATAGCCCAATATCTATATTCATTTTGGCTGCTCAGGTAGCTATCAGGAGAATTTCACCATTATGCATATATGTGTATATCTCAGAGCCCCTATCTTTGGCATACTCTATATGAGATATAATTGAAGATGAAAATTAAGGGATGTGTTGTGTTATTGATGGAAAATCTGCTTGTACTAATTTAAGAACAGTGAAATATAACATGAACATGTTTAAGAGACAAATGAGAAACTAGAAAATTATATATTAATCTTTTAATAAGTCACTTTTAAATGACCACATAATTAGCAATGTGGGCAAAATATAACTAAGTCATTCCCAAAAGAAATACAAGTGCTTGGTAAGCAAAAATAATATTCAATTTCATGAGTAATCAGGAAAATAAACATAAAATGGCATTATATTTTTCCAAACTAGATTGGCAAATTAAAAACAAAGCATCAGTCTAGTTAGTATATGAGAAAATGAACATTCTCGAGCAATGCCGTTAGGAATATAAATTCACTTAAATAAAAAGGTACTGTGTGTCCATCCCTGGGCAATGCACATATTAATGCAAGTTTAGATGACCATGACGATGGAGAATATTACAAATTGTGTTTGTGCGCAGGAATGGTGTAGAGAAAGTGTAGTAGAGGTAGAAGACAAAACTTGAATAAAACTAGAAGCCTGAAGGATCTGTCCCTTTCCTCCTCTCCACTTCTTTTTTGTCTCCACCACTCCTAAACAACAAAAACCTCAGCAGCTTTCAACATTCAGAGTAAATACAGTACATGTCAATTTGTCCATTGCATTGGAAACGTGCATTTCTGTAATGAGTTAAAATTAACCTATTTGATTAATAAGAAGCAGCTAAATTTAGTTTGGGAAAAATAAATATATTCTTTAAGTTAAATGAGTTGAAGCAATAGAATACATAAAAAAGCTAACTTCATTTTTCCCATTGATCAATTAAATATTATACAAAATACGCACTTAGCATGTCTTAATATATTATAATAAAGTCCTAAGAGATGGGTCCGGGAACCATGTAATTCAAGAAATAAAAAAGGAACTTTACATATTACACCTGGCAGCTGTCCTTATAATAGACTTCTTTCACCTTGTGCCAAAAGGGATAATTGAAAGGAACATTGAAAAAAAATTCTGGAAAAATATAAGAAATTTTTAATAAAGGAATTTACTATTTTCTGAACCAGACCACTATGTAAAACTGATAAACAAAATACCGCGTTTGCTGAGTATCTGCCAGTGCTGAAGATCCAGAGAAGAAAACACAATTGTCTGTAGTTGAGTTCATAGTCATGCCTTCTCTTCACTTAGGATTTTCAAACATGCATTGTTAGTCTGATAGCTCGGAAATTAGAGCAGAAAAATGAGCTTCTTATTAAATTCCATTTGATAGGGTAGCCAAGCTAGTGATCCCATTGTTTAACAATAGTTTTTATTGTTTATTCTTTGTACTAGAGAAATTCAGTATCTAATTTTTTATAAAGGATCCAGGAGAAAAAAATTTACATCAAATGTCTTACCAGCCAGTACAGAATAAGATAGCAAATATCACCTCAACTCTCGTAGAGATTTTGAAAGACATCAACCCTATTTCTGTGAAATTTTTATAAGTTATGGTATGGATTCATGGGGCTCATTAAATAGAACTATTTTAAACTTAAATTTGCAAAATATTTAAATCTTTTCCATCTTTTACCAGTCAATAGCAATAAATGATGTCCAATAAAATTGAAACTTTGTTAATGCAATCAAC
Organism: Herpailurus yagouaroundi; assembly: GCF_014898765.1. NCBI lineage: Eukaryota > Metazoa > Chordata > Mammalia > Carnivora > Felidae > Herpailurus > Herpailurus yagouaroundi. The sequence goes on from NW_024412403.1 coordinate 30,576,357, forward strand.
AATGAGTAGGTTACAACTATTAAAAATACTAGTGCTGATTCATGCTAGTCCCAAATGATGAATATTGTATTTTCAGCCATTTTCTGTAGAATTCTAAAATTGGAGTCACACGTTACTTTTTTTCTTCCACTTTTTCCACCTTTTTCTTCTTTTTTCTTCTTTTTCTATTTTAAATAGAATCATTCGGTAAGGGCTAGAGAAAATGGCCTATCTTCTGGGTAGTTTATTACATGTCAAACATTTCAGAGTTTAGAAAGCAGCTAATGAGAGTGTAATATTAAAATGTCAAACATGTACATACCATTTTCTTCCTCTTCCTGACTCCGAAACCCTCTGGTAACAACTATAATGATCTGTTTAGGCTTCGGTTCATTGTTCCCTTTCCTCACTCATATTTAGTAATTACTTTCTCCTCAAGGCTGCACTTTTCTTGAGGAAAGTAAATTTCCAGAGCGGTATTGAGTTTTGAATTAAATCCTGCTCCTATGACAGCAAAGACACATTAAGGGAGTGAATTCGACAGCTTGTAGCTTTCCCCATTTATTTCTATCTCTACAAAGTGCCTTACAAAATATTCAAGTATATTTTTCTCTGTTGAGAAGGATTTTTCCTTAGAAAGCTTTCTGACTAACTGCCTATGGATAACACCGGGAGGATTTTAAACTGCCTGATATGTGTTACCCTTTTTGCTACTCAAACAGAGTGTAAGAAGGAAAAAGGAAAACATTTCTGCCAGCAAGTGCTGAGTAATTGAAAACAAAGTCCCTATTGCAGTGGCAGGACATTGATACTTGAAGTCTAAATGTGGATTGGGAATTTGTTATCAGTGGTACTCTATAGAAGAATGTAAGATGTTTATAAAAACATGTGCCTTTTTCCAAGACTAGTTAATATTCAAAGTGAATTTACAATAATAAATTTTAGTACCCTGCAGTATTCAGTAGAATTAGTGCAGAATTGTCATCAGGAAATGTTCCATAATTGGGGCGCCTGGGTGGCGCAGTCGGTTAAGCGTCCGACTTCAGCCAGGTCACGATCTCGCGGTCCGGGAGTTCGAGCCCCGCGTCGGGCTCTGGGCTGATGTCTCGGAGCCTGGAGCCTGTTTCCGATTCTGTGTCTCCCTCTCTCTCTGCCCCTCCCCTGTTCATGCTCTGTCTCTCTGTGTCCCAAAAATAAATAAACGTTGAAAAAAAAAATTTAAAAAAAAAAGGAAATGTTCCATAAATAAGTGTAATCATGGAATGAGTCAAAGTAAGTGATTAAGAATCAAGTAGTGACCATAATTGCTTTGCTATTGTTTGCGATTGCATATTGTTTGCTATTGTTTTTAAGTGCAAGGTCAGTGTAATACGTGAGATAGTTATGATATTAACACTTTCAATATGATGTTTGTCATGCTCAAGTACATGTGGTTTGTTTTAATGTCAACCATTAGCCTATTAAAAATAATTCAGAGCTACTGTCAACACTTGGAGTCTCTAAGTACACAAACAAAGAATGGGTAGAAGATTCAAATGGCTGCCTGATGCTTCACCATTCATTAAGCTGGTGAAAATTGTGGTGTTGTAGATTGTGTACTATAAAGATAAGTATGTTTGTGTCTGTCAAGACATCATTGGGATAATTGTATTCTTTATGCTAAAACAAAGAGCTGGGACTCCAAACCAAAAGAAGGAAATTATTAAGAAATGTTACAGAAAAATGATCCAGTATCAACTCCTCAACCTCAAGCTCTCCATCTTAGGTTTTCTCTCTTGAAACCCATCATAATATATAACTGCTATTAGTGATCTCAGCTACCCATTCTTTCAAAAAATATTTTTGAGTGCCTATTATGAGCAAGGCACTCAAATATACAGTGAAATTAGATAAAAGCTTCATAGATAAACAAGTTACAAATGAATTATACCAAACAGAAGTAGAGAATGCTATGAGAATATAACAAGGTACTTAACCTAGTCAGGGGGTCAGTGAGGACGTCTCTGTGCAAATGATATTTAACTTGAGATATGAAGAATGAGTAATAATTAGGGAAAGGAAGTGGGGATCAGGGGTTAGGTAGATTAGGACATGAGAAAGTATGTTGTCTCTTTGGATACCTTCTTCTAGACAAATATTGTCTCTCTAATCCCTTATTGAGCTGAACCTTCTGTTAAGCTACTGAGCTTTATTAGATAGCTGTGTTTCTTGACATCAGTGCTGTCCTGTAACGTGTCCAACCCTCTGGAAACCTCTTTCCTCATCCCAAGCCCCAGAAAATCACTAAAAAATGTAACTTGAAGAAGAGAAAGAGAGCATGTTAGTACTCTCTGGAACACTAAGAGAGCCACTTGTGTTGGAATTTAAGGGATTATTTTTTAAACATCTAGGCTAGTAGATGATGTTCTATAGTAGAAAGATTGGTACTATAGATTAATTTACTGATAATTAATTTTATGAATAAGCATCTAGCATACAAAAACAGTGAAAAGATGTAATCCAATATGCCTTTTTTTTGGTTTAAAGTATATTCAGAGCAATAACAAAAGTTCTGCTGTTATCTTTATAGAGCAGCTTCAACTGGGACCTGTGTCTGTGTCATGTAAACCTATGTTGGGAGAATGAGGATAAATACTGGCTTTGGTTCAATAGGAGTTTTTAAATAAGTCAATCTCTATTCTGTCTATCTGATGACTCTATTTTTCTGTAAGTTCTAATCAAAGACATAACTCACTTTCACTCAAAAAAAATGCTCTGCCAGGTAAATCATGAGTGACAGTCTGACTTGAGTTCAATCCTGGTTCAATATAGCCCCACTAACATGTCAGTTATTCGAGAAGCCCTGTTGATCGATTTGCTCCATGTATACATTATTCTGATTCACAGTGATTTTAAGCATCAGACTTTCAAGTACAATTATATCCCATCTAAATCAACACCTCTAGCCTTCTCAATCATCCATAGACATGAACATGCACATTCCTTCTTTTAAGAGATTTCATTTATAAAACATTGACGTGACATTAGTTTCAATAGGAAATAATTTCTACACCTGAATCAATATGATAAATAGTGTCCTTTTAGGCGCACAATAGTCCATTACATATGGAGAAGTGTAAATCTACTGTTTTTCTTTTATCACTTTGAATTTGATAATTAAAATATAACATAAAATCTTATTTTATTATGATTATATTTAATTTATGGCCATCATGGTAGGGCCATAATAAAGAGGAAAGATAGTATTGGTATATATACAGTTTTCTTTAAAAAAAAAAACCCTAAAAACGGAGGGGTTGCTGGGTGGCTCAGTCGGTTAAGTGTCTGACTTCCACCCAGGTTACGATCTCATTGTTTGTGAGCTCAAGCCCTGCATTGGGCTCTGTGCTGAAAGCTCAGAGCCTAGAGCTGGCTTCAGATTCTGTGTCTCCCTCCATCTCTGCCTCTCCCCCACTCTCATTCTGTCTCTCTGTCTCTCTCTGGAAAATAAGTGAACATTAATTTTTTAATAAAAATAAAATAAAATCTAAAGATGGAAAAATTCAGCCATAGCCAAATGAATTATACAAAATGACAGTAATTTATTGGCCTGAACTTGTTTATATCAGGAAATCCCAGTGGGTATGTAGTCGACAAAATTCACTGCACTAATGTACTTTGAAAGTAGTATTTTTTGAATTGGATTGAAGTATGAGTCTGAAAATATGCACTTATTATTTAAAACATGTAGTGTAGTGTGGATTATTGTGTATCTCTTTGTTATTAATACTTGCATCAATTAGGTCTATTGAAAATTAGGCCACAAACTTTTCTACTATCTAAGAATATTTTAATTAAAATTAGAATATGTTGATAGAAATATATTCAAGAGTAAATGATATTTGACTTACAAGAATCAACACCTGGAAGCTGGTGAAAATTTAAGTTCATAAGCTCACAGAAATCAAACCGACATCATTCAACTGTTTATTTGAAGGGATAATCATATTAACTTAGTCTTTTTAATTTTAAAATTCAGGAAATATTCCTCTGTGTATTGTCAAAACAACCTAAATAACAAACACCACATACCGTTAAGTGTAATATGCTTTCTATGAATTGGTATTATTTTGTTTTGTTCTTACATGTGGGACAGAATATATGCCCAGAATAAAAGTGACTATTCCTTTTTAATGATTTCGTTAAACAAATGTCTTTTATCATTTCATCAAGCCTATGGATTTTATATTTCCTTTACATAGCTCAACAATGCAAATATTGGGTTTGTAGATAAGAATTTAATTAGCATTTCAAAGAGGTCAAATTAATTCCCTCCCAGACAATAGCTGTTATTTCAGTCTACAAAGTAAAACTCATTCTACAGCACAAAACAATTTTTAAATCTTACCAGTCATTTTGCTCATAGAAAAATACTGACTCTATAAATGAAAAGTTTTTGAACTAAAATCCTTAATCTTTTTAAAAACTATTTTTATCTTCTTTAAAAGGTTGTTATGAGGGATTTTGGAGTTCATATCTGGGAAGCACTTAGGACCATGTCTGGCATATAATAAATGCTAAGAAATAATAAAACATCCAAGTTCAAAAGAGTCATTAATGTATAGAGTATTATTGACTGTATGATTCCAAGATCAGTGCAGAAAATTAGTGGCATCACAAGAGGTTAGGACACTAAGAATATTCTGCCCCAGGTGCCTTCCATGTTGGGTTCTTTGTGGGTAGAGAACTTTAAACAGTAATGAACTGACCAGAAGTTGGTCAACTTTTAACTATAATATGTACTGACAATTCCAAACAATCTCAGTGGTAAAATATTCCCCTCTGCCAGGGTCAACCACTCACATATCCCTACAATCCCTACCAAAGGGTGTGCAACTGCAGAAAATAATAATAGGAAGGCAAATGCGTTTTGATTCCTGAATGATAAAACTCTAATTTTAAGTTCCCAAACTAAGCATCAAATGCATTTAAAAATCAATGCTTTGTGGCATTTATCAGGTAAATTATTTACCGGACGTATTTGAACTGTAAATGACCTGCATCAAAATGCTATTTATAAGTTTGAGTTAATAACAGCATTCATTGGATTCCTACTAGATGTTCTTTTTCAAAATAATCCTTTTTCAAAATAACCAACGGAATTTCTAAAAAATGTTTAATGTTTATTTTTGAGAGAGGTCAGGGTAAGAGGCAGAGAGAGAGGGAGACACAGAATCTGAAGCAGGCTCTAGGCTCTGAGCTGTCAGCACAGACCCTGAAGTGGGGTTCACTAACTGTGAGATCATAACCTGAGCTAAAGTCAGAGGCTTAACCATCTGAGCCACCCAGGCGCCCCATCCCTTCTAATTATTTAATATCTTTCTCACTAAACTATAAGATCTATGAGGGCAAAGACAAGGTCTACCTTGTTCAATAAAATCCTGGTTCCTGACCTATGGTGCATATTCAATATTTTTTTTAAATGTCAGAAGTTTTTAATGTCACTAATTACTAGTGAAGGTTAAAAAATTATTTTTATGTAGCCCTACATAGTCATAAACTATCATTTTCTTCATATAATGGTAAGAGGACTTCTGAGTCCTAGTTTTAGGTCATGTGCTATTGACACGTGGAATACAAAATAGGAATTAATAACATTAGCAACAGGGAAGGTGGATGGAGGGATAGGCTAAATGGGTAATGGGAATGAAGGAGGACATTTGTTCTGATCAGCACTGGGTGTGATATGTAAGTGATGAATCACTAAATTCAGGGATCTATACATCAAAGAAGGTTAAGACCATGTTCTACAGATTGGGAATATTTTTTCAATCGAACACATTTGGATATGGAAATAGTGGAATAATAGTTTAATATATATGAACAATTATAGATAATAACATCTCAGTCAAATAGAGGCATGAGACAGAGGAACAATAGTGACTTTCTCCACTGTTATATTAGTTGGATCAAAACTAAACTGTTATAACAAATAGACTCCAAATTATAGTGGCTTAATAACTATAAACATACCTCTGTCTATGAAATAGGTTTGACTTAGGCAATCCAGGTTTATATGGCACCACTGTTCATCACAGTCATTCAGGAATTAGATTCCTTCTAAATAGTTGCTTGATCATCCTTTAGAGCACTATTTCATCTGTATGGTCATAGCTGAGCCACTCTACTTCTGTGTTCTGATCAGAAAGGAGGAAGAGAATGTAATGGAGACATGCATGATCTCTCAAGTCCCAGAAAAGGATATTGCATGTATCCCTTGTGTTCACACTCTATTGGTGAGAACTTGGTCCTATGGCCACACATAACTGCAAGGCAGCAAGTAAACACAGACCAGCTGGGCAGTTCTGTGTCTGGCTACAATTCTGGGAGTATTAAAGAGGAGAAGGGCAGATTTTAATGAAGAGCTTATACTCTCTGCCACACTTGTCTATTCTCATTCATACCTTCCCAGTTTGTGTGTTTTCATATTTTTCCAGACTTTATTACTTTCAGCTGCCCACTCGTTTCTTTAATTAAAATGCCTTATTATCCATCTTGTCCTGAATATTTTAATTGAGTGTACAAGTTAAGATTTAGTCAAGAGACAGAAGCCACATGAGTGATTTGAACATGGAAAGTTTCATATTAATATAATGGTTAAGTAGGAACAGGATATTAACCAACGAAAGGATGAAGAGAACTTCAAAGAATTCAGAAATAGCAAATATGGAGAGCAGGTACTACCTTTAGGGAGAGACATAGTACCCAAGGAAGAAGCAAACTTGTAAGAGGCCCCACTACCTACCTCTTGCCCTGTCCCCCAATACTGAGAGTCAGACTTTTTTGGAGAGGGTATGGCAGTGATTGCTGGGTGGCACAGTTAGTTGAGATGATGCAGATCAACCATAGCTAACATGAAACTGTCTGCCAGGTTCCCATGAAAACTTCCTGGGAAAGATGCTGGCTTGTGAGCTCGCAAAACTTACAAGGAAGCTTCCCTGGGGGTTCTAGGAAGCTTCCTGGAATGTGAGAACCACTAGATGTCCTCCACTCAACTTGTAGTCATGTACTAGGAAAAAGAATTAGTTAGAAGTTGTACCAGAAGCAAGCAGAGAACCCCTTCTCCGAAGGTGTCCCCCCAGCACCTGCTGCCAAAAAAGGCTTAACATCTTGCCAGCTGGAAAGGAAGACATGTTTCCAGATCCAGCATCAGTAGCATGAAAACGGGCAAAGAAACATGGAAAGTGGAAAGGCACAAAACTTTGATGACTGGCACAGTGGGTATGCCACAAAATTAGTGCATAATGTGCTTTTTATCACCACAAAGTTCCCTTTTTAGAGCTGAATAAGATGAAAACAATGTCATAATTTTTATTTTCAATATAAACAAACAATACTTCCCCCAAATAAGGTGGCTTTTAATTCATGGATAATCTTCAATCTCAGAATTTCCCCCAGTGTTGTAGTATCCCTCAACAAGTTCCTTACCTCTCCATACAGCACCCTTGAAGAGAAATGTTGCCAATTGGTTTAACAATGATAGAAGTCCATCTTCTTGTAGCCTTAGCTTAAAAAAATCTATAGTATATATTTCTGCCTGTTTTTACACACGGCAGTGTACGTTTCATAGGATTGCTTGTGACCGTCTCCTCAATGACCCTGCCATTATCAGTGTGAGGAGTGAGAAAACGAAAACCAAAGCTGCAGATGTGTTCCTAGAGCCATCTGGCTCCTTTGGAAGGTAATTTACTTACCTAAAAATAACCACATGCATATGACAAACCCCTCCCCCTTACCATAACATATTCCTAAAACTGTTAACATTCATCCCATTGACTTTACAAAAACAGCATTTCTCCTGTGCGCACTGTTCTTTTGTTAATATTCATATGTGATATCTCAGGAAAAGAAGCAACACTCACACGTCCTAGGAAGCAAGAAAAATCTGTTGATTAGTTTTTTTTTTTTTTTTTTTAAATCAAAAGCATTCTTTTGGGCACATTCAATCAGTGGGTTTGTGTTTTTTTCTCTTAAGTAGCTATAATAGTGCCACATTTTGAAGCAGCAATTTAGAGTTTGATTCCAAACTAATTTTTCATATGCAGAGTTCTGAAAGGTAGATTTCCAATAGGCTATGATCATCTTAGAAAATTTCTGGTTGTGCATAGCTCTGCCAGCATTGAAAATTTGAATTCTTCAAGCATGGCATTACAATCTGCCATGTAGAAAGAATAATGTAAGGCACACCCTAGGCCCTCATACATCATCCTTTCATTGTTTGGTTGAATAACGGTGAAGGCAGTTTAAGGTTGTGGGTATGATCCCTTCCACTGCTTTAGGGAGATGATGGGGTAGCCTTATCAGCCCAGCATTTCCTTTCAGTAATCAGTGGAAGAGTTAACTTATGTAACATCTTTATACTATGAAATGCTAATGGTGAATGCAGAGGTAATGTCTACACACATCAGCTGAGTGGTCTTCAGCTACTGATGGGCTTGAGCGGTATGGCCCAAACAATATAAGCATGCTTCAGAGGACTAGATATATGTAGGACCACCCATGGGTAATGTTCTGTTCTTGTATGGGCTCATTCTTGAATCTCTTAAGCTGAAGATATATGACATATAAATACCTAGCACATTGCCTGTATTCCAAAATATAAACTAGTTCTCGTTAGTAAAATTGGTTTAAAAGGAAACTATTGATTTTATGCTAGTCTCCATAATTTTACCTGACTTACGCATTCCCTAAATTATAATGATGCTCTTTTACATTTTTAACTTGTCAAAGTGTTTTTAAATAGCCTAGAAGTAAGAGCAAAGTGGAGAAACAGCTGTCCCTTGTTATTTTGTTTCCTGAATACAAATAGTCTTAAATTGCTGTAAATGGAAAGGTTGGAATGAATTCAAACACTGCTTGTTTAAATACACTCAGCCTGATGTTTGTGTGTTGGAACCTCTGGAGAGGGCAGCACTAGAAAATGCTCCACATTAACTTGTCGCACATGACAATATACGGTTATGGCTTCTCTTTCGTTTGTTAGGTAGAGTTGCTGTGGTATTGTATAGAAATTTTTGTGACAGTAAACCACAAGAGATTTGAACAAAGATATCTGAAGAGCAGCATTAGCTCCTGAAACATTTAGAGTAATTTTTATTTAACTCCTCTTAGGAAAACCAAAGCCCTTTTGGACTTACACAGTTAACTGAGGTCAGGGGGGTATTTCAGAGTTTTATATGTCAGGGAAGGAATGAATGGATACATCTAGTCTTTGCTCTTTCCTTCCCGCTTCTGATCACTCACCATTTGAGCAGTTGGTCTATATGTAAAGGCCAAAAGAAAGTGATTCATCTGTTTTTCCTCCAAAACCCATTAGTTTAAGGTAAGCCCTACTCCCAGGATGTTCTTTATAAATAGAGCTTTATCCAACAGTTTTATTGACTATGTGGAATTGGAAAGATTGTTTAACAAATTCTTTCTTCTAAGTTTGAATAAACAGCAGCAGAGAACGTTAAAGAAATGTTAAAGAAACCAAGGTCACATTTAGTGGCACAGTCACAAATGAGTTTTTGGTGTTCAGACTCACCATGCAGTTTTTTTATCATAAAATCATTCTCACAATTCAGGTTAAGGACTCTCTGTAGCTGGCATATTACTCTACAGAGTAAGGGTAGTGTACTTACGCTGCAGAGCACCTCATTCAGCCACTTCCTCCAAATTCAGTATTACATTATTGCCTAATATTACAGACTCTTTTCCTATTAGTCTCACCCACAAACTCACTGCTGAGCTCATAACATGAAAGCTTAGGTAAAATATTGGTATGCTAAACCTTTGAAATTACAACTGCTATGATTTGACTACCTCACAGATTCTCGAAAGGTGATAAAGTGACAGTACCAACCAAGTAAAAAGGAAGAAAAAAGAGTAAGGACCGTTAAGAAATTAGACTTATTTATTGCAGAAAAAATAAACTGTGAGATGAGCTTAAAATAAAGAGTTGTAGATCGAGGTAAGAATCAACTGTTCTGTACCCTCACCACAGATCGAAACTAGAAGATAAGGTAAAATTATGTCGTTAGTCATGGTCACAGACTTATTTAAAGCAACACCCTGAATACAGTTGTGAGAGACCTGAATTCATGTCTTGCCCTTGCTTTGTGCCTTTGGTAAACTGGTGACCCTTCCCTTGAGTCTCAATTTCTACTTCACTGTGTGGCTATGAGGAATAAATGAAATAATATATAAAGTCCCTATCTAGCACAATGCTGGCTCATGGTAGGTGTTCAGTAAATAATTCCTGTTTTGTTTTGTTTTTTTTAATTTTTTTAACATCTATTTATTTTACATATATGTCTGTGTATACACACACACACACACACACACACACACGCACATATATATGGGGGAGAGAGAGAGAGAAGAGAGAGAGAGAGAGAGAGAGAGAGAGAGAGACCATGAGTGGGGGAGGGGTAGAAAAAGAGGGAGAAACAGCCTCTGAAGCAGGATCCAGGCTCCGAGCTGTCAGCACAGAGCCCAACACAGAGCTCGAACTCACGAACCACAAGATCATGACCTGAATCAAAGTTGGACGCTTAACCAACTGAGCGCCCCAAATGATTCCTGTTTTTATTTTATTTATAGTCATTTATATTTTATAATCATAACATATAATATACATTGTATTAATAATTTTAATTAATTAAATGATTTATGTTAATAATATTTAATTCATATTATTCTTCCATTTAGACACAATATTTTTAAATATAACAGTATATTAATTGTATATATAACTGCATATATAATTATATGTAGAATAATGTATATTATAGATGTGCAATATATAATATATAATTGTATTTATAATTGTGTAATTCTTTTTTATTTACTCTTAGCACTAACTTAATGTTCATTGTGTGGTATGGAAGGAGAGCAAGAAATAAAACTTATTAGTGCACTAAAATGAGTAGAGCACAGGTGTGTATTACTGAAAGGCATGAGCTATGTTTGAAAATTCATTCATTAATTAGGTTCTCGGAGGCACTCTCCCATTAGTAGTAACAATTTGCTAGGCTGTTTTAAACATAAAATATTCACTTTCACAATAAAAATCCATGTTTATGGGACATGTTTCCACATAACTGACATAAAATGTATGTAAGTATATACAATCACCTTGATATGCTTATCGTCCCTTATCCTCTGTGTTGTTTCTGATCCTTATATAGTGCAACAGCTTTTGAATAAAGCTCACCTTGCCATTCCTGTCAAAAAACAGAACTTTTGGTAACCTCTTCTCACAGAGAAACAAATCATCTTTTCCCTTTTACAACTGACTGCCTTTGAGCCCCTCCTGTGTGGCTTTTTCTAGTCTACATGTTGTCTTATGATTTTTCCCTAAGTGCCTTTCATAGTTCAGCATCCTCCCTTTCTCTTTTCCCTTAGCCCACAAAAAGCCTGAGTCCCTTCAATCCAATTAAAAACCCTCCCTTAATTCTGCCTTTCCTAAATCACCTTCCCTTTTGATTTCTTCCCCTAAACCCCCAGAACTCATTTATTCTATATTTGCAGTTTCTGCTTCCTCAGCTTTCATAGGCAGCCTGCTCTAATCTTCTTTTCTCTCAGTAAGGTACTGAAAATGTCCTCTCAAAAATGCTACTTATTGTTAAACCCAGTCATGTATTTTCAGACTTTTTATCTTAGTTGATGTCCTGGCAGCATTGGATGACATCTCCTCTATCCTTACAAAAATCTCTTTTGAGGGACCCTCCCTGTACTTTATCCTCATTCTCCTCCTGCATTAAATTCCTGTCTTGATTTCTTCTCAAATTCTTTTCCCTTCACCCTTTTAGATGCTATGTTTTCTATGGCAACATCCTCAGTCATCTTCATTTTCATGTATAATGAGGAGCTTTAACAGATATTATTTCTCCAGTCCTGGTCTCTCTTTTTTGAAGTCCCAGCATAGATTTCCCAATGATTTCCAGAACATAATTTCTCGAACACCCACAACTCAGTCTGTCTTCTTATACATGCTCTTCCTTCAGTATTCACCATCTTGATTATTGCAAGAAATATTTGTGTTATTTGTGGACCTCAGCCATTGTAACACATTTTTTTCCCTCATCCTCACAACTGACTAGCTTCTATCAGTTCTGTCAATCACTTCAGAAACATCTGTTGTGTTCCCTGCACTCAATTTTTGCTATTGTTCTAATTCTTTGCAGAGGGTTCTCCTTTTTTATTTTTTTCTTTTCTAATCCATCTTTCATAACTCCAACAGAATATCCTTCCCAAAGCAATGTCTAATATTATCTCCTACTCAGAAAACATTTGTTTGTTCCTTATTGCTTACATAATAAAATATAATATTTTTAGCATTTTCTACAATCTGGACTTTGTCACATCCTACGTCCTTCAGGCAGTCCAAGAATTTTCAAAATGTTCTCTACTTCATGACTTTGCTTGTGCTGTTTCCCTTCCCTGCCTCTTTATTCTACTCATATTTCAAAAATACAGATCAAAAGTCACACTTTGGCACACCCCAGTTAAGATTATTCTCATTATCTTAGAGTTATCCTTCTTGTTAGCACTCATCACAGTGCACCTGGGTTTTCTTCAATAGCTATTAAGCCTAATTACTACATGTGATATACAAAATAATACCTAGACATATTGTGTACATTTAGAAGCATCCTGGTCAAAAATATCTTCGTAAGCTGTTAAGAATTGGGGAAGGGTTGTTTTATTTTTTTAATCATAATCTTTCTCTCAATGCTATTTGTATACATAATAAAAAGAATATTTTCAAATTAAAAATATGCAATTTTAGAATATGATAAGCCCAATGATCTATTTAAAGAACTTTGAAAACACACTTGCTGATTTTAACAAATCTACAAAACAGTCTTAGCACAGAAACAATATGGATTATTGTGAAAAATCTACTAGAATATGTAAAGGCATGAATTTGTATAGGATTATATTTTTAGTAGGCATAACATTACATAATGTGTTTCTTGTAGCAATAAAGAGATGAGGCCTACATTTTAAGTTATTTGAAAATATCTACAATATTAAATTAATCAGCTTTTCCCCAGGAGTCAAGTCATTGTAGGAGACCATTGCAGTCATTTGCTCCTGTGTCACCTTTATAAATCTGTGTTGTCTCTCATTTCACTTCCAATCATTTTTCCTTTCTTTAGCACACATATCTATGTGAGATAAAAATTATTAATGGCTTCTCAAATTATTCTCTTAAAATGTCACAAACAAGAACAATCATTAGGATGCTTTGATTTATATTTAAAGGAGATTCCAATATAAATTGTCTTAAACTTTTCAGAAGACTTATTGGATCATGTTCCTATAAAGGAAAGAATTTATGTTGGCAAAATTAGCTAAATTTTGTGCTGAATGGGTCAACACGGACCCAGTTTCGTACCCAGAATACCACGTGCTGACTAGCTTAGGCCAGGATTACTGGAATTTACTGGAATAGAAAAGAATACTTATTTGTTTAGAAGACTCAAAGCAATCCATGAAGTAGAGGAAGAAAGAAGAAATCAATCCCTTTCAGATTACATGATTGCTATACATGAGGGGAAGGTTGAAATTAATAAAATGAATGTTGGGAAGACAAGTACAATGACCACCAATAAGATTAATTAATAACTTTGACTTCATTTAATGCTTTCACTCTGAAATGTTCTACATAAGACTGAAAATATTTAACACAAATCAATGAATTAATTAAAGTACTTTCATATTATATCCAAAGAAAGTAAAGACTTATTGAACTAATTTCCAATTTAATGTGTCTCTAAATAAGCATAGAATTTGAGGACTGTTGGATATTATGTCAGGCTATTTCCTGCCCTTCGTTAAAATCAATATGAAGTTATAGCATACTTATTAATGACTACGATTACAGAATTTATATAAGCCTCAGTCTTTGCCTCAATAAATTAACAACTCTGATTGTGGAGACAACACCTAAACACAGAAAATAATTGAAAAATGACACTATTTAATGCAACGTAGAGTGCTATTTAGAATCATGATACGAGATAAATGCTCCCTCAAGAAAGGAAAGTGTCTTTGTTGACTAGATGTAAAGGAGTTAGGCTTCTAGAAACATTTGGGAATTGATAGGACTCTGGAAGGGTGGTATAATTTGGATAAGTAGGAAAAAAAGGAGACAAACCCATTTGAGGTAAAGAAAAAAAAAGATAAACAAGTAAAAATGATTGCGGAAGGTGTTCATGGGGTATGAATGCTTGTGGGAGTGAGGAAGGATGGGACAAGGAGGTGGCAAAAGAACAAGATGTCTGCCTGGAGAGGGAAATCTTTGTTCAAGATTAATGTTAGAAGGCATTTTATAGTTAGGGTGAGGATGGGTTATACCTAAAATTTTAACATGAGGACAGATTTCAGAAGTATAAAAATTGGGCAGTCTTCACCTGAGGGAAAACATGATCAAAGCAGTAGTATTTCAAAAATGTATCAGTGAGACTCATACAAATTCAGACCATAAGAACAAAGAGAAAGACTGAAGTTCGCTTTTTGGGAGAAAGCACGTGTCTCTTAAGTCCAGTGTGACAGAAAACGGTGAATGCGAGCATCTTATCAAAATTCAGTTTCAGGGTCAAGAAGTGCAGAAATTGGTTAGGACATTTTAGCTTTTACAAGGGACGGGACCTTGGACAAGTGAATTTACCTCTTGAGATTTCAGTTCCCACGTCTATAAAATGAAAGGGGCTTCAAATCCCTATTAGGTCTGAATATATAGTCTGCAGATGTCAAATATGTGAACAAGATAATTTCCTTTATCATCCGCTTTCGCTCATTGAGACACAGGTTGGCAAAGTTAGGCAGGATCACACACGTAGCCCCCTCCTGCAATAAAAGAATAGTATGTAGTAATATATGATTACCACCGCTTATCAGATATATCATCAAAATTGTAATATTTTAATAAAAATTAAAGATTGTGGGATAGAGTGTTTTATCTGAGAATTATGAAGAAACAGACTATTTAGAAGACATATGTTACGTGGAAACACAAGAGTGTGAAGGGAAGTCCATGGTACATTTAGACCTTGATTGGTGTTGTATGGTGAGATTATACCAAAAATGAATGCACAAAGAAAGTTGTCTGTATTCCACAACTGCACTTAACTCTTACCACCAGTCATTTACTGTCCTCTGTTCTCACACACCCATTCAATTCTTTGCTTCTCTCTCATCTCTTCCTTTCCTCCCTCCCTCTCTGCCTCATCTCACTCTTGTACACTTGTAAATGCACTCACGGGCACACCCACTCTCAAACCAACACAAGTTTTAAATATTTTTTTCAGTCAGCAAAAAATAATTGAAAGTACCCACTATGTCATTGTGCTGGCTAAAATTAGGTATTCAAAGATAATAGCATCCTTCCTATTGCCTTCTTAGTAGTTGAACTATCCAAACACTCACTGACCATTTTCCAACACAGTTTTTTTTCTTTTTGTTCCTTACTTTTGCTCATTTAAACTGGCTTTTGAAAATTCATGGTCCCAAATCTAAAGAATAAATTATATTTTTATCTGGAATTCATATTCTAACATCCAAGACCATGTACACTATTTGAATAAAACACACATAACATTTAACTTTTTAACTTATGAGAAATCCTTTTGAAACATCATGAGCAGACACCAGGGATTCTTGAATTTAAAACCAATGAGACTAACTCAAGGTCAGTTATACAATCAGCTCTGTCCTACTTGACAGATGGGATATAGGAATAATCTGTTATATCACATACTTAGTAATGATGATACCATTTGAATATTTGCTTTTAATTATTGCTTATATTTGATGAGCATTTATCTGGATAGGAATGGTGGTCATTCAGGATATATTTGTTATATGAATGAATAAATGACTTTGAAGATGTCGTTAATACATTATATACTAGTAGCAATCAATGAAGGATTTCCTATATGATCTTCCACTGTGCTTTAGTTTGACCTGAAATGTTTCCAATATGTTTCTAATAGTTAAATGTTTTACGGGATTTTTGTATGTGACAGATATTGAATTTTTCCCAGTGCCACATTTGATTAAAAACAAATTCTCTGCCACTACCACCATCTTTGGTCCTTACATTCTTAACTTTGGCCCTTTTATGAATGAACTGTTATCCTCTTAACTTTGCTCACTACTTTTAAACAGTGTGCTAACTTGTTAGTTTGTTTAAAGTCTTAATTTTGGGGATGCCTGGGTAGCTCAGTTGGTTAAGTGTCAGACTTTTGATCTTAGCTTAGGTCTTGATCTCAGGGTTGTGAGATCAAGCCCTGCTTGGGTTCTGTGCTGGATGTGAAGCCTACTTAGGAAAATTAAAATAAAGCTTTAATTTTTGAAAAAAATTCTTGTGATGGGGAAAATATGGATTTTATTTTTTTTTAATGTTTTAATGTTTATTTACTTTTGAAAGAGAGAGAGATAGCGCAAGTGGGGGAGAGGCAGAGAGAAAGGGAGACAGAATCAGAAACAGGCTCCAGGCTCTGAACTGTCAGCTAGAGCCTGATGTAGCGCTCGAACTCACACACTGTGAGATCGTGACCTGAGCCGAAGTCATACACTCAACCAACTGAGCCACCCAGGTGCCCCAATATTGATTTTATTTTTAATTGTTTCATTTTCTTTAGGTTTTCCTTGTCTTATGTGTTTTCATTTTTATTTAATCCACATAACTTTATGTTTTTCCTTAGAGAGTCCAAATACTTTATAATTCCCCCTTTGAATTTTATTTGATCCGTGTGTTGTGCAGAAGTATATTATTTAATTTCCAAGTATTTGGAGATTTTCCAGGTAGTTTCCTTTCATTTATTTCTAATTTGCTTTCATTGTGGTCAGAAAAATTGTTTTGTAAGTCATGAATCCTTTTGAATTTATTTAGACATACTTTATGAACCAGGATATCGTCTTTCTCAATAAATGTTCCTTACATGCTTGACAAGAATATTTATTCTGCTTCTGGGTGGAATGTTCTGCAAATATCAATCAGGCCAATTTGGTCGATAGTGTTCTTCAAATCTTTTGTATTCTTAGTGATTTTCTGTCAAAATGCACTATCATTTGTTGAGAGCAAGGTACTGAATTACTGACTGTAATTATGGAATTGTATATTATATTATGTTATATATATATATTATGTTATGTTTTATTATTATATGACAAAATGCCTTTTCTCATGTCATGTTACCAAGTTAATGTTACCAGCTACATGCATTGTATTTAGGTAGGGCATTTTTTTCTTAAAATTTGTTTAAATTTATTTATTCTGAAGGAGAGAGATTAATCAGGGGAGGGGCAGAGAGAGAGAGAGGGAGAGAGAGAATCCCAAGCAGGCTTCACGCTATCAGCACAGTGCCCCATGAAGAGCTCGACTCAAGAACCATGAGATCATGACCCCAGCGGACTCCAAGAGTCAGAGGTTTGACAGACTGAGCCACCCAGGTGCCCCTGGATAGTGCATTTTTATTATAATGCTTCACCATAGTTTTCCATACTATAGTTTGCCATTCAAGCAACTTTATAAAACTAAGGAAAAGTGAGTTGGAGAAGACGGATCTTATTTTACACTAAACACCGCAGTTGCTGCATAGTTCAAACACTTTAGATTTGTAGAATATTTAAGATACTACGTAACGCATGTACTAAAAATCATTCATTGTGCTAGGTGGCTTCAAATTAATCATTAAGCAATTTGTAAAAAAAATGCTCAGTAAGAAACAACTACTATATAGGTATTTGGTTCATATAAATAAAAGTATTTATATTAAAGGAGTTGGGATATTTTAGAAAATATTTTATATCTCAAAGAGTTGAACCATTTTAAACAGTGTTCTTAACATTTTACAGTTATTTCTAAACCACATTTTATAGTTATTTCTAAATTTTCTATGCTTTTAAAAAGTTCTAAATGTGAAAAAATTTCATAATGCAGTTAGCTCACAACTTTCACTTGGATTCACAAATTAACATTTTACCAGGCTTATTTTAGCATCCTCTATTCATGAATATTATTAACATATTGCTATTGTTGTTGACTCACTTGATGGCAAACTACAGACAACATATCCCCTTACTCTAAATAATTCAAAGGGTCTCTCCTAAGAATGAGTATAATCTGTTTATAGCCACAGCATAGTCAAATTCAGTATATTTAATATTCATGCCATACTATCTAACATACTGTCCATATCTAAATTTTTCCAGTTGTCATAATAATATATCTTATGGAATTTTTTTCTCAATCTAAGATTACCTTGAGGACCAGACTTTGAATTTATTTTTGCCTCCTTAGTGTTCTTTAACTTGGAGCATTTTCCAGACTGTGTGCACAATGTTCCTAAAACTGAAGAGGTAATATTTTTCACCTAATGAAATGTGAATGTACATGCTGTACATTATTCAAAAATACCTTAACTTAAATCCACATTTGGAGATTTGGCATAAAAATGCATGTATTTTTTAAAATAAAAAAAAATTCCATTTAAGGAGTTAGAGTATGTTCTGAAAAGAAATAGTTCCAGTGGGAGTCTTTTGGAGCATTTAGTCACAGACCTGCCTTGGTATCTTAAGAGCAGTCAATCCTTTTAGTTCCTGTCAAAATCAGATTGGATAAATCACCGCATAAACAAAACTATTCTATAATCACTGAGGATAGTTTTTAAATCATTATGTTTTTAATTTTGTGTTTTTAATTTGTAAGTGTCCTTTGCTGATCTATATCCTGAAGCTGCAACAATGCTGGTATTGTTGTTCGGTGTTTGGGCTCTGGAAGAAGACTTATTTTTAACACTTGCTCTATCCCTTATCAGCTGGGAATTTTTGGATAGGCTCTTCAAAGTCATTAATTTCACATTCTTCATCTGTAAATATAGTGGATAAAAATAGTATCTCCCAGTATGGACTTTGTGCACTGAGTGGCACATGGTTTGTATTAAATAACCATTAGCTATCATCAGCTTATTAAAGCGCCAAACTGTCATTTCTTAAATATTTGAATATTCTGCTCTACTGCAACTGGAAGCAACCATGTATACAACCCATATATTCCTTAATGTAAAATGCTTTAAAAAAGAAAAAAATGACATCATTAATACACATAAATTGCAAAGCATAGGAAAGTAGTCACCCAACTTATTACTTTCTAAATATAAAAAGGAAAAAAAAAACTCACAGCAAGAATTCCCTAAAAAACAACGAGGAATTACTGTTGAGAATGAAAATGCAAATTAAATAAAAGTATTTCATGAAACAATATGCTAAGCACTGTAGGAATTCAATGGGGTGTAACATTGGGCCCATCCATGGTAGAATTTAAAGTCTGGTTGATAAAATAAAGCACATGGTAAAATATAAGATTTTGTTGAATTAATCCTGCTAAAAAACCTAATTGAATATTAGCACTACACAGAAATGACCTTTACAAAATTTGAACAGAGGGGATGCCATCGTGGGTTTCACTACAGAGGAACTAGGATATTGATTTGGACTTTGAAGATAGTTAGGATTCAAATAAGAGGGAAAAGGAAGAAATTAGGAAGGGATTGGTAGTGGATATTCCATTCAAGGGAGTGATGATATACATATAGATAAAGTGTGCACACGCGCGCACACACACACGAGCAAGCAGAAATAAATCAATCCACCTTATGTAAAACATTTGTTTGGGTAAAAGTAGCCATCAATGTTGGAGAATAGAACTGATCCAGATTCTAAGGGATTGATACTTCATATTGTAGACAATCATATTAATCAAAAATTCTGAAATTAGCAAATGTCATTCCTGAGTTGCAATTATCCTGAGTTTTTGGTTCACGTCTTGCTAAAATAAGCAAAATAATATATTGTACTTGTAAACAGAGCTCAAATATTCCAAGGGAAGTCAAGAGACAAAGGGGCAGGATTTGGGAAGCCCCAGATAAAGGAGAAATAGGAATTATAGGAAAGTATTCATCATAAGTATATTCCAGTTGGGACCCTCCCGCTTTTGCTTGGGGCCTATCAAATTAAGAAAATAAACTCGAGGGGCGCCTGGGTGGCTCAGTTGGTTGGGTGTCCGGCTTCGGCTCAGGTCATGATCTTGAGGTTCATGAGTTTGAGCCCCGCTGCAGGTTCTGTGCTGACAGCTCAGAGCCTGGAGCCTGCTTCGGATTCTGTCTTCCTCTCTCTGCCCCTCCCCTGCCTGCTCGCGCTCTCTCTCTCTCTCTCTCTCTCTCTCTCTCTCTCTCTCTCTCCATCTCTCAAAAATAAGTAAACATTAAGAGGAAAAAGAAAAGAAAGAAAGCAAACTCCAGCTATCTTTTCTACCTTTGTGACACTCTCCCAAGATTGTAAGTCCCTGAAGGTAACGTCGGTCATGGGTCAGATATAAACCACATGCCCACTCCTTGGCTATATCTGAGTGGTGAATACAAAGCTCTGATCCTTTCTATTACAGTAGTAGATGGAAGGCAGCTGGATTTCCTTAGTACCAGGACAATTCACAGTGAACAGAGATAAATCTCCAACAAAAATAGTGTGCTTAGGAACAGAGGAGGGGTGATATAAACCAGGTAGCCAAAAAAGAAAATGTCTACAACATAACAAAAACAACATTTTAGAGAACTAAGATCTTGGAGTCTGTGCAGGAGCCAGTAGATGAGAAAAGATCCAAAGAGGAAAAATTACAGACTTGTACTATTCCAGATAAATGGTAATAACATTCTGGACTCAGGGACACATGTGACCCCAGATGACAGAGCTTCTGATTTCCATGTTTAGATTCCTAACACTCTGCTGTGGACCTGAACAGCATTCCTCTACATTTTTCTATGTCCCTAAAATTTGGTCTTTATAATTCATATAAGCTAAAACCACAAATATAAAGGGGGAAGCAAGATGAAAAATAATGGAATGCATAGTTGTAGCAAAACTGCACTAAACCAGCCAGCATTTGTGGCATTTGTTTGGGTGGGGGCCAGTAAATTGCTTTTTTTGTTGTTGTTAGGAGAAAACATTAACAATTCCGACATCCCTGTCTTCTCTTTTTACTGTACATGTAATAAATCCAATTTCATCAGCCTTGAAAGTGCTAATAAAAGATAAATGGTAGCTTTATAAAAGGCACCACTATTAAGAACATATAACAGAAAGGGCCGTTGTTGTTTTTTTTAATGCCACTTAATTCAGCACATATTTTAAAAAGGTGAATTAGACATTTCTAAATGCTCATGATGGAAGGACATCTTTCACACATAAATCTAAAAATATTTTCTTAAGGCGAATTAGAAGTACAATTTAATACAAATTTGTGTCTGGCAGCTAGCTGAAGCAGAAGTTGTCTATTTGCTGCAGCTGATGCCTATCAGACTTTGAGGCACAATATGTACCAGCTGAAGTCTGTCAACAGGGAGACCAGCATAAGGGCAACATGATAGTCAAAACAGGATGAAACCATAGTCTAAACAAGATGACGTGAGCATTTGTGCAATTAACAGCATCAGCAAAAGGAAGGTTGTGTTTGGAATATTCTGCCAGGAATCCAAAGAAGGCAGAATGCTTATTTTGCCATAATAATGTTATGCTACATCTGACTAAATAGAATCAATGGCATGATGGGAAACTCTGCATAGACAGTGGTAAAGGGTAGAGTGGATGATGACAAAGTCTTAAGATTGAAAACGTTACCATGGCTGTTGCTATTGTAATCTGAACCCATTTTAAACCTAGTATTCATTCCATCACTCATCTATGACTGTATTTAGAGACTATTAGCTGCTAATTTTGTACCAGGCATTGTACTGGCCTTTCAGTATTCATTATTTGATTTACCTTTTAATTTTGTCTTTATTTAACATTTATTCATTTTTGAGAGACAGAGCATAAGCAGGGGAGGGCAGAGAGAGAGAGAGGGAGACACAGAATCCGAAGCAGGCTCCAGGGTCTGAGCTGTCAGCACAGAGACGGACATGGGGTTCAGCTCTTGAACCGTATATCACGACCTGAGCCCAAGTGGGATGCTTAACCAACTGAGCCACCCAGGCGCCCCATTATTTGATCTCTTTTAAAACAATGTGTGTGGTCTCCATTATTAATAACATTTCACAGATGACAAAACCACAAGGAAGAGGTTTTTGTTTTGTTTTGTTTTGTGAGAGATAGAGATCGTGCAAGTGTGGGGAGGGACAGAAGGAGAGGGAGAGGGAGAGAGAGAATCTTAAGCAAGCTCCACACCCAGTGCAGAGCCCAAAGGGGTTGGGGGGGAGCAGTGAGGGAGCTTGATCTCAGGACCCTGAGATCATGACCTGAGCTGAAGTCAAAAGTCAGTTGCTTAACCTACTCAGCCACCCAGGTGCCCCCACAAGGAGCAGTTTTAAAAACCACTGTAGTGGAAAGAACCGTGAAGTTAGGCAAATCTAAGCTGAAATATCAGTTCCGCTTTGCATAAACTCTAGGGATTTTACATAAACCACTTTATTTTTCTTGACTTTGGTAATTTTTAAAATACAAACCTCGAACAAGTATGAGGGTTAAAAGAAATTACTTCTTTTCACATGATTTTTGATATGATGTAAGTATTCAATTAATAGTGGAATTGATTTATTATTGTGGTTATTAGGAGAAACAAGTTAAAAATGCTTTATAAATATGTCCTCATTTATGCAATGAATGAAACTCAGATTGTTAAGAGTACTAAGAACTTAAGCTTGTAATTGTAGGTTGCTAACCACGGGCATAGTGCTAAGCATCTTCTATGCCTTGTCTCATTTCATTGTCCCAGCTCTATGTGAGTGAGTTATTATCTCTATTCAACTGCTCAGGGACAGAGGCTATGGAAGTTTTGAATGCAGGTGATAATTTTACTTCAGAACTTCTCCTTCTCCAATCCAATGCTCACCCCACCTGTCTTTTCTTTCCATAGATTTAAAGACAACAAAAATAGACAGCATTGTCTCCTACTAATCTAGCAAGTAGAAGTTGAGTCCATCTTTATGGCATTTTCATTTGATATACAGAAGTATCTTGTAATTAGTTATATTTGTTTCTTTAAACACCATCAATTATAGCTTTTGCTCGCAATTTTGTCTTTAACGATGATTTTTAACAGCAATATTTAAAAAAATATATAGTATTTATTAATATCGGGTTTTATTCAAAATTTGCTTCCAGAAGAAGCATTGAGAGGTACCAAATGACTCAAAAAAGAGCACAAGTGCATCTATAGTGCATTACATTGTTATTATGGTAAATATTTTATGAGTGTTAACGAGAAATTTAAAGCATTACTTCCTCTTGACAGGAATACAGGGGGGTATTGACCTCTATGGTTAGTGCCATTTTCCTTAGTTCAGTTTCCTTAGCTATTTCTTGAGGATACAGTCATAATTCCCACTGCATTATATTTTTATTCTTATCGAACTATTTAGATTTGCAAGATTTTTACATCAAAACTCTTGCGATGATTTAAAGATTTGGTGAAATATACCTTCTCTTTGTGTCTAAGACCCTGCTGCTACTTGAGAGCAGAAAGACATCATCTGGTTGCTTATCAGAAATGCAGCATCTGAGGCCATACTGCAGACCTGCTGAATTGAAATCTACATTTTTTCAAGTTCCCCAGATGAATTGTCTGTACATTAATATTTTAGAAGCATTGTTCGTGAAAACACAAGCAGTAGAAGCTATGATTTTGCTGGGCTTAACTTTGATATGGTGAGAACAGGGGAAGATTTAGGATACCCTAGTTTTGTAGTAAGAAGAGTTTGATTGCAGGAGGAAAAAAAGAAGAAAAAGAAAACCTGATATGTTTTCAGGTGCAGAATATAGGGTGGAATTGTTGAACTGTATCATCTGTTAAATATAGGAGTTCTACATTTAATGGATTTAGGTTATTTTATTCACTTAGTAAAGTTAATTTCCGTAGAGGTAATCTGGCTCCTTGTTGCTAAGGGATTTTGGCATCTTTTTTGTTGTTGTTGTTTATTTGTTTGTTTTCTCAACACTTACATTATTTGTATAAATAGCATGTTTATTTGGGGTTACGATGTTTCATGTAATTAAGAATTAGTTTGGATGCAACTGTTATGAATGATAGTCTAATCTACTGGGAATATGATATAGGTTTCTAATCTTCCTGAACGATTTCACATTACCAAGCAATTTTAATATAAATTCTTCTGGATCAGTGGAAATTTCACACCAATCAATCAGAACATATAGAAAGATCTGTGTATGTAGTGAACTACATATGCAAATAAACTACTTAATCAGAGAAATGATTTTTCACATCAGGGCTGTGAGGTTCAGATCATAGGGCAGTAGCAAGTGAAAACCATGAATAGTTTTTTTTTTTTTTAAAGAAAAATGCTTAAATTATCTAATTTAACATTACATATTTGAGCCTCTGCATTTTCCTCAGCGGTTTTCCTCTGAGCCTTACTTATACCTGGATCCCATTAGTTCCATAAGTGGTTTATCCCAAATAGGATTTTGGAGTTTCATTCGCACGTACCTCATAATATACCTACAGCTATGTACCTCTCATAATATATCTACAGCTATATACCTAGAGCTATGTACCTACGGCTATCGATGTCTCCGAAAAGCAGAAGTTTCCTTCAATTTGTATAAGATTTTATTTTCCTTTCTCAGCATTCAATTTAGAGGTTTCCCTTTTCCACCATTGCCTCTTTCTTCTGCCTAAGAATAAAGGAGAAATAAAAACCTATACACTACCAAAATAGAAATGTATTTACTGCATTAGAAAGATCAACAGAGTAGTGGCTTTAGGCTAGTAAAAACAATTAATCAGGGATAGCAAATTGAAGGAAACAAAGAGGGAGGGGGAAGAGGGGAAGAAAGAGGAGGAAGAGAAGGAAAGGAAGAGGAAGGAGAAAGAGGAGTAGGAGAAGGAGTAGAGGAGGAGAAGAGTGAGGAGAAAGAGAAGGAGGGAGAGAGGGAGGAGATAGGAGGAGGAGAAGGAGAGGAGGAGGAGAAGGAGTAGGAGAAGGAGAAGGAGAAAAAGAAGAAGAAGAAGAGGAAGGAGAAAGACCAACTATTAAACCAGGAAGGCATTCTGAAAGATCTTTTAGACAATATCCAAATTGTTTGTAGTTTGGACTTATATGAACATTCTCATTGATGAAAATGTAGTCACCTTCATTTATTTATTTATTTATTTATTTATTTATTTATTTATTTTGTAACTTACAAAATCAAAAATTTCATAGCCTACTAGAACCTTGTAACCTTGGCTTAAAACAAAAGTTAAAACCCCAATATCATAGTTCACAAAATGAAATGTTGGGGTTATTTAGCAATTTAAAAATGCTTACTTCTCATCTGTGTTCCAGAAATATTATTTTTGGTGGTTGAAATAAAATTCATCCCAATTTAATGATGACTTTTGGCATGTGGTATAGAACCAAAACCTGGATAAAAAAAAATTGCATTAGGGGTCTGGGTGGCTCAGTTGGGTAAGCCTCGACTTCAGCTTATGTCATGATCTTGCAGTTTGTGAGTTCGAAGCCCTATGCTGACAGCTCAGAGCCTGGAGCCTACTTCAGATTCTGTGTCTCCCTCTCTCTCTGCCCCTTCCCAGTTCACACACCGTCTCTGTCTCTCTCAAAAATAATAAACATTGAAATAAAATTTTAAAAAATTGCATTAGGGCACCTGGGGTGGCTAAGTTGGTTGAATAGCCTACTCTTAATTTTGACTCAGGCCATGATTTCACAGTTCATGAGTTCAAGACACACATCACCTGCTGGGAATTTTTCCTCTCCCACTCTCTGCCTCTTTCTCTCACGCTCTCTCTCTCAAAATACATAAATAAACTTAAAAAAATACAATTGTGTTAGATCTCTTGCTTTTTCTTCCTTGGTCACATCTGTCATTCTATGATAGATGCAATTGATCATAAAGGACATATAGACATAGATACAGATTTAGATGCTAGATATGCATACATACCCTACTGGAAAAAAACAATGCAGTTGTTCTTTCACACTTCTAATTAACACAATAGCTATCCATTGCATGTATACTAGTCCCCTGAAAGACATTTGTACTATTTGTGCTAGCTGGATTATGTTTAAGGTATACATATGCTAAACATCTTAACATGTTTAGAAATATGAAAGCCTGAAAATGAGTGGATTTCTTGTATTTTCACTTTTGCATTTCCATATGATATTTTGAAGAAGCAATACAGTAGTCCCACCTTATCCAGAGAGGATTGTTCCAAGACCCCCAGTGGATGTCTGAAAGTGATGATAATACCAAACTTTGCATATTTCCTGGGTTTTTTTTTTTGCTGTATATACACACCTATGATAAAGCTTAATTTATAAATAAGGCACAGTAAGAAATAAAGAACAACAATAATAAAATAGAACAACATAACAACATACTATAATAAAAGCTGTGTGAATGAGGTCTCTCTAAATATCTTATTGTATTATACTCACCCTTCTTTTGATGATGTGAGATGACGAAACACGTACATGATGAGATGAAGTGAGGTGAATGACACAGGCATTGTGACATAGCGCTAGGGTTGCTGGTGACCTATATGGACCTGTCCTTTTCCAAGGGAGGATCATCTGCTTCCTAACTACAGTTGAGCAGAGGTAACTGAAACTATGGAAATCAAAGCAAGAAATAAAGGGGGACTAGTGAACTTCAATTTACTATTAATGCTGCCAGCTTATTCTTCTCAACACTCATTATGTTTTTCTGGGTCAAAAGTGGTTTGAGAAAATTGTTCGTCTTTATATGTGTGCCTATTGAGTGGCTCTTCTGAGGTTATACAAGCTAAAATACCCTGTATGCTTAAACTCACTAAACTATTCATGCTTGCTTATTCTTTTTAAAATCATTTTAATTCAAAAATTTAAAATTAGTTTTTGACATTTTGCCTTGTCAATACACTAGCTGACAAAGGCAGTCAATCCATAACATGCTCTCAGTGATCATTGCTGTCAGCTTTTGACCAATACTGGTCTTTTTTCTATAATTTAGTGCTAATTCTGGCAGACCTTGTGATTCACATCTTTCCTGGAACTTAATTAAATAATTGAACAACAATCAACTTATTCACTCTCAGTGGCCCCGCAAGCTGGAAATGTCAATAATAATTCTCCTTTACAGAAGCAAATTCAGTGTTAATTTAGAGCTATTGGCCTGCTTTGTTAAATATGCCAAATACACACTTGGTTGTGTCTACTTAGTTGATTTACTACTGAATAAGAGTTTTGATTTTTCTCATGTATCTTTTTTTAGTAGAGGAAGGTGTGACATAATAACATACACACTGTTCCTGTTACATATTCAGAAGCAGAAAAATAACTTTTAAATGCATTGGCACTAATTTTCCAGAGATAATTACATAAAGAATAATAATATCTAATCTCACTTAAAAATAAATGAACATTTTTAAATATATTGAAATAATATTTACCATAATTTTAAGCCCACAAGGCATTGTTGATTCCAGGATATGCCAGATCAGCTACCAGAACAAGTTGATCAGGCCAGGCATGAATCAGTTCACCTTGTCTCTAAGATAGGGTTCTCATTTTACTCATTCTGAAACTACATGGTATCAATTCATAGAAAATATCACACTCATTGAAATACACATAAGACTAATGTATGAATCAAAATGACGGCCTACTGGGGAACCTGGGAGGCTGAGTGAGTTAATCAACCAACTCTCGATTTCAGCTCAGGTCATGATCTCATAGTTCATGACATTGAGCCCCGAGTTGGGCTCTGCTCCGACAGCACAGAGCCTGCTTGCGATTCTCAATCTGCTCCTCCCCTGCTCAATTGCACATAATTTGCACACACTCTCTCTCTCAAAATAAATAAATAAACATTTAAAATCTATATATATTAAAAAAAACAGAATGACGAATCGTTAATGTTAATGGAAGATAACTGGTAAGGAGGCTACATTCTTGTGTTTGGAGATTGCCATATATTCTATGTATAAAAGTAATACTGAAAAATGGTTTATTATTATTTTTTAATTCATGCACAACGTGGGCCTCAAACCCACAACATCAAGAACAATATTCACACTTTACCAACTGAGCCAGCCAGGTGCCCCTGAAAAAAATGTTTTCTTATAAGACATCTATTGGAGTGAACACAGAGAAGGAAGTCATACATTTAGATAATCTGAAAAGTCATCCTCAGCTAAGAAACCTATAGACAGGCTATGGCCTTTGCCAGTGTGACTGGGTTTTCTGTCTGGCGCCTGCAACTCTCAACATTGTCCAAAAGCTTGATATTATCTTTTTTCCATATTCTTATTTTGATGACTTATTAAGAAAAAATTAACATAATTATCTTGTGAGGGTTCCAAAGTACTCATCTGCAAAGCTTGTACTAATATATAGTAAATGGGGAGTGTAAGAATGCAAATTTTTCTTTTCTAGAAAGAATTGCAGTTTATTCAGAGATTATATATTATTATATATTTTTTACCTTTTTTAGTATTAAATGTTCTTTCAGTCATGAAATTAAGATGAGAGATGACAAGAGATGACAAGATTTTTAGTTATTTCATAACACAATAAAAATTGGAAATGTGATTGTCCCAGAATTAAAGAAGAAACAATTTAGTTGTCATAAAAATATCAGTCTGGACACTACCTGTCTACATCATTACTTTCTCATGCTGTAGTGTAGAGCCAGAATTTCATAAAGCAGCACCTCATCTCTTGATTCTTGTGGGGATTTTTGTTCCGGAAAAAACAATTTGGTTGCCAGATTATCATGTATTGCATGGGAGCAATGCTTCTATGAATAAATCTGATATTGAATTAAATTAGTTATGAGTCCTGAGATGGCTCACAGTTTGCTGTGTAGGGGCATACCCATAAATGATGGTGCTAAATGTTTAAGGACAGGGTGGGGAAGGAGACAACTTGATTTGTAACACTGATGATCTCTGTGGTGTGGATACTCCCACTATGTTGGATTTCAGGTTACCACCATGACATCTCTTCACTGAACTCGGGCTTGAGAAGAGATGTGCACAATCAGCTGAGCAATCTATTTTGATACAAGTTTCAGAAACCACTGCCCCAATGTATTTAACTATTTAGATTTTATTAGACGCATGTCCACAGTTTCCATTTAGTAACATGGATCGATGTTGAACTTAAAAAGAATGAACGGAATCCAATGTAAACAAAAACAAACAAAAAAATAATTGTAGAAAGTAATTTTAATTGTCACATTAAACATTTTTCCCAAGTTTCAACCCATGTGTTTCCAAATGACTCTATACCTAAAGCAATAGAATTTTGACAAAGATTATTATCTGTTTTATCACTTTTGGGTTGCTAAATTATACTATAATATAGTCCTTAGACTTGCTCTGTGGACATAAATTTCCCAGTAGGGAAATAACTTAGAAACCTGTCCTAAAGTCAAGGAAATCTAGGTCTCGGCCTCCGGGCCTAGGCAGCTCAGGAGCTCAGGCCCCCTGTGCAGTGGTCTCATCCACCTTGAGGGGCACGCAGTTGGTTCCCTTCCTCGTTTTTCAGACCCCCACATGGTTGCAGAGTGGGAGATCCTTGCTGGGCTGTCAGAAGTCCAGGAGGTGTTGGACTCCTCCCCCCTCCAGGAGGGAGGGCACAGCCGGCTCCCCCCTCTGCCCTTCCTTCCAGGAGGCCAATTCGGGTAGAGAAATGATCCTGCTTTCCGTGTCTGCTGAAGTCGCTGTGACTGCCACCCCAATTGTCTCAGTAAACATTTTATTTCCTTCCATCAAAGAAAATGTTAAAGACTATCTGCAGACACACTGGGAAGAAGAAGAGTGCCAGCAGGATGTTGTCAGTCTTTGGGGGAAACAGGCTGAAGAGGATCCCCACCTGGACTGGGCTGTTCCCATCCCTGCCTCCTCTGGGAACAGAGCAGATGACCTGCAGTGGGTGATCCAGGCCAGCGGTGGATAAGAGGTGCTGGCAGAAGTCTCTAGACTGAAAGACCACGGTGATGAAACAGCTGCAGAGCCTCAGGTGCAGGGCGGCATTCACAGCTGGGCACATAAAAGCAGCATTCTTTGACAATGTGGTTCCAGCGGTCAGGAAATGGAGACAGGCTGGAAGGAAGGTGTATATGTATTCTTCAGGGAGTGTAGAGGCCCAGAAGTTACCATTTGGCCATTCTACAGAGGGAGAGAAACTTGAGCTTGTTGATGGTCACTCTGATATCAAAATTGGACACAAAGTGGAGAATGAGAGTGACCAAAGGATTGCCAAAAGCCAACCAACAACATCTTGTTTCTGACAGACCTTACTCTGGAGGCCAGTGCTGTTGAGCAAGTGGATGTTATTGTCACTGAGCTGGTGAGACCCAGTCATGATGAGCGTTTGACAGATGATGAAAAGAATTACCACAGCCTCATCAGATCCTTCCATGGACTGTACCTGCCTTCCTCAACCTAGAGAAGGACGACAAACCTGTCCTCACAAAGTTGTCCCTGGAGTCTATTTTTATTCTGATGGTAAAAGTAACTTACTTTGAAAACACATATATATGATGCATAGAGAGGGGAACCCTTTTGCACTGCTGATGGGAATGCAAACTGGTGCAGCCACTCTGGAAAACAATATGAAGTTTCCTCAAAAAATTAAAAATGTACTACCCTAGACACAGCAATTGCACTACTAGGAATTTATCCAAAGCTTACAAAAATGCTGGTTCAGAGGGGCAGATGCACCCCAATGTTTATAGCAGTGCTATCAACAATAGCCAAATTGTGGAAAGAGCCCAAATGTCCATCAACGGATAAATGGATAAAGAAGATGTGGTATATATTACAATGGAATACTACCTGGTGATGAAAAAAATAATTTAAGTTTGCTATTTGCAACAACATGGATGCAATGAGAGTGTATTATGCTACATGAAATACGTCAGTCAGAAAAGACAGATATCATATGATTGCACTCATACGTGGAATTTAAGAAACTCAACAGATGAACATAGGGGAAGGGAAGAAAAGATAAGATAAAAACAGAGAGGGAGGCAAACCATAAGAGACCCTTAAATATAGAGAACAAACTGATGGTTGCTGGAGGAGGGGTGGGAGAATGGGCTAAATGGGTGATGGGCATTAAGGAAGGTACTTGTTGGGGGTGAGCACTGGGTGTTATATGTGAGAGATGAATCAGTGGGTTCCACTCCTGAAACCAAGACTATATGTTTTCTAACTTGAATTTAAACTAAAAAAAAAAAGCACATATACACATCCACATAGGTATGCAATTGTATATTTGCGTATGTTTAAATTGCCTTCCACAGGTACATAACTGAAATGAAAATCTCAGTTCAGTGAGAGATGTCCGAACAATATGTCTTTGGCCTTGCCTCATCATTGAGTTCTACTTATTTCCAAAAGCCTGGGAGTTTTGACTGATGGGAGCTGAGAAATATTCCAGCTCCCTCATTTGACACCTCCCTTCTCCAAACTTCACCAAACTGGGGCAACTATGAAGTATGCATTTTAAACTATATCAAGAACTTTCTTCATGGAATTTATTTCTAGTGCCCACAATAACTGTCTGGATAATGTTTTTTATTGTACCTAACCTTACCTGTGTCACTTTCCTACCAGTGTTCTTCATTCTCCCCAAGTAAACCACCTGTATTTTAATCCTTGCCAAAGCAAAACACTAGACTAGGTTTACAATCTCATGGACAGGTCATGTACAGAGGTTAATTACCCATAAAATTTTAGGATATTATGGCAAATATTATTTCCCTGAGAACAAAAGTACCTGAGCTCTAGTCCTTGATTCTTCACAGTCTAGCTCTGAAACAAGGATACTTGTCTTCCCTGGACTCAGTCATCTCTCATTGTCAAATAAGGATTTGGATAGATAAATGATCTAGAGCCTCTTTCTAGACTAACTTTATGATTCTAAGACACAAATCCCTAGAAGGATTGCTTCTATAAATGGTCTCTCATACTTTAGAAAATGAAGGTTTGGGTGCAGTTAGATGTTTCCTAAGAACCTGAGAAGTTAGGTGCCTGTGTGGCTCTGTCATTAAGCATCTGACTTTGACTCAGGTCATGATCTCACTTTTGGTGAGTTTGAGTCTCACATTGGGTGAGCTCAAGCCCTGCTTCAGGTAAAAACATGAGCCCTGGGTGAGACCCGCTTCTCTCTCTCTTTCTCTGTCTCCCTCCCTATCTCTCTATGCCCCTCGTGGGAATCTCTCTTTCTTTGCCCCTAGCTCACTTGTGCCTCTCTCTTTCTAAAAACAACAACAACAACAACATAGAACCTAAGAAGTTTTGTGTATGCATTCATTCACTCATTCATTTATTCCACAGAATTTATTAAATATCTACTCTGCAAAAATCACTGTAGACATACATTCTTCAAAAGGCAGCTACTAGCCACATGTGACTAACTTTAAATTTAAATTAATTAAAATTCAATAAAACTAAAAATTCAATTGTCAGTCTCTCTAGCCACATTTCAAGTGTTCAATAGCTATTATGTGTCTAGTGCCTACTCTGTTGCATAGCACAATTATAGAATATTCCCATCACTGCAGAATATTATATTGGATAGAGCTGCTCTCAGAATGATGAAGAAAATTAAATCAGACAATTAGCCTTCAAGAAATAATACCTAAAAATTTCAGTAAAATGTGAATATGTAACTGGGCATAGTTGATACCAAGTGAGCATTTCCAATCACCTACTTTATAGTCATTTAGATGTAAGTTTTCAGGGAAGGCTTCATCGTAGATAGAGAATCTGAAGGTTAGTCAGAAGAGTAGACTGTTACAGACTTTGTAAGTGTTTATTTATTTATTTGTTTATCAGAGAGAGAGAGGCAGTGAGCAGGGGAGAGGGGCAGAGAGAGAGTATCTTAAGCAGGCTCCATGCTCAGCTCAGAGGTATATATGTATGTATTTAGTTAGTTAGTTATTTTATTTATATATATATTTTTTTAATTTTTAAGTTGGCTCTATGCCAAGTATGGAGCCCAGTACAGGGCTTGAACTCAGAACCATGAAATGAAGACCTGAGCTGAGATCAAGAGTTGGTCGCTTAACCAAACTGAGCTACTCAGGTGCCCTTGTAAACATTTAGAAACCAGTCAGAGAGACTTAAATTAATAGGATGAAAAAAACTATAAAGTAACATCATAAAATAGTCAAATGACATTGTTTTAACTATATTCTTACAACCACTATATTTAAAAAAAAAACTTTAAATTTAAGTTTAAAAAAGCTTTAAATATAGTCGTTGTAAGTATATATATATATATGGGGCATCTGGGTGGCTCAGTCAGGTCAGCATCTAACTCTTGTTTTTGGCTCAGGTCATGATCTCATGGTTCATGAGTTTGAGCCCCAAGTCAGGCTCTCTGTATTGACAGTGTGGCGCTTGCTTGAGATTCTTTCTCTTCCTGTCTTTCTGCCCCTACCCTGCTTGTTCTCTCTCTCTCTCTCTCTTTCTTTTTCAAAAATAATTAAGCTTAAAAAAGAAAATACCTTGGATTGTGAGTAACTTGTTCTCTGAGTGTTCTACTAGACAAGCAAGTATTTCCAATAAATTTTAACTTGATAAGCAAGTGATGTCTTGTAATACGATTAGTACATGGCACATCACATGATTACAACTGAGCCAATGGTTCTTGAAATTTGGTTTGATATACAAGTGCTTCGAATTACAAGCATGTTTCCAGAGTGAATTATGCTCTCAAACCAAGATTTTGCTATATATAGATGAGAGTTACAGAAATAATTGAAAGCTTCTTTGTCCCATATATTTTATTTTTCTTACTTGATAAAAGTGGAAACAATGATAAAAAACAGATCATTTAAAAAAAAAACACTTACCTTTCTATTAAGTTTATTAAGTATCATATAGGTTGTCATTCAGATCTTTCTTATTTGCATCCACCACAATATCTAACAGTAACTAAGAAATACCTGTTGGATGATGTCATTGGATAATCATCACCCTTAAGTCTTATGAACTTTCTTTTGGAAAAAAAAAAAGATTTAAAACATCTTTTTAATGTCCAATGTAATTTTGTAGTGTTTACATGTATAACTTTCCTTGGTTTGGATTTAAATTCTCCACAAGCTCTGTGACCTTGAGCAAGGTAGGTAAATCCCTCTTCACCTCACCTTTCTCATCTGTAAACAAGTTAATAACATCACCTCCATCATGAGGTGGCTGTAAGGAAGTAACTGAACTAAATCATCTAAAAATACTTAGAATAGTGTTTGGCATATAAGAAATTCTCTATAAGAATTGGTTTGTGAATATTGTTGCTGTTCCTATTGTTGTTCTCAGCTACTCGTTAGAATATCTGAGATCCGCTACAAATAAGACCTGAGTTAAGATGTCTAGCTTTATAATTAGATGAGCCGGTAAAACTATCATCAATATTGAGTGAGCACTTAAATAGGACACTTATTAGGAAGTGCTTCAGTTTACCTATTAGCTACCTTTGTTCCTTCAAAAAACTGGGTGAAAATGGTATTTTGATAAATGCTTTGATTTCCAAAATAAATGGTATAGAATATTCTTTCTCATCATACTCAATAAATATGGATTTCATAGCTTTGTCTTTCTGCATTTATTAGTTAAAGGAAAACTGTATTTCTTACCCAGATATTAAATAAAGTGCTGAATCTAAGACCTGAGCCATTTAAACCTAATCCTGACCTCTTAATAGCAGAGGCTCTCACTGTCTTGTCTAAGAAGAATCTCAGTATGTTCTAGATGTGCGGCAATTATGTTGATTTGCCTAAAGGAGTGTTGTTGAGATCATGATGTAATCTCAAGGGTAATGGATGCTTCGGGGTTGTTGAATATTTAATTTGTCAGACGAGGTCAAAGAAAAGAGATGTTATGCTACTTTTCAAATGTTTTAAGACAGAGAAAATGAGCAGCTCAAACAAACCCATAAAAACAACGGATGGAAACCTCCGTATACAGAGCCCTAATCTGAAAGAACAGTGGTAGCATGTTAAGAATAACATGTGTGATTAAATATCTTTCATTGTTTTGTAGTAATTAAAAATTTTACATTAGCAAATACAGCTTCTAGGTACTCTGCCTATGTACTTAGCACTTGGTGTTGTATTTACTATTATTTTTTTTTAAATAGCATAATGATTATTGTAGATATAATACTAAAAGAAAATCTATTTACATGTACATAAAATCATTATCAGGTGTTTCCTGGGAAATATATGTTGCTTAAGCAATTTAGAGTAATTGTTAAGGAATTGTGTGCATTCAAAGAGGTAGTATCTTAATGACTACTCTTTTAGGCAATAGTGTTTATTTCTGGATTAATATGTATAATGAGATTTATATCTTAAAATAACATCAGGCTTCATCGCGTCCTTGAAACTGGTCTCATGTTATTTTCTAAAAGCATGCAACCTCTATATTATT
This sequence comes from Herpailurus yagouaroundi, assembly GCF_014898765.1. Lineage (NCBI taxonomy): Eukaryota > Metazoa > Chordata > Mammalia > Carnivora > Felidae > Herpailurus > Herpailurus yagouaroundi. The sequence continues at coordinate 30,611,815 of NW_024412403.1, forward strand.
ATTCTTCAACTCTTTGACTATAGTAACACTTTCTTAATATTAAGGGTTTTTTTTTTCCTTCTCAAGCCTATGTATTTTAAAATTTTTCAGTGATGATAGAATTGCTGCCAAGGTACAAAATAACTAAATGGAAGTTGGAGAGATGGCCATTTGAGATTATAAATGTATTGTTTTTCAGGAGTTACTTTGGCTTAGATTATAATCACAAATTTCATTTTAAAACATTTACTTATTTTTGAAGTCTTGCTCAAAGTGATTATTAGAGTCTTTTTACATGTTTTGAGAATGAAAATGAATGATATTTAATTTCTACATTTATGTCACTATTCAAATAAGGGGCTGTTAGCCCAAGATTCGTGGAGAGTTAGGGAACCATGGATGGCCTTGGAGTGGATACAATAAATAAGTCCCCTGGATTTATTGCAAATTTGTGGGTGTTTACATGTGTGCAATTTTGGGAGGAGACTGCCTATAATATAATCAAGTCTAAAAGTGTAGCATTGGCTGCAAATTTTTAAGTACAGCTGATTGGATAAAAAATTAAATAATGAGGGGCGCCTGGGTGGCGCAGTCGGTTAAGCGTCCGACTTCAGCCAGGTCACGATCTCGCGGTCCGTGAGTTCGAGCCCCGCGTCACGCTCTGGGCTGATGGCTCGGAGCCTGCAGCCTGTTTCCGATTCTGTGTCTCCCTCTCTGTCTCTGCCCCTCCCCCGTTCATGCTCTGTCTATCTCTGTCCCAAAAATAAATAAAAAACGTTGAAAAAAAATTAAAAAAAAAATAATAAATTAAAAAAAAAAATTAAATAATGAAAGGACATTGGAAGAATATTCCTTAATTGTTCCTAACGCAAAACAGTGGAATCTTTAGAATATGGTCATTTATTCTTATGTATCCCTCAATCCATGCTTATCATATTGTGGCATATTTTAGAAATGAATTATTTTCAATTATTTTTTTATTTATCAAATTTATTTACCTAGTACATTCACATGATAAATGTCTTTAAAATGCAAAAAGATTTAGAATGAAAAGTGTGTGTATTCCTACCCTATTCACCTAGTAGAAACAATCCTTGCTTTGAGTCTCTTGCATATCCTGGAAAGATACACAGATAAATGAATAAACAGAAAACTAGATTCCCTTTCTCTTTCTCAGTGTCTTACACTAAAATTAAGGCATATTATATACACAGTTTTGTGTCTTGCTGCTTTGATTTCAAAATACACTTTGAAAAATTAGTCCACATCAGTACATGTTGAACTACACATTCTTTTAACATCTGCAAATAATCCTTTGTGTGGGTGAATATGATTTATTTAACCTGTCCCCTAATAATAGATATGTAGGTTGCTTTCAATTATTTGCTGGTACAAACTATGATGCAATGAATACTTTTGAATATGGTAAATGTTTATACATTCAGTTCCTTGAAATGGAATTGCTGGCTTAAATGGTGTATGCATATTTAATTTTTATATGTTGGATGAATTATGCTCCATAACAAATGTTAGCAAATTATCCTCCATCGAAAACACTAATTTACACTTCCACCAACAATGAATGAATGTGATAATGCAAACTTTTGAGGATTCAGCACCATTTACTTTGGTTTTGTCAACCAAACCAATGTGTTGGGAACACACTCAGATGACTTCTAGTTTAACTTGTTGGCATAGTTGAGGAACAGTAATAGAGGAAATGGATCTTGTTTCAGATCTCTGCAATTCTCTCCAAAGGCTTCATCTTGTAGAAAAATGGCATAATTCCTTTGCTAAATATTTGGTTGAAATTATATGATTATTGGATATAATACAACCCAAAGTCTTCTTGGCCTAATGGTGTCATTACTATTTCATTCAACCAATTAACATAAAACAGTCCACTGATACTAGATATATATTTATTTATAATAGAAACTAAAAGGGGAAAAATTCTATACCTATCTAAAATATTAGGTCAAAGATAGTAACCTAAAAGAAATGTAAAAGGTAAGCCAAAAAATATCTGAACCAAACAAGAATCAAATTGTGTATGAGAAAATAACGAGATATTTGAAGTGTAGTTTTTATTGCTTCTGTTCATCCTTACCTTGTCAATAAATGAAAATGCCTAAGTGCTCCAGGAAATGTTATGTTTTTGTAGCACTCCAACCCTGGTAATAATCAGGAAGCACTAAAAATGCCCATGGAAACCGTATTCCACAAATTAACTGAAATTCACACATGGTTAAATAAGTAACCTAACATGCCTACACAAACATTTTATATGGTTTCTCATTACTAAACCTTCAAAACAAATCCACTGAAGCAGTTTGTTATCATCCATTTAAATTATATCCTCTAATTTAATCAAAAGCTTTTCTTTAGGGCAAAATAGTTTAGTGTATGTGGATGTTGATGTAAATGTTGCTGAAGGAAGGAAGCAGACTTTCTAAGCATGACTTAGAGTGTTAATGAGTATCTTTACACACGGCTTTACATGACAAGGTGATAGATGTTTGGTTTCACTGTCCTCCATAAACCATAAGACAGGGTGCTACTAGTGGATACTGAGTTCAAATCTCAGACCTTTGCAATCTGCATGCATAAAACTAATGTGTTCATGATATAAAAGAAATAGGTCTTTTTTGATAAGATTGCATAATTCCAAGATCAGCATCCATCTGTGTATATATTTTTTTCTCTTAGCTTATGTTAATAGCTTTATTTGACAATTTAATGTTTTCCTTTTTCCTCCTAACAGCAGGTGAAAGAATTCATAAATCTGCCATGAACAGTTGCCAATGAATATTCATATCTAGGATGTCTGATTGCAGCAGTTTGACATTTTTATTTGATTTCCATCAAGAAAAGAAATGCTTTGTTTCTTAATTCGCAATGCATTCTAATCGGTTTCTGCACATTATACCACTGGTTAAGTTATTGTAATTGTCAGTATCAAACAACTAATTTATAAAATAAGAATATTTGATATAATTCAGAAAAAAAATGTGACTAACAATTATTCTTACAAACTCATTGAAAATAGTATACCTTTGTGTTTCATTGGGTAATTTGTATTAAAATTAAGTTTGCACTAAGGACCTTCATTTCCTATCCTGAATGTATGTTCTATTGAATGTGCTGGTATCTCCTGCTGGATGAGCTGATCAGGTCTCTGTGGATGTAGGAGTCTCAGGAGCTTAATGGCATATATTTCCTATAGATCATTGTTACATGAATGTGAACATATAATTGGTTCAACCAGAGCCAATATAGGTTTGGTACGATTTTAGTGAATATTTGTGGTTATCTGTTAAAAGTCTAGACATTCACAGCAGCAAATTTTTTTTTTTCATTAACTAAAATCATCCTTAGATTTTGGATTTATCTTTTTTTTTTTTTATTTATATATGAAATTTATTGTCAAATTGGTTTCCATACAACACCCAGTGCTCATCCCAAAAGGTGCCCTCCTCAATACCCATCACCCACCCTCTCCTCCCTCCCACCCCCCATCAACCCTCAGTTTGCTCTCAGTTCTCAACAGTCTCTTATGCTTTGGCTCTCTCCCACTCTAACCTCTTTTTTTTTTTTTTTCCTTCCCCTCCCCCATGGGTTCCTGTTGAGTTTCTCAGGGTCCACATAAGAGTGAAACCATATGGTATCTGTCTTTCTCTGTATGGCTTATTTCACTTAGCATCACACTCTCCAGTTCCATCCACGTTGCTACAAAAGGCCATATTTCATTTTTTCTCATTGCCACGTAGTATTCCATAGTGTATATAAACCACAATTTCTTTATCCATTCATCAGTTGATGGACATTTAGGCTCTTTCCATAATTTGGCTATTGTTGAGAGTGCTGCTATGAACATTGGGGTACAAGTGCCCCTATGCATCAGTACTCCTGTGTCCCTTGGATACATTCCTAGCAGTGCTATTGCTGGGTCATAGGGTAGGTCTATTTTTAATTTTCTGAGGAACCTCCACACTGCTTTCCAGAGCGGCTGCACCAATTTGCATTCCCACCAACAGTGCAAGAGGGTTCCCGTTTCTCCACATCCTCTCCAGCATCTAGAGTCTCCTGATTTGTTCATTTTGGCCACTCTGACTGGAGTGAGGTGATACCTGAGTGTGGTTTTGATTTGTATTTCCCTGATGAGGAGCGACGATGAACATCTTTTCATGTGCCTGTTGGCCATCCGGATGTCTTCTTTAGAGAAGTGTCTATTCATGTTTTCTGCCCATTTCTTCACTGGGTTATTTGCTTTTCGGGTGTGGAGTTTGGTGAGCTCTTTATAGATTTTGGATACTAGCCCTTTGTCCGATATGTCATTTGCAAATATCTTTTCCCATTCCGTTGGTTGCCTTTTAGTTTTGTTGGTTGTTTCCTTTGCTGTGCAGAAGCTTTTTATCTTCATAAGGTCCCAGTAATTCACTTTTGCTTTTAATTCCCTTGCCTTTGGGGATGTGTCAAGTAAGAGATTGCTACGGCTGAGGTCAGAGAGGTCTTTTCCTGCTTTCTCCTCTAGGGTTTTGATGGTTTCCTGTCTCACATTCAGGTCCTTTATCCATTTGGAGTTTATTTTTGTGAACGGTGTGAGAAAGTGGTCTAGTTTCAACCTTCTGCATGTTGCTGTCCAGTTCTCCCAGCACCATTTGTTAAAGAGACTGTCTTTTTTCCATTGGATGTTCTTTCCTGCTTTGTCAAAGATTAGTTGGCCATACGTTTGTGGGTCTAGTTCTGGGGTTTCTATTCTATTCCATTGGTCTATGTGTCTGTTTTTGTGCCAATACCATGCTGTCTTGATGATGACAGCTTTGTAGTAGAGGCTAAAGTCTGGGATTGTGATGCCTCCTGCTTTGGTCTTCTTCTTCAAAATTACTTTGGCTATTCGGGGCCTTTTGTGGTTCCATATGAATTTTAGGATTGCTTGTTCTAGTTTCGAGAAGAATGCTGGTGCAATTTTGATTGGGATTGCATTGAATGTGTAGATAGCTTTGGGTAGTATTGACATTTTGACAATATTTATTCTTCCAATCCATGAGCAGGGAATGTCTTTCCATTTCTTTAAATCTTCTTCAATTTCCTTCATAAGCTTTCTATAGTTTTCAGCATACAGATCTTGTACATCTTTGGTTAGATTTATTCCTAGGTATTTTATGCTTCTTGGTGCAATTGTGAATGGGATCAGTTTCCTTATTTGTCTTTCTGTTACTTCATTGTTAGTGTATAAGAATGCAACTGATTTCTGTACATTGATTTTGTATCCTGCAACTTTGCTGAATTCATGTATCAGTTCTAGCAGACTTTTGGTGGAGTCTGTCGGATTTTCCATGTATAATATCATGTCATCTGCAAAAAGCGAAAGCTTGACTTCATCTTTGCCAATTTTGATGCCTTTGATTTCCTTTTGTTGTCTGATTGCTGATGCTAGAACTTCCAGCACTATGTTAAACAACAGCGGTGAGAGTGGGCATCCCTGTCGTGTTCCTGATCTCAGGGAAAAAGCTCTCAGTTTTTCCCCATTGAGGATGATGTTAGCTGTGGGCTTTTCATAAATGGCTTTTATGATCTTTAAGTATGTTCCTTCTATCCCGACTTTCTCAAGGGTTTTTATTAAGAAAGGGTGCTGGATTTTGTCAAAGGCCTTTTCTGCATCGATTGACAGGATCATATGGTTTTTCTCTTTTTTTTTGTTAATGTGGTGTATCACGTTGATTGATTTGCGAATGTTGAACCAGCCCTGCATCCCAGGAATGAATCCCACTTGATCATGGTGAATAATTCTTTTTATATGCCGTTGAATTCGATTTGCTAGTATCTTATTGAGAATTTTGGCATCCATATTCATCAGGGATATTGGCCTGTAGTTCTCTTTTTTTACTGGGTCTCTGTCTGGTTTAGGAATCAAAGTAATACTGGCTTCATAGAATGAGTCTGGAAGTTTTCCTTCCCTTTCTATTTCTTGGAATAGCTTGAGAAGGATAGGTATTATCTCTGCTTTAAACGTCTGGTAGAACTCCCCTGGGAAGCCATCTGGTCCTGGACTCTTATTTGTTGGGAGATTTTTGATAACCGATTCAATTTCTTCGCTGGTGATGGGTCTGTTCAAGCTTTCTATTTCCTCCTGATTGAGTTTTGGAAGAGTGTGGGTGTTCAGGAATTTGTCCATTTCTTCCAGGTTGTCCAATTTGTTGCCATATAATTTTTCATAGTATTCCCTGATAATTGTTTGTATCTCTGAGGGATTGGTTGTAATAATTCCATTTTCATTCATGATTTTATCTATTTGGGTCATCTCCCGTTTCTTTTTGAGAAGCCTGGCTAGAGGTTTGTCAATTTTGTTTATTTTTTCAAAAAACCAACTCTTGGTTTCATTGATCTGCTCTACAGTTTTTTTAGATTCTATATTGTTTATTTCTGCTCTGATCTTTATTATTTCTCTTCTTCTGCTGGGTTTAGGCTGCCTTTGCTGTTCTGCTTCTATTTCCTTTAGGTGTGCTGTTAGATTTTGTATTTGGGATTTTTCTTGTTTCTTGAGATAAGCCTGGATTGCAATGTATTTTCCTCTCAGGACTGCCTTCGCTGCGTCCCAAAGCGTTTGGGTTGTTGTATTTTCATTTTCGTTTGTTTCCATATATTTTTTAATTTCTTCTCGAATTGCCTGGTTGACCCACTCATTCGTTAGGAGGGTGTTCTTTAACCTCCATGCTTTTGGAGGTTTTCCAGTCTTTTTTCTGTGGTTGATTTCAAGCTTCATAGCATTGTGGTCTGAAAGTATGCATGGTATGATTTCAATTCTTGTAAACTTATGAAGGGCTGTTTTGTGACCCAGTATATGATCTATCTTGGAGAATGTTCCATGTGCACTCGAGAAGAAAATATATTCTGTTGCTTTGGGATGCAGAGTTCTAAATATATCTGTCAAGTCCATCTGATCCAATGTCTCATTCAGGGCCCTTGTTTCTTTATTGACCGTGTGTCTAGATGACCTATCCATTTCTGTAAGTGGGGTGTTAAAGTCCCCTGCAATTACCACATTCTTATCAATAAGGTTGCTTGTGTTTATGAGTAATTGTTTTATATATTTGGGCGCTCCGGTATTCGGCGCATAGACATTTATAATTGTTAGCTCTTCCTGATGGATAGACCCTGTCACTATTATATAATGTCCTTCTTCATCTCTTGTTACAGCCTTTAATTTAAAGTCTAGTTTGTCTGATAGAAGTATGGCTACTCCAGCTTTCTTTTGGCTTCCAGTAGCATGATAAATAGTTCTCCATCCCCTCACTCTCAAACTAAAGGTGTCCTCAGGTCTAAAATGAGTCTCTTGTAGACAGCAAATAGATGGGTCTTGTTTTTTTATCCATTCTGATACCCTATGTCTTTTGGTTGGCGCATTTAATCCATTTACATTCAGTGTTATTATAGAAAGATACGGGTTTAGAGTCATTGTGATGTCTGTATGTTTTATGCTTGTAGTGATGTCTCTGGTACTTTGTCTCACAGGGTCCCCCTTAGGATCTCTTGTAGGGCTGGTTTAGTGGTGACAAATTCCTTCAGTTTTTGTTTGTTTGGGAAGACCTTTATCTCTCCTTCTATTCTAAATGACAGGCTTGCTGGATAAAGGATTCTCGGCTGCATATTTTTTCTGTCTAGCAAACTGAAAATCTCATGCCAACTCTTTCTGGCCTGCCAAGTTTCAAAAGAGAGATCAGTCACGAGTCTTATAGGTCTCCCTTTATATGTGAGGGCACGTTTACCCCTTGCTGCTTTCAGAATTTTCTCTTTATCCTTGTATTTTGCCAGTTTCACTATGATATGTCGTGCAGAAGATCGATTCAAGTTACGTCTGAAGGGAGTTCTCTGTGCCTCTTGGATTTCAATGCCTTTTTCCTTCCCCACTTCAGGGAAGTTCTCAGCTATTATTTCTTCAAGTACCCCTTCAGCACCTTTCCCTCTCTCTTCTTCCTCTGGGATACCAATGATGCGTATATTATTTCTTTTTAGTGTATCACTTAGTTCTCTAATTTTCCCCTCATACTCCTGGATTTTTTTCTCTCTCTTTTTCTCAGCTTCCTCTTTTTCCATAACTTTATCTTCTAGTTCACCTATTCTCTCCTCTGCCTCTTCAATCCGAGCTGTGGTGGTTTCCATTTTGTTATGCATTTCATTTAAAGCGTTTTTCAGCTCCTCGTGACTGTTCCTTAGTCCCTTGATCTCTGTAGCAAGAGATTCTCTGCTGTCAGCTATACTGTTTTCAAGCCCAGCGATTAATTTTATGACTATTATTCTAAATTCACTTTCTGTTATATTATTTAAATCCTTTTTGATCAGCTCATTAGCTGTTGTT
>NW_024412403.1:30620162-30707275 GCF_014898765.1 Herpailurus yagouaroundi
GTGCCTTCTCTTCCCCTCTCCTAGGGGCGGGATTCACTGTGGGGTGGGGTGGCCTGTCTGGGCTACTTGCACACTGCCAGGCTTGTGATGCTGGGGATCTGGCGTCTTAGCTGGGGTGGGTAGGCAAGGTGCACAGGGGCAGGAGGGGCAGGCTTAGCTTGCTTCTCCTTAGGTGATCCACTTCAGGAGGGGCCCTGTGGCAGCAGCAGGGAGTCAGATCCGCTGCCGGAGGTTTGGCTCCGCAGAAGCGCAGAGTTGGGTGTTTGCGCGGAGCGAGCAAGTTCCCTTGCAGGAACTGGTTCTCTTTGGGATTTTGGCTGGGGGATGGGCGGGGAAGATGGCGCCTGCGAGCGCCTTTGTTCCCCACCAAACTGAGCTCTGTCGTCCGGGGGCTCAGCAGCTTTCCTTCCCTTTGTCCTCCAGCCTTCCCGCTTTCTGAGCAGAGCTGTTAACTTATGACCTCCCAGCCGCTAAGTCGCGCTTGCTGTCGGAACACAGTCCGTCAGGCCCCTCCGCTTTTTGCAAGCCAGACTCGGGGGCTCTGCTTGGCCGGTGAGCCGCCCCTCCGCCCCGGCTCGGCTCCCTCCCGCCAGTCCGTGGAGCGCGCACCGCCTCGCCGCCCTTCCTACCCTCTTCCGTGGGCCTCTCGTCTGCGCTTGGCTCCGGCGACTCAGTTCTGGATTGATCTTTTACTATAATTCTTCTCAAGATGCATAATTATCATCTGGAAAGCTTGCTAAAATAGTTCCTGAGCCATAACCCTGGAGATGCTTATTCAGTATATCTGGAGTGGGGTCAATAACTTTTATTTCTTTTTTTTTTAATGTTTACATATTTATTTTTGAGAGAGAGAGAGAGAGAGGCAGAAAGAAGAGAGAGAGAATCCCAAGCAGACTCTCTGCTGTCAGCTCAGAGCCCAACACAGGGCTCAAATTACAAACCATGAGATCATGACCTGAGCCAAAATTAAGAGTTGATGACTTAACCAGCTGAGCCACCCAGGCACCCCAACTTTTATTTCTAACAAGATTTTAATTAGTTATGATGCTGGTCTACCACACCATATTTAAATATTTTATAGTGCTGGCTATCTCTTGGTCTTCTATAAAATGTACAGAAACCTTCTAGGTGAAAGCACACTACAGCAAATGACTAAGAAGCATGTATTGGCAGACAGATTGCAGGAATTACACATGGGGAGAAGGGTTCAGAATAACATGCACATTCAACAATCCCACACAACAAGTGTTTTCTTTAATTCTGGTTCTGCATAGTATCTTTACGTATGGTGCATATTAGATGTAAGGAGTTTAAAGCTAAGAAGAATTTATTTATTATTTTTCAGTTTATTTTTATTTATTTTGAGAGAGAGAGAGAGAGAGAGAGAGAGAGCAAGTGGGGGAGGAGCAGAGAGAGAGGGAGACAGAATCTCAAGCAGGTTCCGCACAGTCAGCACAGAGCCCAACATGGGCCTCAAACTCAAAACGATGAGATCATGACCTGAGCCAAAATCAAGAGTCGGGTGCATATCAAACTGAGCCACCCAGGAACCTCAAATAATATATTTTTAAAATTCTCATATGAAGTAGAATCTGCATCCCCCAATTTATTATTGAAAAGCTAAATATAATGTAACAGTAAATTAATGAATCTCTATTCTTAATTATCTATAAATGAACTACAAAAGAAAACTATCTAACAGATTAAAAGAGAAAACCATGGGAATTGGAAGGCATTTCCTTAGCCTGTTATTGAATTCAAAGGAGTTATTTTTACTTATGATTTATGAAATGCTGATCCCTATGTTTTGCAAAGTAAACACATATTTTGAATTTTTTTTTATTTTAATGCATCTTTACTACCCAAAATAATTTTGTTGGCCCATCGGGTTTCCGCACTGACTGTGAACAAAAGTTTTTTGTTTTTTGTTTTTTGTTTCCCTTGGTGGTAGTGATGGAAGGTGTTGTTTTTAAGCAGTTACTGTTTTCCCAAGACTGTGAGAGACCCAAACTTCTCAAATAGTTTTCTCTACTTCACTACCAGACCTTCCAAGTGTTTTCAACTCTGCTGCCAGACATCTTTCTAAAACGCAAATATGACCACACAACTCATTATCTTAATTAAAATCTTTCAACAGCTTCCCCTTGCTTTCAGCATAAAATGAGGATTTCTTAGTCTTATTCACAAGGTCCCTCATAAACTGACTCCAGCCTACCTCTTTAGTTTTATAGCTAAACATTTTACTCTAGCCATTAAAAAAAAAAACAATTTAGGGGGGTGCCGGGGTGGCTCAGTCAGTTGAGCATCTGACTTCAACTCAGGGCATGATCTCACAGCTCGTGGGTTCGAGCCCCACATCGGTCTCTGTGCTGATAGCTCAGAGCTTGGAGCCGGCTTTGGATTCTGTGTCTCCTTCTCTGCCCCTTCCCTGCTCATGCTCTCTCTCGCTGTCTTTCAAAAATAAATAAATATTATTTTTTTTTTTAAAAAGCAAGTTAGGAATCCTTAAAAATATCATATATCCTCAGGCTACTGACCCCCATACTGATCCCTACAGTATTCATCTCTTATCTTTCCCATTTAATTCCTTTTTGTCTTGTAGGACTCAGCTTCTTTTTCTCCTTCTTTTGGAAATTTTACTTTGTGGTCCATTAAGTGCCTGTTCTCAAGATCCCCATTATCCTGTTTACATACTTCTAGAATAGCCCAACCTGCATTGTTCACCCACCTCACTCTAGGTCTTAAATTCCTGGAGAACAGCACTGTGCCATTTACATTTCTGTTTCTCACAGTGCCAACATATAACAGCAACTCAGTAAATACTTTTTTAATTCTTTTTTATTTTTTTAAGTTGATTTGTTTATTTTGAGAAAGACAGAGTCAGCACACACAGGGGAGGGGCAGAGAGAGAGGGAGACTGAGAATCCCAAGCAGGTTCTGCACCATCAGCACAGAGCCGGACATAAGGCTTGAATTCACAAAACCATGAGATCATGACCTGAGCCGAAACCAAGAGTCAGATGCTTAACCAACTGAACCACCCAGATGCCCCAATTTTTTTTAATTGTATGTTTATTTTATTTTTGAGAGACAGCTTGAGCGGGAGAGAGGCAGAGAGCAGGGGGACAGAGGATCCAAAGCAGGCCGTGTGCTGACAGCAGCAAGTCCGACCTGGAACTCGAATTACAAACCGTGAGATCATGACCTGAGCCGGAGTCAGAAGCCCAACTGACTGAGCCACCCAGGTGCCCCAGTAAACACTTTTGTAAAATTAATTTCCAAACATGTCATGAGTAATGAGAAGTAAGATTTGATATCTAAAGTCAAATCACAGAAGAACGGCTAAGAACTATTACAGTGTTTTGAAAGGTAAGGCGACACAATGCAAACAATGATTTGGGAAAATAAAGAGAATACACTAAGCTGGTACGGTAGCTCATATGTGGGACAAGAAAGATCTAAATTTGTGTGATGTTAATGTTGTGAAACAGTGAGGATATATTAAATGTAGGGCTTGAAAACCCCCAAGGTTTCTGTCCTGGATGATAAAACACATGGTGGCAGTGCTTTCAGAAATAGAGTGAGGACAAGGAGAGGAATTTGTCTCATGAAAGATGATGGGATTTGGGGAAAAAAACAGGTTTAGGCAGAGGTCAATGCAAAGCAAGGAAAATCTGTAAGCAATTAAAATCAAGAGTCCATGGATTGAACGAGGTTCTGAGTTCCAAATTTTGAATATGAGCATCAGTTCCATATAAACAGGAGGTTGACTCCGGGAGCACTGAACATCTACTTTGTCAGGTAAGAGTAAAGAGATGTCAGAGGATAAAGGACTGTGAGAGGCAACAGGGAGCAAAGAGAGACTGACCAAAGAACGTATGGCTTTCAAGAGAGGGAAGGTCAATATTATCAAGGTCGTGAATATCCAAAACTTTTAAGTCTTCGTGTGCAATAGGTTTGTACTCATGTATGTTAGATAGTCTGAAATATTAGAAATATACAAAAGTGAAATATCATTGTGAAGAGCCCACATGGATTTTTGGTGAGTGATTTTTCTACTGTTTCACTCTGGGCTTACCCTCCCCCCCCCAACCTCCCCCATCCCCCATTTTCCTGGGTATCCCAGTCCAGATAGAGTATGTGTAGCCATCTGATGACTCCCTCCTCCCCAGAGCTCAGCTTCCTCCTTCCTATCCCAATCTCTCTCTCAAGCTTGGTACCTCTTTGCTTCCCGTCTTCTGTCTGCCTTCCTGTCCCTGCCTATCACTTTACATCTCTCCCAAGAGCCCCACTGTGAAGATCCGTGAGGATGTGGTGAGACCACATGGGGAAAGCAGAAAGATTTCCCATAAGTGCACTGAAACTTCCTCAGCCACAACCTCCGGCAACATCTTTTCCCCACCCTGCTGATAGTGACCATGCATGTTCTCACTATTCTGCCAGATAGCATATGGCAGTTAACCATTCACTGTCCAGCGGAGTCATGATCCCCTGGACCACTTCCTTTGTTCACAGAACTGCATTGCTGTTCAAAATTAAGTGTGACTCATCAGAACAATAAGAAAAGCAGATGTGACATCTGTGGCAAGTCTCTCTCTCACCATCACTGTGATATTTGGATGTGGATGCCATTCATCATTTGTTGTGCTATTATCATCTTCTGTTACAGATGATATTTCATGATACCCAAAAGAATTTCGTGCCTTTACATAGTAATTTGTATTATAAAATAATTTCATATAAGTTTATAGTTTAATCCTTAAATAAGTCTTTGCTCTAAGGACAATTATCCTTATTTTACAAAAGTGATCAAGGTCCAGAGTGGCTGAGTGATTTACTCCCAAAGACTGCATGGCTATGGCATAGTTGATCCAGAGCTGGTATTTTTGTCACTACACTATTTGGAAGCTTTCAGTTTATTCATGTTTCCTCTAATAATAATAAATTTGGGGGGCCTCATCTTTTCTCAGAGGTTTTTCTTTTTTCCATTTTTCATGCAAAAAAAATGTTTCAGTGGGACCATTTACAAATAAGAAAATTGAGAGATCATAATTCTAAAGAAGAGTCTGTCAATGAATTTGTGGCAGAGCTCATGCTAGAAACCACGTTTTATCATAATTATCCCCATACTATTTTTATGGTGGATATTGTTCTCTGGGTCCTTTTTGGTTTTGTTCCTTTTCTTTGTTCTCAGGGCATAGTTAAGAATGCATTACTTTCAGGTTATCTTTAATTTGCACTACTACGTAAAACATGATGAAATTCACATTCACGTGCTTCAGGCTAATCCAGCCACATTACCCATTGATGCCACTGTCTACCACCTTTTCTTCCAACTTGACCCATTAGTTTTCCATCTTTATTCCACATTTTCAAATAGTCTAATGACTTCTTCACTACATATATGATAAATCATACTTAAGTCTGTATGATCTAACAAATTTTAAAAAAAGCCTTTTTCCCTATTTTCTTCTCACAGCCTCTCACCTTCATTTTTATTTTTTTCTTAATTTTATTTATTTTTTAAATTTACATCCAAGTCGGTTAGCATTTAGTGCAACAATGATTTCAGGAGTAGATTCCTTAATTCCCCTTACCCATTAAGCCCATCCCACCTCCCACAACCCCTTTAGCAACCATATTTAATAGTCTCATGTTTTTGTCCCCCTCCCTGTTTTTATATTATTTTTGCTTCCCTTCCCTCATCTGTTTTGTATCTTAAAGTCCCCATATGAGTGAAGTCATATGATCTTTGTATTTCTGAATAATTTGCCTAACCAAATAATTTCGCTTAGCAAAATACCCTCTAGTTCCATCCACGTAGATGTGAATGGCAAGATTTCATTCTTTTTGATTACTGAGTAATACTCCATTATATATTTATACCACATCTTCTTTATCCATTCATCCATCGATGGACATTTGACAGCCTCTCACCTTTAATTCACAGATAAATGCTACATTCTTTCTCTCCTTTGCCTCATCCATTTTAAAAATGCTTATTGATTTGAGAGAGAGAGAGAGTGGGGGAGGGCATAGAGAGAGAGGGACAGAAAATACAAAGTGGGCTCTGTGTTGACAGCAGCGAGCCCCATGCAAGGCTGGAACCCACTAACCGTGAGATCACGACCAGAGCCGAAGTCAGACGTTTAACCAACTGAGCCACCCAGGTGCCTCATCCACTTTTTTTAAACTACCCTTATTTAATGTGTGTGTGCATGGGTATGTGTGTGTGTGATAAAAGGAAGGCATGAACTTTCTCATCAGCCCATCCATATCAAACTTTGACTCACCATTCCACTAAGGGGATTCTTGACGAAGTCACTGGTGACCTCCAAAATTTCAAATCTAGTCATTTTATTTTCCCTCTTCCCCTGACCTGTCTGCAATATTAGTAGGAGCCAACAACTTCATCATTTTCAAATCTTCACTCTATCTGCCATGATGGCAGTTAGCGTTTTCAGAATCCTTTGAACATCTCCATTTCCTTTGGGAAGGTAGGGTAGAATAATGATGAAGAAGGGCACTGGAGTAAGCTAATGGACGCCACCATTAATGGTGTAATATTGGGCAACTGAACTTCTCTGTGCCTGTTTAAAATGGGGGGTAATAACAGAACTTACCGTATGAGTTCGCTACTACCTTACAGGATTGTTTTGAGGATTAAAATTGTTAATACCCGGGAGGCACTTACAGAAGTGCTCAGCATCTGGTAATTGCCTAGTAAATTATTCAATGACCACTATTGTTGATATCACTGCCAGCAGCACCAGCACCAGGACCAGGACCAGGACTACCATTGCTTCTCTTTTTCTTGCTCCTCCTCTCTTTCACCACAGTCTAGACACTGGTGTTCTCTACAGTTCTTTTCTCAACTCTCTTATGTCCTCTGAGCACTCTTGAAGGCCATCATATCTATTGTCAAGAGCATGCCTCCACTGCACGTATTTGTATGCCTCTCATACCTTTATATCCGGCCGTTCGCATAAATTCCAGATTGTTATATTTAACCACCTATTAGACCACTCCCTCTTGATGTCACTCTTTGATGTATTTGTAAGTCAAAATTTCTAAATATAATGTTAGTATCTTCCCTTAGAACATGAATTTTAACTCCCTTTTTATTAAGGTCAGTAATCCTCCAAGCTAGAAATCTCTACTTGCTTTTTCTCTTTTTCTTCACTTCTAACATCTGTTAGATGTGGATTAAGAACAGATTTTACTATATGTAAAACAGAGGCCTCAAGTAGAAAATGGCTTAAATATGATCATTTACTTTGTTTTATTTATATCTCCAGAAACTCAGACTCATAGGTCACTGTTCTCCCTTTCTAAAAAGGAGACTTCAAGAGAACAGACAGAGTTCCAGCATTCATGCCTGTAGTTTTGGCAGCAATTAAAAGGAAGAGATGGAGAGAGAGAGAGAGAGAGAGAGAGAGAGAGAGAGAGAGAGAGAGAGATTGAAGGAAATTCTCCACCTTGTAGGTAGGAATTGTTCCCTGAAGCTGCTACACAATATAGTTCCTTTTATATCTCATTAGCCAGAAATTTGTGGCTACATGCAACCACAAAGAATGCTGTCTTTGTTCGGGGTGGCCTTGTATTATTTTAAACATTGATAAAGAATACAAGAATAATGTTTTCATGTTTTAATTTCAACTTTATTGACATATAATTGATATATAAAATTGTAAGACATTGAAAGTGTACATCATGGTGATTATATGTATACATTGTGAAAGAACCCCTCCCACCTAGTTAATTAACAAAAATCCAGTACCTGACATGTTTATCTTTTTGGTGATTTGATGAATGGTCTCCAATATTTATTATCTTATACATTATAACTTTAACAGTCTACCAGATTTTTCCTCTTCTCCATTGCCATTGCCGCTGACCTATTTTAATGTCGTCATTCCAAAAAGGCAAATGCTATGAAAGTTGGTCTCCACATTGATGATAGAGTCAACTTTCTAGAACACACACCTGATCACTTCTTGCAGCCACATCAAATTATTTGCAGTCTCTGGAGGTGACTGTTCATTTATTTGTCTTTGTGGCTTTGTGCATGCTACTTCAAGAAAAACATGGAAATCCCTCCCCCCCTTTTATGTCCTTCAAAATCCAGCTCAGATATTACTTTCCTAGTAGTTATCTTCAATAAGGTTGAGTTTCTCATTTACACTGTCATACTCATAGATCACTATATCTTGTATATATCAAACAACGTAGTGTAGAACTTATTCTGATTAAGGGGAATTTTATATATCTATTTTCCCTCTGAGACTGTAAATGCCATGGGTACTTGTGAGACTTCTCTGTTTATCTGCAGTTCAGATACAAAATTGTAGGTACTCAATAAATGTTTGTAGAGCTGTTAAACACATGAAGTTAAATATATTATTATATATAATTATTATAATAATGCATGTTATGCCTGTAAGGAAAATAATTACCTCCACCAATAAATGTCTCAAGCAAGAAAAACACTAGACTTTATAAGTAATCTTTTTTAATGTTTTTATTTATTTTTGAGACAGAGAGAGACAGAGCATGAGCAGGGGGAGGGGCAGAGAGAGAGGGAGAAACAGAATCTGAAGCAGGGTCCAGGCTCTGAGCTGGCAGCACAGAGTCCGACGCGGGGCTCAAACCCACGAGACGTGAGATCATGACCTGAGCTGAAGTCAGATGCCCAACCGACTGAGCCACCCAGGAGCCCCTAGACTTTATAAGTAATCTAAATCAATGCTTGATGAATATAGCTAAATTACCTTTTGCCAAGTTAAGTGACTTTTCTTGATGTTTAACAAGGTTTTTATACTTTAAGTGAGAAAAATCCTGATGATACTTAAGGAATTCCTCTGTCATGAAATGTAAATATTTCTAGTAGAAAAGAATGCATGTTTCCAGGTGGTTGAACATTCCCCAGAAGTCCAGTGTAGTTCTCTGGTGCAGTAATCTGCTACCTGTCATTCTACTCTTCCAGAATGGTTTCACTTACTTAATCGGATTGGTGTCATAGATTTAAAAAATATATAAATGTTTATGATACCTATGGGGACTCTGTCATTCACAGTATGTTTGATTTGATGGCTACATGTCTGAAGTTCCTTGAGTTTACAAATCTGATTGTTGTTTTATAGTATTGAGAATATTTTCCTTGATTTATATTTTCAGTAAAATATTCCTACTGTATGAAAGAAAGTAGATGGAATAATTTCTCACTTCAATCGTTTTGTTCCAGAATATCAGTTAAGGTACTAAACTTCCTTCACTTTATCTTGATGAATAGGAAAATTATTCCAAAGACATCACAGAACTAATCACAAGAATCTCTTAGTCTCTGCATTTCATATCCCATGTTCCATTTTTTCTCATCCATTATGTCTCTAAGGTAGAATTGCCAGAAACTCAAGTTGACATCATAGCGTTTCTTACTCCCAGCGTGTGCCTTTATTTTGACATTCATCAAAAAATTTTGTCACCGTACATGTGTAGGTACATGCAGGTCTTCACATATAAGCAGCAATTTGCCATGCATAAGGAGAAAGAGGTTTAGCTATGCCTTGACAGTGATTTGGGTTAAACTTCCATATCTGCAACCAGAAGGAAAGAAAAATGTTTTCTTGCCCAACAATTAGCTAAGTAGATTATCAAATGGTGTGTGTGTGTGTGTGTGTGTGTGTGTGTGTGTGTGTGTGTATACAACAAAAATCAATGTTGATAATGGTCTGAACTTAAGAAATGCTGTTTTCCATCTGAGTTGTAAAATTGACCTAAGAAGAGACTTGTACTAAAATAACTAAAAATGTCAAACGACACAATATGGAACTAGTTTGCAGTTTTTTGAAGGTCAAGACAAATTTTAATAATGTACAATATGATACTTGTCTTGCTAATAGATTTAGCATAGCTAAATTGAAAGCAGTTATAATAGCAGAAAATCAGAATTTAAATTATTGAGAAATTGAGCTGTCATTAAAAATGTCAAGTATGAAGTTTATTTTCCCTAGAGACATCTCACAGGATATTCTACTTCTACTCTGTGCTTTTTCTTTTCTTTTTTTTTAACATATCCAACAATATAGGCAAGCAGATGAGGTACACCATTGTTTGTGAATTTGTTTTTCTTTTGCATTCTGTTTTGGCCCAATATTTGATATAATACAATAAAAAATAAATTATTAGGAAAATAAAAAGTCAAAGCCATATAAATTAAAGCCATCTTTTATGATCAGTCTGCTAGAGATGCAGATATCCATAAACATTTGGCACTTTATTTTTTTTAAGTAATCTCTACATCCAACGTGGGGGCTTGAACTCACAACCCCGAGAGCAAGAGTCACATGCTCTACCAACTGAGACTTCCAGGAGCCCCCGGTTTTTAATTATTTTTAGAATCCACAACAGCAAATCAATATCAAATTGCTATCAATGCTCACTCTCAAGTTCTGTACTTAATGAGCTGTGAACTGGTCACAGGCCGTTTGTGGACCAACACCGGCCCAACGGACCATGCTTTGAATAGCACTGCTTTACACGATCACTAGGGCAGAACACATAATCTCTGACACATAAGCACTTCTATGTTCTACCATAGTCTAGGTTGCTGAAGGGTACGGATCAGATCACTAAGGTTAACCGGATTTGTTATACTACACTTGCCATATTATTCCAGATTATCAGAGAGGGGTCACTGATATTTTTGCCACTAATATTGGTTACTCTGGCCCGTGGTAGATAGATAAGCTGTTGTTTACAGGTATTGAAAGAAATTTTAAAAGCCATAAAGAATATCCTGCTATACCCACCAAGATTTTTTTAATTTTTTTTTTTAATGTTTATTTATTTTTGAGAGAGAGACACAGTGTGAGCAGGGGAGGGGAGGAGAGAGAGACACAGAATATGAAGCAGGCTTGAGGCGCAGAGCCTGATGTGAGGCTCAAATTCACAACGGTGAGATCATGACCAGAGCTGAAGTCGGACGCTTAACCAACTCAGCCACCCAGGTGCCCCTATACCCACCAAGATTGTTTTAAGCAGGTCTGATCTAATTTTTTTTGTTCAAATGCTATATTACATTTTGAATTAAGAGGCATTTTATTCCTGCAGGTAGAATTTTAGTATCAATTATAGCTACCTTGTATTTTAGTGTGTACTTCAGTATGATTATATTAATTTAAACATAAAAATTGGGCTACTTATACAGGACTTGAAGTATGAAAGAGCTTCTCAATAGGCTCCTTATTTTAAGTCTTACCAGTGAAATTACAGTGTAATTGCTTTTATTTGATCTTTTCCTGTCTAAAAACTGTCTTGAGGGTGCATGCTTCACTCTATTTAATTTCATCAAAGAGAGAGAGAAGTCCATGAGTCTGTCAAATAACTTCTAGATTCAAAGTGGTGAAGAATATTTTATGTATTTTTACTACTCCATATGGATAAGTAACATCAGCTGCTTTTAAAAGAAGGAAGGGGGGTGCTTTGGTGGCTCAGTGGGTTAAGCGTCCGACTTTGTCTCAGGTCATGATCTCGCGGTTTCTGAGCCCAAGCCCTGCGTCGGGCTCTGGGCTGTTAGCCTGCTTCAGATTCTGTGTCTCTCCCTCTCTCTGCCCCTCCTATGTTCATGCTCTGTCTCTCTCTTTCTCTCAATAATAAACGTTAAAAATTAAAATAAATAAATAAATAAATAAATAAATAAATAAATAAATAAATATGTTAAAAGAAGGAAGGGGTGGGGGGTGCCTGGATGGCTCAGTCAGTGAAGCATCCGACTTTGGTTCAGGACTTTGGTTCAGGCCATGACCTCAGGGTTTGTAAGTTCGAGCCCCTCATCGGGCGCTGTGCTGACAGCTCAGAGCCTGGAGCCTGCTTCGGATTCTGTGTCTTCCTCTCTCTCTGCCCCTAGCTCGCTTGCGCTGTGTCTCTCAAAAATAAATAAACATCAAAAATACTTCACTCTTGTTTAATTTTTTTTTAAATGAAAGAAGGAAAGAAAAAAAAAGACAAGAAAGGAAAGAAAATATGTTTAGCTCTGCAATAAAGTTATTTAATTTCATATTTTGAAAATAAAACAAGGCATTTGGAAGAGCACTGCTTATATTTTCCACAATTTGTTATCCATCACATAAAGCATTTGCCATAAAACTTAGGCTGTTTACATACTATTTTGTACTTATTTTTACTCCAAGTTTAGAATTCTAAATATAAATATTATTTTAAAATAATATTGTTGCTAAAACCTCAATTATATGCCAAAAAGTTACTTTTATTAATTTACCATAAAACAAAGTTAATCCATTTGGGAACTAATAATGATAAATGTAGCACTATCCAGCACTCCAAATTTAGAGAAATATTTATGACTGTCTTTGTTAATTAGTCATTTGAAGTATTCCATCTCTATTTCTTCTTTACATTTAATTCTCAAATAGTATTTTAGGGTTTAAACCTCAAACAAGCATTTTTTACATAATTTTTTCCTGCCATAGGTTTGGTAGTTATTTCATTTTTGTATTTGATTTTTGGCAAATAAAAAAAAACAAATGAAAAATGTGAGTGATTGTTTATATGTAATCAGTTTGAATAAGAGAAAAGTAGGATAATTTTCATAATCCACACTAGGTATAAGTAGACACACCTGCACATCTCGACTGCTACTTTCCAGTGCCCGGGGATTTTCTCAAGGGCCTGATCTTACTCATTTAATGAACCATATGTTAATTGTTCAGCCATTTCTAGTGACTTACCAGGGTAAAGTCACTAAGTGACTTGGAATATATAATGTACTGTCTCACAACCAGATAGTAGCTACATATTAACTGAAAAGCATGACCACCACTTATTTTTAAGCAAGGGAAGGAGCAGGGCATTGGTTCAATTCAGTAGACATTTATTAAGTGTTTATATGTTGAAGAGTATTAACACTAGCCTAAATTACCGTTATTTTGTAAGACAGGAGGAAATGGCATATAATGGACTATCAGCTTGACCTTTGTTCCCCAGGGAAATCCTGTTCAGTGAAAAACTTGTCATTTGGCCTGTCATAAGGCATCAGTTTCTTATTTTAGTAGAAATATAGGTTAATCGGACATTTAAACATTATACAGATACAAGTCTCGGTCTGTTGAATGTGAGTGCTATTGAGGCATAGAGGCTCAGGGATCATCTTCCAGATAAGACCATTTTATAAGAGGCTTATGTGCATTGTAAAATGTTATGCATTAATTTTGCTTCTTTGGTTTATTTGTTTGGGTCAGTCTTAGTTTGGATTTAAGAAAAATTGAATCCATAGAAATTTAAAATTAAAAAGGCCACTATTACTGAAGCTCAATCTGGGGTGCACTTTTATTTAATGCTGTTTCAAAACAGGACAGAAAGGTATCCAACATAAACCTGAGTATTCATTTTATTTTGGTTTAACAGAAAATGTTAACATCAACTTCCAATAGAATGCATTAGCAGCTTCAGTCTTGTAAATTGTTTCAAATAAGAAAGGAATTCTAAAAATAAAATAAATGTTCATTTAGGGAAAAACATTCACTGATTCTATCCTTGAAAACTCCTACATTTTTGGGGAAATCTTTAATTCACTGCATGAAAACAGGAAAAGTAAAATGCTTTAAAAAAGAGAGAAACTTGGTTTTTTTGGTAGAGTTTTAGACATGACCTCAGGGCCACCAGTAATACCTGAAGCAAGTGATCAAAATATCAGTTATGTATATCTTGCCAGGGACTCTCCCCGCCCTATCACCACCCACAGGTTTATGCTTTCTCATGGTATTAGAGGCTTGACAATATCATCCCCTTCCCGCACCACCCCCATACAAACTACTTTTTTTTTTTAATTTTTTAAATGTTTATTTATTTTTGAGACAGAGAGAGACAGCATGAACGGGGGAGGGGCAGAGAGAGAGTGAGGCACAGAATCTGAAGCGGGCTCCAGGCTCCGAGCTGTCAGCCCAGGGCCCCACACGGGGCCCGAACTCACGAACCGTGAGATCATGACCTGAGCCAAAGTCTGATGCTCAACCGACTGAGCCACCCAGGCGCCCCTACTTTTTTTCATTATAAATCATCAGACAATATAATCCAGCCCTATTTTAGAAGTATCTTATGAATATAACAGTATGCAGGGGGGTTTTGTTGTTTTGTTTTGTTTGTTTTGAGAGAGAGAGTGCGAGCGGGGAAGAGGGGCGGAGGCAGAGAGAGAATCCCAAGAAAGCGGGCGCCACCCTCAGCAGGGACCCAGGCTCCATTCCACCTGAGCCGAAATCAAGAGTTGGAAGTTCAACCGACCGAGCCACCCACGTGCCCCACAGTATACATTTTATAGATACAGGGTATAAATATAGCTATCACCAATTTTCAGATAGAGTAAAAGAAATACATATGTATTTCAATATTGTAAATTACAACTATTTTTTTACTCAACATTGGTTCGTTTTGGCAACCTCCCTAATTTATGAATATTGCTTCCCCTAAACATCTGCAGTTCGTGGGTTTCGGATTATGACTTTATAATGCTCTTCTAAATAATTTTTCCTCTTCCTCTCATCTTCCACTTTCTTCTTTATGTAACATGTTTGTCTTGACTCATTACTCCTTAATGAATAAGAACCAGCCATAAATTCTCTCTTTGGAGATGGAGTTCTCACTCTCAAATATGTATTTGTTATATTCATCAATATGTTCCAACATAAACAAGACATCTCAAGACAATAAATCACAACTTCCAATTTTTTTTTTAATTTCACTGGTAAGTTTCTGATAGCATCTTATCAAATTGTATCATACAGTTATCAGATGACATCCAAGTTACATCTGTTGTTGTTAACTAAGTAATGTGAATGTAAAAATCTCATCCAAAAAATTCCATCAGAAATCACAGGAACCAGATTATGTTTTACAACAATAAATGGATTAACAATGGTAACAATACAGGAATAAAAGGGAAATATCTAGATAGTCTTTTAATGTCACATTATGCTTCTGAAACATATAAAATCGTTCCTTGCTTTTACACCTAAGTTCACTTTTGTCAAATGAATAACATGTGTTGTGCTAATATGTATTTCTTCTGTTAGGCATATCACTAAATAATATTGGGAATAATTAGTAATATTAGTAATATTAGGACTGTGTGAATAACAGCAGTGATATTAGGACTGTGTGAAAACTTTAAATCTAAGTAGAGTATTTTAGTTCAGGAGACATAGATACGTCCAAAAATTAAATCAGAGAAAAGAGATGATAACACTTAACAAGCATTCATTCAGGGCACATTTTTGTCTTCCACAGTGCTTTACATTTCTTAACTCATTTAATCCTCTGCAAACCCTAAGAGATAGAAATTATTATGCTGTTTTTGTAGATGAAGGAATTGAAGCACAGACAGCTCATGTGCCTTGCTGACCGTGACATAAGCAGTAGACATAGGATTCAAACCCAGGTATTCTTGACTCTCTGTACACTACCTCCATACTATTAAGGATATAGATCTGCCCACATACATTGTTAGTGACTTAAATAACTTTTTTTTTTTTTTGGCAACAAATAGATGTTTAAAGCATTTGGGGAATATTTTGTGTGACTCGGAGATATTGACCACTTTTTTTCATATCATGATTGTTACCATTGAAACAGAATGTCAGAGCTAGAAGAGTTCTTAAAAATAGTATACATAATTATGTTGCCTTCATTCATATTGAGAAAATAGACCCACTTCATAATCGAATTTGCACTTGCTGGGGCTATTTATACTTCTGACGCTATGCTGGGAGCAAAGAAGTGCCATCCAAGTTTTGTGGGTTGGTTTCAGTTTGGTTGATTCTAAATTAAAAGTGTTGTTAACAATCTTAATTCCGTTCTCTCACTCAGTCTTCATGCCCAATCCCAAAAAATTATAACGCACTTAATATTCTCTCCCAATTGGTTTATTAAATTCTCAAAGACAGTTTTTAAATCCCTCATAGTATCTGTTGAATTACAGCAAACCCAATTTCCTAGTATCTGTTGAATTACAGCAAACCTTGGAGGAACTTCAAACCACCTGGATTAAGATATTGGTTCCCTGATCCCTGGGCTGGAGAAATATAGTATGATGACCTCCCAATATTCCTGGGCAGTACTGATTTCTTCTAGAATCTGCAAGTTTCTGCAGTTTTGGCAAAGCTGTGAGTTGTACAGATATTTGACTTTTGCAATATTCCCAGAAACAAACTGAGAGGTGGTTTTAGCCTTCTACTGCAGAGAGATCAGGGACAAAATATTCCTAAAATATACCCATAAGCTGTTATATACAAAAAAAATCTATTTATTTAAGATATTTTTAGAGACATATGTATTTAAAGATGTTATCAAAGAAAAATACATAAATATATATTTAGCAAGAAAAAATATTTTGTCAAAGGTATTACTGATGGTTGTGATATGTACTAATGAATATAATTATAAAAGAAAGATACTAATTTTAAGGGACACAAATGGAAAGTTTAAGGATGTTTTCGTTGAAATTCTTTAGAACTGAACAAATGCAGGGAATTTTGTGGGTGAAACGGTATGCTGTAGTTGGAGTAGATGATATCACTAAACTAATGTAAACACCACTTTCCCATCCTTGTTTATACAGAAACTTGTCTCTAAAGTACAAAAGATGATAGGAGACAAAGGATAAAATTCCCTGTTGGCTACACAGCAAGACCCAGTAAAGAAACAAACAAACAAAAAAGACTAAATATAGTCCCTACATATCATATGATGCTTATGAAATCATGCACTGCTTTTACAACATAGAGTAGCACAAATTCCAAAAGCCCCTGTTAGCAGAATAACTTATATTGTGCTAACATGTGTTTCTTCTCTTTGGTGCATGACAGAATAATATTTGGAATAATTTTCCATTTCAGCAATATTACAACTATGTGAAAATAGCATAAATAATAACTATGTGGCCTTGTGCCACAAATCATTGACCTCTTTGTATATATACCCCCTCCCCTCCACCCATAAAGAAGATTTTGAACTTTGCAATCAATCATGAATCTGATTTTCATCAGAATTACCTGGGGACATTTTTTAAATTGTGAATTCTCAACCCACCTCTATAATTTGATGCAATAGACATGATATGGACCTTAGGAATTTCTTGTTTTAATGTTTCCCAAATGATTCTCCTACAGCCAACCAACACTGTTATTTAGAAACATGTGTTCAGATGATCTTCCAGTTTTCTAGGAAGCCCAAATTCCTATGATGTGTATGAGCTTAATTTTGGAGATCATCTCTGGTTATAAATCCAGGGAGGGATATCTCTGCACTAGGCTACAGTTTCTCACTGGACTATGAATTCCTAGAGACTATGTGTCCTTCAGTCTCATTTCTAGAGACGATGTCTCTTTTTCACCCAGGTTCTAGGACACTGTCTGGCATTCAATCAATATTAATTCAGTAAATTTAATATACCAACAAATCAACATAGCTTCTTATATGAAATAAAGTGTAATCTTTCTTTGTATTCCCAAATTAAGAGAAACATACAAGTTAAATAGCAAATACTTTATATGGCAGAAAATGAATCTTGCATAGTTCATAAAATGCCAGTTATCTAAGGATAAGGCAAAATGAAGTAGATACCCAAGATCTTGTGTCCACATCCTGAGTCAAAAAATTTAGCTAATTATAACCCAGCTTTCCTCCCATACATCTTGTCATCCTCCGATTACCTGCCTTTTCCATTAGTCTTTCTTTTTCTTTCTTTTTTTTTTCTTTTCTTCTATCTTAGAGACAGTATAAGAGATAAATTTCTTCTGACTTTTAAATAATTAAATATTAAAGGAAATTTGCTAATTTCTCCCTCATCTACCACACAAAGAAATAAAATTGGGTCATAAAATGTATTGTTATTTAGTTTTTATTTTATGAAGCATGGGAATTGTGAAATTAACTAAGGGAATGTTTCTAGAGTAGAACAGAATATGTAGACAGTTCTAAATAACAGATTTACTTAATCAAGCTATGTAGCCTTATATCCATAAAAACCAACAACAGGAACAAAGGCATTAAGCTTATTTAGTAGTTTTGGAATTTAAAATGATATATGACTTAGTAACTCTATTTCTGTTCTGGGTCATGTGGTGATCAGCTCTTCTCAGGAACTCTTTTCTCTAAATCTATGGTTGTCAGCCGCTATTTTGAATTCTCTAAATAACTATATACCTCAGGTTCATTTTTAATTCCTCTGTACTTTGTGGAGTTTTACCTAACTTAATCCAGGATTTTGTCTGTGAAAAATACCTATTTAGCTAAAATGCAAGCAATCACTAACTCACTTCAGGAAATGATTAGTGGAACCTGTAAGGAAAATCACATTTTTCTTGGAAATTGGGAGCTGAGGAGCATGTCTGTGAGTGTTACCTATTATTTAGAGATTTGTGATTGTGAATGGCAGATAACTTGTTTCATGAAAAGTCTGTGTCTGGCTGACTGTGACAGCAGTAGATCTGAAAGAGACCACTTTTTGGTTCCATCAAAATTGGGCTGACCTGGCTGTAATTGGTGTGGAAGTGCTCTGGCTGCAGATGGCTAATAGGGAGGAAAACCTGGCGGAAGAAATGGCAGGGCTGTCGCTCAGCAGTACGTCTTCGTCGTTTTGTTTTGTTTTGTCTTTTTAATTTTTTGGGTTCTTTTCTTTAAGGAAAGCTCTAAACCTGGAACATTGTAACACCTGGAGATTTGTCATAAATGTCAGTGATATATTAATTGACTCACCAACAGAAAATAACAATTTTCGATTTTCTGGTACTCTGCAAACATTTTATCTCCTAAATTTTAGAAACATAACCCAAAATACAGTAATGATAGATGGAGTAAGAGATTCTGCCTAACTAAAGTGTTCCTGTGATTTTATTTTTCTGATTTATCTTGCAGACTAGATGCTAGTGTGTTCTTACTGGAAACACTTAACTATGACTTGACTAGGATGTTTGTACAATATCCTGAAAATTTTAATCACAAAAGCAATTCAGAAATTCGTATAAACCTGAAAAAGTACAGAAAAATGCAATAAAACTATAAATTATTCATAACCCTAATACTCGGGGGAAAAACACTTTTGTTTCTTTGCAGTTAAAATTGTGGATTAAAACTTTTTTATTTTCATTTTAGTCTTTAGAAATTAAAGAACTCTGCATATTAGAATGGGATACATAAATCACTCAAATTCAATACTTTTTCTAAATTCTTATATTTTCAAATAATTTATTTCATTCCATGAAGGGAATTTGATTGTCACCCTTTCTGTCAATTTATGAAACTTAAAGTCAACAAGGCCCCAGTCTGTGTAAGGTCTACTAAGAAATGAATTCTATGACATCAAGACATTTTTAAATATATTTTCTACAAGTTTTAAATTAGAACTAAGTGCATCTTTACCACCAAGTTTGTTTGCATTAAAAATATTCAGACAGGGCTCCTGGTTGGCTCATTCAGTTAAGCATCAACCTTCGGCTCAGGTCTTGAGCGTTCGTGGGTTTGAGCCCCAAGTCAGTCCTGTGCTGACAGCTCAGAGCCTAGAGCCTGCTTTGGATTCTGTGTCTCCCCTTCTCTCTGCCCTTCGCCCCTTCATGCTCTGTCGCTCTCTCTCTCAAGAATAAATAAACATTTAAAAAAAAGTCAAGGGGCGCCTGGGTGGTGCAGTTGGTTAAGCGTCCGACTTCAGCCAGGTCATGATCTCGCGGTCTGTGAGTTCGAGCCCCGCGTCAGGCTCTGGGCTGATGGCTCGGAGCCTGGAGCCTGTTTCCGGTTTTGTGTCTCCCTCTCTCTCTCTCTCTGCCCCTCCCCCGTTCATGCTCTGTCTCTCTCTGTCCCAAAAATAAATAAACGTTGAAAAAAAAATTTAAAAAAAAATAATAAATAAATAAATAAATAAATAAATAAATAAATAAAAGTCAAAAAAATATTCAGACTTATAAAGTTTGGCCTGCACATATTTCTGCTTCTATTAAATGAATACACTTACTGCTAAGACTTCTACATGCTTTCTTTTGTTGCTTCCATTGTATCTGTTAAGTATTTCATATTAATGTAGGCCAGAGTCATCAGTGTGACTGGGCAGGAAAAAAAAAATTGCATTCATTATACCAAAGTGAACAAAAGCAGCATGAAGGTCCTAAATATTGTGAGATGCTGACAATTTCAAGAGTGTAATATAAAAGTGGTATTCTGCTTTGTTCATATAAAGAATTCACATGAATTTTGATGTTTTAAATATCTTTGATAAGAAAAACAAGTCATATTTTTAACTCTCACTTGACAAAAGAGCATCCCCCAATTTTTTATTCTTCAGAAGAATAATGTTAAACCAAGATTACTTTTCGTGCACATTAAACATTACATAGGTTAATAAATGTCACATTACAATGGATCAGTCAATATTTAAGCCTCTTCTAAGGCAAAGTTCATGGGCTCTAGGGCAAGGAGAAAAGCTTCATAAATATTTTAATTATTTCAGAACTGGAATAAGGGTATATTGAATGACTTGTAAACCATGGGAATTATTTTATTTTTTATGTAGTACCTTGTGTTGATACAGACTCCTGAGGACACTCTGCATTTGAGAAACAGCAAATCTCCTTATATAGTCAGCAAACTTTTTGTTTGAATATCCAATTTTTTCCCCAAATGTTCTTTGAATTATGGAATGAACTGAACAAAGTGCTTCCTGGAAACTTGTGGCATCTCTCACTTCCGTAGACTGCCTTGTACTGTCACTTGCAGAAATGGCAAGATTTGAAACAACAGCAATAGCACACACTTTGAATATATACTTTGCTCTGAAAGCTTTCTCAAAAAATTTGCTCATCTGGCATATGAGCTGCCAATGCTAGGAAAAGTTTCTCTTTTCATTGCTTCTTTCCAATTATCAGAGGCACACAGGGTATTCTGAAGTTTATCACCCAGAATGACAAGGCTTTAGTCTTCTCCTAATTTGGTTATTGACCCTGGTGGCCTTGAAACAGAGAATGGCACTAGCTGAATAAATAGAACAGAGAAAGAACCAAACAGAAGCATAACAGAAGTAAACTAAAGAATGTCAATTTCCCTGAGACCCCCAAGTTAGAGAGGAGAGCAGGTTAGTGGGCCAGCCACGTTTGATTGACTGAAGAGATAAGTCACCCTGGGAATTTGAGAAAAGGAATCTAAGTGCGTTAGGTTAAACAAAAGCTTTAGGTTAAACATTCTATGTAGAAGTTAGTTGTTTGTTTTCAGACCAATAAAAAAAATGTCTTTGACTTAGAAGAGCCATTAACTCTTGTTTTTGTCTGCCCACACTACATCTCAGACTTAAGAATCTTCCAAAGCCAAACTGCAAGTTATTAGATGAAATAACTGATCAAGCTGCCATCAAATCTCTTGATTCTTTATTCTCTTTCAATCAATTATTCATTATTGCCCAGAAATCTCCTTAAGAAACCCCAAGGATGCTCCTGATTAATTCTCAAACTATATAAAATGTTCCAGAGATTGGGTTGGCATGGTTTTGTTTGAAGTCAGATTTTCAAAGCCAAGAAGGTCTTCATACTCTGATTCTCAAGCCAGTGGAGAGGCTATTCTGCCTCCACTTCCTCCACAACCCAACACAGAAGTTCATATCAAAAACCCAGGGACAGAAGGAAATTATGGCTATTTGAAAAACAAAAACAAAAACAAAAACATTTTAATGCACTTATTTTTACCATAGTTCAAACAACCAGAAATTAGAGTCCATTGATAGTTAAACATAAATATAAATAAATAAATAAATAAATAAATAAATAAATAAATAAATAAATAAAACTTTTTTTTGGTTTTAAAGAGAGAGAGTGAGAGCATGCTCATGAGTAGGGGAAAGGGGCAGAGGGAGAGAGAGAGAATCCCAAGTAGGCTCCGTGCTGAGCATAGAACCAGACGTGGGGCTCGATTCCACAACCTTGGAATCATGACCTGAGCCAAAATCAAGAGATGGGCACTCAACAGACTGAGACACCCAGGCACCATTGAAATGTAAATATAAGGTGAATGAGAAAAGCCTTGAAAGGGCATGGAATTAGTAGTAAAGAAAATTTGAGAGATGATGATTTTGTTGAATTCGTTCATACTTAATGCAAAGAAGAGGACACATGATTCAGACAGGAGAAGTGATTTCCTGAGGTTTCCCAGTTAGCAAATGACAAAGCTAAGACAAGAAAACATACTGCCTGACTCCATGGGAACACTTAATTGAAATGCTACATATGTAACAGAATTAACTCTTTCTGTGGCTTAATTGTTTAATGATATAATGTGAAAATTATTTCCTTGCTCTGTAGAGTACATTTGTTTCCTATTTCTGCTTAATGAATTACTACAAACTTAGCGGCTTAAGGCAATAGAAATTTAGTCCATTCTGGAAGTCAGAAGTCCAAAATGGATTTTAAAAGTGGTAAAACTGGGGTGTCAGCAGAGTTGCATTTCTTCTAGAGATTCTAGTGGAAGATACATTCTTTGCCTTTTCTGGCTTGCATTTTTTGACCTCACTTTCAACTCTGCAAAAATAAATGCCTGTGTTCGATGGAATAAGGCCTTAACAAGAATAATTGCATGCAAGAAGTAAAATTTATGAACCTCTTGCTATTTCAGTGCAATTAGAAATTGCGAAAGAAAGGAAGAAAGAAAGAAGAAAGAAAGAAAAGAAAGAAAAAAGAAATTGCTGACATTCTCCTCCAGAACAATAAATACTGTCTAATCAAACTACAAATAGTTGCTATTTTGTGCCCTAGATGTTAATAAATGCATTCATACCAGATACTATTCCAGATATATTTTTAAGACATTCGAATTTAGAAAAGAAAATTTTCCCAAATCCTAAGAAGGTATTTTGTATTTCCATAAAAGTTAACAAAACTTAATGTTTTCCATGCTTTCCAAGACTTTCAAATCACACAAATATTTTATACATGAACATGTAACATAAAATGGTATTATTTTGTTAGTATTTGAAAGTTGGAGCTTCTCATAGCAGTAGCACTGACCAGGAAATATGTTAATGAAATTTCTCTGCACAGACCAGTTTAACGTTAGCTTAAAGGTTTTTCTGAGAAATATTTTGGTTCTGGTCAAAGGATGGTAATCTGAATCATATGCAAACAACACACACCTGAAGTTATTTTTCTTTCAGTATAATATGCTGTTAGGTCAGGAACCAAGCCTAATTGTATTCTGTGCTCTAAGGCCATGTAGAAGCTCTGGAATACTAAGCACATGAGAGACGGGGGAAAAAATGTATCTTAGAACTTGAGGCGGAGGAAAGAAGGGAGTTAGTTGGTGGGAAGGGTAATAAATAGGAGCTAGTAGTTAACACACAACTCTTTAGAGCCTTTTTATTCCTAGTAGGAAATAATTTATGAGACAGGTTTATTTTGTTTCTTTTGTTTGAAACCACCATTTTCTACTTTGCATCTTCAAAAGTTCTATGACACATAGTAGATATTCTATAAATATCCGGCTCTCTGAGTCAGATCCAGCTGCCAAAACATAATAACCATAGATTGGGTGGTTTAAACAACAAAAATGTATTTTAGCATAGTTCTAGAGTCTGGAAGTCTAAGATCAGGGGCCAGCATGATCATGTTCTGCTGACAGCTATCTTCCTGGCTTGCAGATGGCCTTCTTTCACAAGAGGTATGTGTGTACCCAAGGAAAGAGAAAGACTCTCTCTGTCTCTCCCTGCCTCTTCTTTTAAGGCTACTGATCTTGTCAGATCAAGACCATACTTATATGACTTCATTTATTCTTAATTATCTCCTAAAAGACCTATCTCTATATGCAATCACATTGAAGATTAGGACTTCAGCATGTGGATTTTGGGGTAAGCATTCAGTCCATAATATTCCACCCTGGCCCCTAGACTCCTATCCTTCTCGTATGCAAAATACACCCTTTCTACCCTAATAATCCCAAGAGTCTTAACTTATTCCACTACCAAACTAACACCCAAAAATTCAAAGTCTCATCTAAATATATAAATCCGTTATGAGATTGGATGTATGATTCATCCTAAGGTCGAATTCTTCTCCAGTTGTGAATATGTGGAACAGTTAAGTTACTACTTCCAAAATACAATACAATGAAATGACAGCCAGACATTGATTAGACATTCTGAGTCCGCAAGGGAGAGACAGGAAGGAAGAAAAAGGTGACAGGCCCCAAGCAAGTGCAAAACCTAGCAGGGCAATTTCCATTAGATCTTAAGACTCAAGAATAATCCTCTTTGGTTTGATGCTCTGCATTCCAGGCCCACAGGACTGGTAGAGTCAACCCCCAAAGCCCTAGCTGGGAGTCTCACTCCCATAGCTCTGCAAGGCTGAGGTCCAGCCCCCAAGGCAGAGGTCATCAGGCCCGCTGAAACGAAGGATGTGGTCCTCACAATCTCTAAATCACCTTCAGGTTCATCTTTCCTTCTTCTATAACAGAGTTTATTTGCTACTGAATAGTTCTCTCATCCCGTCCTCTCAAATCCAAGAAGTCCCACAGCTTTCTTTACTTTCATCCTTTCTCCACCCCCTCAAGTTGAAGCTGACAGTACCTTTGCTTGCATAATCCCATAATTTTTTTAGCAAGTGATATTCCAGTCATAGTCTTGGTGTTTTCTGCACAAATGCTTTTCCTTTCTCTCTCTCTCTCTCTCTCTCTCTTTTTTTCCCAATGTGGATAGACTAAGAAATTTCCAAATCTTTAAGTTTGGGTTTCTTTTTGCTTAATAATTTCTTCTCAACTCATTTCTCCTTTTTCACATTTTACTGTAAGCAGCCAGGAGGAACCAAGCTGGTCCTTCAACACTTGGCTTGGAAATCTTCTCAGCTAAATATCTAATTTCAATGCTCACAAATTCTATCTTCCACAATAAACTACAAGACAGTTCAGTGAGGTTCTCTATCAGTTTATAACAAAGGTCACTTTTCCTCTAGTTTCCAGTAACAAGCTCCTTATTTCTGCCTGAGATTGCACCAGAATCGTCTTTAATATTTGTATTTGCAGCATGTTCCTCAGAATGTTTCCAGCCTCCACCCATTACCCAGTTCCAAAGTTGCTTCCACATTTTTTGGTTTTTGCCACACTTCTCAGTAGCAAATCTCTTTTAGTTTATTCAGGTTGGCATATCAAAATACCCTGGACTGGGTGGCTTAAACCATAGAACCTTATTTTCTCACACTTCTGGGGCTGGAAGTCCAAGATCAGGGGACCAGTATGGCTGGACTCCAGTGAGAGCTCTCTTCCTGGCTTAAAAATATCTGCCTTCTTGCTGTGTTCATATGGCCTTTCTTGAGTGTTTGTGTGTGTGTGAGGGGGGGGTGGTAGAGAGAGAGAAAGCAGGAAATGTGGGGGGAGTCTAGAAGGAGATTTCCTCCTCTTCATATAAGGCCACTGATTCTGTCTTATTAGGATCCCACCCTCAAGAAAGAAGCATGTGGGATTACGTGTAGAAGCCCTACAAAATAATTTTAATGCCAATTCTGCCCAGAGCCACTGACTTACCTATAAAATGAGTTAGGTATAGAAATTTCACATATATTTTTTGTAGGAAAATTCAATTAATCAGTTTAAGAAAACAACTGGCTTTCCCTTTGTCCCCAAGGGTGTTCAAACCTCAATTCAAATCAGTAATTACATCCTAAAAACTCAATCTCTAAATACAGTCACATTGGGGGTTAAGGGATCATTATATCAATTTTGAGGGAACACAATTCAGTCCAGCCCATTCTGTCCCCATGACTCATTGAGCACTTCATTTACGGAAACTTCAAGAAACCTTGTAAGAAATGGATACAAGGTAAATAAAAGAAACTTTTAAACTCTGGCTGATGGCAATTTTACTGAAGTGTTTTTAGCAATTGAGGTTTTACAAAAGTTTCTTAAACAGCCTTAAAAAAGTGAAATAGGGGCGCCTGGGTGGCGCAGTCGGTTAAGCGCCCGACTTCAGCCAGGTCACGATCTCGCGGTCCGTGAGTTCGAGCCCCGCGTCGGGCTCTGGGCTGATGGCTCGGAGCCTGGAGCCTGTTTCCGATTCTGTGTCTCCCTCTCTCTCTGCCCCTCCCCCGTTCATGCTCTGTCTCTCTCTGTCCCCAAAATAAATAAACGTTGAAAAAAAAAACTTTAAAAAAAAAGTGAAATAAAAACTAAAACTGACTCAAAGGAGAGTTATTCATTATTCCTCTTTATTAGTGACTATTCAAAGTAATAACAGGAAAAGCAATGTCAAATCTCTTCCACTAAAATTTATCCTTTGCATTCTAAAGGTATGTAACTGGCTTACAATGAAAAATATTTTAGGCTCTCTTTAAACATTTCCCATGGAAATGAATATGAAAATTTTAAAATATAATCTGATATTTGTTTTATATTCAATAAGTTAGATCACTGCTAGACCCTAATACTGAATAGGAAAGTCTGAGCTAAGATCAACACTAAAAATTGTAAACCAAGATTACTAAGTAAAATTTTGCCAACTACCACCATTTTCCTTTATCATTTACTCAGTAGAAAAAAGAAACTCTTTATCATTGGAGAACAAGTAGTCTAGGACTTAATTCTGCATACCAGTGGCGCCTACCCAGATACCCACAGATACTATAAAAATAGAAAAGAGACTGAAAAGGAAGCAAGGCTTTGAAGACTTGAAGCATAATCATTGAAAATCTAAGCTGTATGTGAACAATGTGAAAATGAATGGAGTAAATGTTTGTTTTTACCTCCCGATGATTCATTTCATGCTCCCCTTTCCTCTCTGTGTGCTTACAAAAAGAGAAAATATATCATGGTTTAAATTTTTTTTAAATGCAATATATATATATATATATATATATATATATATTCAGCTAGAATAATAAACATGTGAGAGGGGTATAATTTAATAATATTCTTAAATTTAAATCTAATTTACTTTTAATATAAATTTCAATTAAACCAAGCTGGAGGACTTATTCATAAAAAGACCCACCAAGGTGATTTCTTCAGTTCTACTTTTATGCTAATATCCATTCCT
Organism: Herpailurus yagouaroundi; assembly: GCF_014898765.1. Classification (NCBI taxonomy): domain Eukaryota; kingdom Metazoa; phylum Chordata; class Mammalia; order Carnivora; family Felidae; genus Herpailurus; species Herpailurus yagouaroundi. The sequence continues at coordinate 30,647,221 of NW_024412403.1, forward strand.
CTACTGAAATTCTATGCCATTTCCAATCAACGCTTTTATATTGAAAGTCAAGGGAAATGTGTAGAGAAGAGGAGAAAAATCATATATTCATTTTTAATCCAGTCTGTACTTGGTGCCAAGTGCAATGCTCCTAAAACTTGAATGTGCATTTGGATTTCCTGGGATCTTCTTAAAGTGAAACCTGTGATTCAATAGGTCCTGGTTAGTAGTATAACAATCTGTGTTTTTAGCAAGCTCCCAGCTGAGGCCCATGGGACATCACTTTGAGTATCAAAGTGCCAGAGAAAAGATGACAGAGAAAAATCTAAACAATCCCTGTAAGTGTAATGTCTTTCTTGGAAAAAAAAAGAAGAGAAGAAAAATCAAATTTAAGGGACTTTTTTTTTGAAAAGAAAAGCAATGAAATAAGCATAGCAAACAGAATACATCTATAAAGGCCTCTGAGGTTATTGTAAGTCTAGAAGACTGAGGCTAACACGGGCAATTAAGAAGTCAGAGAGAGCTACAGTAATAGAACAAATCTGATATGGGTTGTATACAAAGAGAGACATTCTGAAGCAGTCATTTAATTACAATTATAAAATAATAATAATAATAATAATAAAGCTAATATTTTTTGGAACTTTTATACTGTCTATAATGTTTGCTCACCGTCAATTTAGACACTAATTATCAGAAATCTGAACCACTGTGTCCTAAACTGTTTAACATCTGTCCCTGTGAACAAAAGATAATACTATCAAAAAGGTAAAAGCAAAAATAAATTAGAGTATGGTATCTTTCATGTTTGACCAAGTAAATTTTGCTATAGGGTGTACACGCATTGGGATTCTGTTGCAAATTATTCATTATAAGACAAAGAAAAATAATAGAAGTAGTTCTCAAAGTAATGATTTAGGGCTTGAATTTTACATGTTTTCCAAGGGCCTTTATGACTATACATAATTCATGAATCCGTTTTTTTTGTAATGTTAGATTTTTTTTTCCCCTGGAAGTGTTTTTTAATGATTAGGTCACATGGCCAGAGCAGTCCTTTAATGTCCTTTAATGTCTCTCTTTTTCCTGGTTTATCATTTTTCCATTTTGCTTAGGAATACATTAGCCTTTGCTATATACCCTCAAAACATCTACTTTTGCAATCAGCTTGGAACAGAGAATGAACAGTGCCACCTAATTGAATATTATGTATTTAAGATGTCTAAAACTGATACAATTTTGAAATGAGGAATGCATATACATATACATATACACAATAAAGATTAAAGATGGTCAGCACAAAATAGAGGACTGTATGCCAGCTGAACACATTTCGGTGTGTAGCCAAGAGTGTTTATTGAATATTTAAAAAAGCATGCTCTCCCAAAATGATGCAAATGTTTCCATATGAAGACCAAAGCAGTTTCACACTTCAAAAGTTAGGACCTTTTTACCTACAATAGTTCATTAGACCTGTTAGTATGATTTTTAGTTTGAAAAATCAGGTTGTTAGATATAAAATCAATGTCAGTGGTCTCTGTTTTGCCTAGCAAATCATTACAACTAGTTCTCATACCTGATCCTTAATAGCTCCAAATTGTTTGCTACTCACTTGGTAAATGGAGAAAAATAATCATTGCTGATCACACTAGGTAAAAACATTTATGAGTACAGTGAACTTAAAGAAATATGCTATAGAACAACTACGTATAAGTATTTTAATGCATTCCTAAAAAGTTTGGAGTTGGTGACACTTTATTAACACAGACTTTTTAAAATGAGAATTTGCAAGGAATCTTATTTTGTTTATTACTCAGCCTTTTCTCTCCTGGGAGAGTTTTCCTATATTAATTGCTTCTGTGCTCAGATGCTTCTAATTATTAACCCGCAGGTGTCTCTAATCACTGTGTCTTCCAGCAGAGTTTTGTTCGAGGGCCATTAGCTGTGATGCTTAATTATAATACACTGTACCTAGTTTTGTGTACTGTTTGATCTTTCAGATGGCTTACCAGACCTCAGAAATCGTCATTGGTGATGATTTTCTGCAATTAACCACAGTGCCCTGTATCTCTTTCTCTGTTAGTAAATTGGATCGGAGTGTATAGAATTATACAAGAGGGAATCCTTAAAACAGAAAAGACTACGCCCTAAAACAACACCTAATGATACTTAATCTCTAGGATATTTCAAATCAAAGAATGTAAATTTATTCCTGTATTTTAAAACCTGAAGTTAGATGTATAAAAATATATACAGTCACTGAATCTTCAAGTGTGCAGGGTTCTTAGAAATTATTTAGTTCTTACATTTTAAAATGAGGAAAGCACAGTTGCAATAGACTTGAGGTTAAAGGAGACTTCTGTTTCTGAACCTCATCTGCTACACTGCACTGACTTACTAACCTCCTATGCCATTCCCCAAATTTTCAGGAATTTGTCAAATTGGAATAACTGGAAGAATGTCACTATTAGGACATATTCCTGCTGCAAAGTTATTCTAGAACTTCAAAGTATGTATCTTCCATTTTACATCAGAATAAATTACATGCTGAATAAAAATCAGCATGCAAGTAAAGATGTTCATAGGTCAATAGTTTTCTCCCACTCAGAGTGCTTATTTGGATCTCTGAATATGTCTTTTGACCCAGACGTGGCATCTAAATGGGGCACTCTGATTATGGCCCTGACTCTGACAGAAAGAAAGAAAGGCAAAGCCTGATGTGTGATCAAACATAACTCTGCTGTTTTCCATGCCTGCCCTCGTAATTACTGTTTGGTTTGACTCAGCAAGATCACCAGGGCATTTGTTGTGTGGTAGGTTGAGTTTTTTTGTGGGTGACATTTATCGTGCTTGGTTTTTGATTTATAGGTTAAGTTTGGGTTTTGTTGAGGCTGTTTTTGTTAGTTACAATACTGCTTTTAACAGTACAAATTCTTGTGGTGATGAAACAAGTGTGTTGTCATTCTGTTAATGTCACATTCAATAATTCTATATAATCAGAACTATTCAGTATGTTGCATACCCTCATTTACCTGCTTGGCTTTTACCTCTTAGTACACAGTTAATCTTCAGCCCATCTGAAAATACAGTGTCATCACTGCTTTCTGAGATAGCTCTACCTCCCCTCAACCCTCTCTCCCTGTATTTCAAATACTTTCAAAGAGATGAAATAGCTTTTTCCTTTCTTGAAAGTAACATTAGTGTTTTTGCCACTTGTGGCATCTGTTACCTGTAGCATACTATGCAAAAAATGCATTGAAGTAACAAAAAATAAAGTTAGAAAAATACATAGCTCTGATATAATACAAAACTGAGTATCAGGATTAAATGATTTTCAAAATCTATTGAGAACTTTCTGGAAAATAAGTTACCTGTATTAATTCGTTCATGATTATTTACTGCATTTGTCCACTGTTAAGTCTTTTTGCCCATCTATGAAAATGACAGAAATTTGTTCGCATACAGAATTCTATTCTAAGAAACTAATGTTTTGTTTCTTTGTTTTGTTTTGCTAAAGTTTATTTATTTTGAGAGGCAGAGAGGAGAGAGCAGAGGAGAGGCAGAGAGAGAGAGAGAGAGAGAGAGAGAGAGAGAGAGAGAGACAGAGGGAGAGAGAATCCCAAGCAGGCTCCACACTGTCAGCACAGAGCCCAATGTGGGGCTTGATCCCATGAACCGTGAAATCATGACTTGAGTTGAGATCAAGAGTTGGACACTTAACTGAATGAGCCATCCAGGCACCCCAAAAACTAAAGTTTTATTACACACAAACCTCAAGTCTTGCATAGAAGCTGTAAGCTACTCTGTGAAAGAGAATTTTTAAAATGAGTAACTCTTAAGTATTATATATCAAATGGTGTGGGGTTCCCAGCTTTAATTAGTTTCCATTATCAATTTTTTGTGTCCATGTTAAGGACACCATGTCTGTAAAAGGAAATTTAACTTGAAATTCTGCCTAAAGGAAGGAGAATGACCTCATCTGCTTACATGATAGCAAACAAAAATATTATCATCACCCATTAGATCACTTATTTTAGAGCTGCTCTAAATTTTATAAAGCATTAATTGGCTGTATCCTAACTGTTTAATAGGAAATGTAATGACTCTTCCTGAAATAATTACCTAGAATCATGAGCAGTCATATGTATAATTTGCTCCCTAATACATATAAGTATAAATAGATGGCCTAAAATTTTCATTGAAAAATTCTTGTATATTGTTTGTTTTAATCTATTAGGAAAGTCTACACAGATTAATTACTTCATAAGCTTACAAGGGAAAAACTATTATAAGTATGTAAGAAATCTTGAAATATTATTGAAACATATTCCTAATTATTTAACACTACTGCCATGCTCACATTTTGCGATTTATATAAATGATCTCAAACTTTGTAGTCATTAGCAAAGCCCTCTAATATGCTAGGAAAACAATCTACAGACCTGTTATCTTGGTTCTTTATTCTAATCTTCCTGAATAATGAGGCAAATTCAGTATATTAATAGTGTCATTTTCTGGTTTTTGTCCTCAACAGAGGCATATGATGGAAACCATTTATCTCAAACCAATTTAGTATCTCACTATAGAAGGAAGCAAATGGAATAAGTCTTGTATTATGATTTATTCTGTGCCATGTGATCTAAGGTTGCTAACTATCCATTTACTTTATCTGGTGTCCAATGCAAGACTGCCTAATTAAATTCTGATGTCCAAGGAGCAGCTATTATCAAGCCAATGGTTTCCTAAGATTGTTAGAAATATTCAGTGTAGAGTTGGTTCTGGAACTTGTTGTTCAACAACGTTCTCTTTCAAGATTGCATTAGAGAGTTTTGCTTAAGAGTCCTTGATTTAATTATTCAAGTTGGAGCTATATTCAGGCAATAGAGCAATGCAATGAGAAAAATTCAATTCTGAAACTAGACACCAGCTGATTTTAAATGACCCAATATATATTGTCTTTTGTTATCTATAGCACATCCATAATAATTAATAAACATTTATCAAGCCTCTGTGTGAACACACTAGGGGGTTTAATTATCTCTTCTTGCTTAGTATGGGCATAAACACTATAATGAATCATCTAAGTGGCACGTCTCCACTTGTTTTTTTATGATAAATTAAAAAAGCTTCTTAGGAATTGAGTTTAAATTCAGCATAGTTCTGTTTTATAATATAACAATAATAAATACCATAAACACAAATATCCTCATTGTCAGCTAATGAAATTTAATTTAATATAATATGCTTTGAGATGATTGTTAAGAATTGATACAATTTTATGTGGAAACATTCATAATGTAAAATTTTTCATTATATCTTCAAATATTTATTGAGGACCTATTATCCTCTAAACTCTACTGGACACCAGGAATACAAAGATAAGAAATACTCCCTGTCTTCATGGAACTCACTTTTCAGCAAAATGGATGATTCTGTAGAGAACAAACACAATACTGTTAGAGCTGTAGGGAAATGCCACAGAGAAGACTTTTGAGGGAGACAGCTCCTATGTCAAGTCAGGATTTGCAGAACAGGACTCCCCTGGGACCATGACCACTCCTAGCTTCAGTTCTCAGCATTGCCATCTAGGAACACAGTTGTAAGCAACTAAAAGATCAAATCAGGGAATAGATTTTTATTCAGCAAATTGCTAGTAACCTAGGGATATTTGGGTTATTATTTTTTTCATATTATTATTCCTGATGCTTTCCTATTAGATTGTATTTTAATGTTTCCTATTTTTTAATTCTAATGCTAGTGCCTCTCTAAGGAGACAAAACATTATATTCAAATGGGAGATGACTGTAGAGAATGCCTCACTGTCACATCTCCCCAAATAGACACGATAAATATGATAAACTGCCTGCCAATAGCACAAAGAGGGTGAAATCAAAGTGCAAAGGAGAGATGGTTAATCTTTTTGAGAAGGTCTGGGTCGGTAGAGTTGAGTCACATACCTAACTCTATTAAATAAACAATAGATGCAAGTAAGCCTGAGACTCAAGAGCAAAAATGACAGAAGAAATGTGTGACTGATTTTAAGGCTTTCTTGAGACTCGAAGCCACACAGAAAACACTGAGTAGCCAAGACCTAGGAGATTTCATATAGATTTATATAAATAAACTATATATATATATATACACATATATATATGGATTATATATACATAATTATACACATATATAATTATATAATAATATAAAATAATACACTATAATAATTATTATGTAATTATTATATATAATATAATCTTTATAAGTATAATACTATTTCTAGTGGGTGATTTAAATTATTTTCATGGTTATTTTTGACTGTCCTCAATTTTTACTTACAAAGAGACTTAAGAGCTTAAGCTAAAGTAAGATTCAACTATACAATAGTATCCTTAGAGAAAAGGTGACTTTTTTTTATTAAAATTTGTTAATGTTTATTTATTTTTGAGAGAGAGAGAGATAGAGCGTGAGTAGGGGAGGGGCAGAAAGAAAGAGAGACACAGAATTTGAAGCAGGCTCCAGGCTTTGAGCTGCCAGCACAGAGCCGGATACGGGGCTCAAATTCATAGACCACAAAGGCATGGCCTGAGCCTAAGTTGGACACAACCAACTGAGCTATCTGGGTGCCTCAGAAAAGATGACTTTTTAATTTAGCCTTAAGGATTCATGAAGTTTTGTTGGGTGGAAAGGGCAAAAGCACACCTCAGGATGATGAAATATTTATCAAACAAATATTTTTTAAAAAATAAAGATTTATCTCAAGAGTATAAGATTTCAAATACCAAGCTGTACAAAATACAGCTGGTATGAAAATTACCATTATCTATTAATATCAGAGTTAAGAAAGCCAGGCCATTATTTCCTACTCAAACTATCTCAGGATATGTATTATCTAAAAATATCTGTGTTCACACACTTGTACATTCACTGTCCATAATTACCCCATCACAAAAATAGAACTCAAATTAGAGGTTGTATGCTTGCCACCCTTGAGTGCTAGGGTCAGGGAAGAAAGAATAAAGTGGGTGGTACTTGTGAACTACATCAGATACTCTTAGTGACATCTACGAACTTCGTAGGAGGGTCTCTCTCTGAGGCCTTTGGACTCTATCTCATTCCGGTACTGCAAGTACTGGCTTTGCACTAGCCAACATCACTTGCATCTTGCTTGACGCCCACATGGCACACTCTGCCTTTCTCCTTGATGCTTTCTTATTGTTTCTGAAACATGAGATGTCATGGGACACATTAGGGACTGCTTGTGGGCCACCTGGAAGTGTATGTATTTGGGTGGAGGAGAGTGTATTAACAGCTCATGAAGCAAACCTATGACAATATAATTAGGAATATGAGGTATAAATTCTCCTTTCTTTACCTCAAGATACACTGAGATTCGATAGTTCAGACTACCTTTTAAACATGGTGAAATTGTGCTTGACACAAATTATAGAAAGTTTGGTACTTCTCCTCTGTATTTTTGCTCTCCCCCTTCCCTTGTCTCTCACAGTGACTTCCTTGGAAAAGCACTTCCTAATACATTATTAGCACATAAGTTTTTGTTTGAAGTTCTATGCCCAAAGGGCTAAAAGACTAACTTATTACAAAAAAAAATCCATATAAACCCTATGGGTTATAGACCCATTTGAAAAAATGACAAATATTTCTTTAAAATTACTTGTATTAAGCTTTAAAGGGTAAACTTTTAGCAGACCTCCACGTTCTATCTCTTAAAAATAAAATAAAACACAAAATATTATCCGGTCCCCAATAGTATTAAAAAAATAAAAATAATAATAATACAGCCAGCCCAGCCTCTAAGTGTATGGTTTCCTATCTGGAATAGAACCCTCTGGCCACTTGAGAAGTATGGAATGTCAACATTTCTGCTTTACACAAGGTGTAAGAATGAGAACTGTCTCAAACATCACTCTACTAAGACTATCCAAATTTCTTTGGCGCTCATTGCTTCTCGGCCTTTTGGCTAAGATTAAGTGCAAATTTCATTGGCTCACTTTTTTTCCAATTCAGTTTCTCTGGGTACGTCAATACCTTTAACCATGGCCCCCCCTCTTTAAAACACTAGTGTTGGGGCACCTAGTGGTTCAGTCTGTGAAGCGTCCAACTCTCGGTTTTGGCTAAGGTCATGATCTCACAATTTCGTGAGTTCGAGAAATCCAGCGCTGTTCAGATTCTCTCTCTCCACCTCCCCTTCTTACACGGTCTCTGTCTCTCTCAAAATAAATAAATAAACTTAAAAATAATTTAAAACATTAGTGTTGATTTTTTTGTATATTTATAGTCTACTGGTATTTCCATTTCCTTCTATTTCCTTGCATATATTTAAACACTTAGTTACCATTTTATTTTCTTCTTCCTGCACTGATTTCCATAAAAAAAAAAACACACACGCAAATAATCATATGGCTTTAATATCCCCAACTTTTAGTTTGATTTCTCAGTTACATTCTCAATAGTCATGTATTACCGTTTATGTAATTTTGTCACTTAGACATTTCACACTTAGACATACCTCTGAATTTACTTGTATATCATTGTTTTTATTCATATATCAACCACAGTTTTATTTACCTCCCAAATGTAATATCTTTGTTTGAAATTACTATACTCTGAATTTCTTACGAAAGACACTTCGAAATTGTTTCTGACTAATCAGGTTTTTTTTCTTTTTTTTTTTTTTCTGTTCTATTCAACCCAATTACCAACATATCTTTCAGACTTACATCTTCTTTTCCATGGCCATTTGAATGACTCTAGTCCAGACCATCATTACCCCACAGCTGACTATTTGAATGGATTTCTAAGCAATAGTCCATCTAATCAGTTCATCACACTACTGTTAGACTGAAGTGTGGAATTAGTCTGTCATTACTCTGCTTGAGAGAAGACAATATTACTCCCCATTGCAACCATGTTTTTTTTTTTTTCTGCCAACCTTTCAAAAATATAATTAATACAATTAGGTAGACATTTAAACATTCATTTATTCACTCATTTATTCATTTGTTCAAAATATATATTACAAGTGATATGCTTATAACTGGCACAGCTTTTTCCACAGAGACCCTTACAATCTCTAGGGTGGAAAAAGATAGCAAACATATAAGTGCCCCCTGGAAGAATAAGTGCTATCTGCCTCAGGTAGATACTATCTAAACAGGATTAAGGTAGAAATGGGTTGGAGGATTCAGACACCTTCTCAGGAAAAGCATCATGTTCTCAAAACATGAAAGGTGAATAGATGTTGGCTAAGAGAAGGGCAGTGAGAAATTGGGAAGTGATACTAACAGACTGGCTCTGCGTCAGAGGAGAATGGTTCCATTCATAAAATTGGGATTTTAATATGGACAAGTCATAGAATGACAGATGAGAGTGTGGTGAGAGATGATATAGAGAGGAAGGAATGGACCAGGTCTGGGCTCACTTGATGGCCCCTAGTCACATGTGGCTTCATTCATTATATTTACATTAACTTACATGTAAATTAGCTATAATTATTATTTCATTCCTCAGTCACACTAGCCACATTTGAAATGCTAGTAGCACTTCATACTGGACAGAGCAAGAACGTCATAGGAAAGTTTTATCTGGCGGTCCTAGGCTAAATCTTAGAAAATGTACTATTTTTTATGTGATAATCATTAGTATTTGCTAACAGGTTTTAAGTAGTAGTGCTTCTTTCAAAAGTATCCATTTAAAAGGAAAAATATGGCACTTCCTTGTTTCAATGTGCATTTTTTGATTATTAATGAGGTTGTTCTGCTTTTGCTTCAGGAAGCATTTTTTTCTGTTTTTTGTTTTTGTTTTTGTTTTTTTTGTTTTTTTTTTTAGGGTTGATGTGGTGAGAAAAGCAGTAATCCAGATTCCATTTCAAAGACCAGCCAAGTGATCCTAGGGAAATTATCTGGCCTCCTGGCTTCTCTGTTGTTTCAGCTTTTAAATAATGGCATTAAACTGCTGTGCCCACCAGTTCTTGCCTCTAGGCAATAAATAATTTAACATAAAATTAACTAAAGTAAAAATAAATTGTAAAAAGTGAATCTATTTTCAAAGAGTCTTCTATTGAGTCCTAAGGTACAGAGGGGGTATATCAAAGGTAGAACAATGGTACATGAGGTGGGGGGAGGATGGTCTTTACCTTCTCCCTTTCCCGTCAAAGAATCTTCTATTGAGTCCTAAGGTACAGAGGAGGTACATCAAAGGTAGCACAATGGTACATGGATGGTCGGGGGTGGGGGGAGTGGGAAGGTCTTTACCCTCTCCCTTTCCCATCCAATCTTTATACTTCAATTAAAAAAAAAAAAACTTGACTGGGTGGATGGGGGGTGGTATTCCTGGGTGGCTCAGTTGGTCAAGCATCAGACTTCAGCTCAGGGTCATGATCAAGCAGTTTGTAAGTTCGAGCCCTGCATTGGGCTCATTGCTATCGGTGCAGAGCCCTCTTCAGATCTTGTCCCCCACTCTCTCTCTCTCTGTCCCTCCCTGGCTTGCAGTTACTCTATCTCTCAAAAATCAATAAGCATTTAAAAAAGTGAAATTCTTAAAAAAAAAAAAAGCTCGGGTTATTAAATTGAGATACTGGGTATTGCTTCAGTAAAAAAATGTTCTGGAGTATCTGGGTGGCTCAGTCAGTTAAGCATCCATCTTTGGCTCAGGTCATGATCTCACTGCTGGTGAGTGGGAGTCCGTATCAGGCTCTGTGCTGACAGCTCAGAGCCAGGAGCCTGCTTCAGATTCTGCGTCTTCCTCTCTCTGCCCCTCCCCTGCTCATGATCTGTCTCTCTCTCTCAAAGATAAATACATTATTTAATTACATTAAATACGTTAATGTATTTAAATACATTATTATACATTAAAATATATATATTTTAAAAATGTCCTGCTACTAAAATCAATAAACACAGTTCCCTCCAAAAATCTTTTCTGATATTCTCTGATGCAAGAAAACCTGAATTCCAGCACCAGTCTTCTCCTGCAGTCACATTATGTGTACACTCAAGTGCATACTTTCTCTGGTGTGCACGTATTAGTCAAACCTTAGGAAGCCATATTAGATATATTATCTCAGGCCAAAGACTTGTCATATTCCCACTCAAACTACTATTTGCATAAGATGGAACTAGTAGAGTGATACCCTGAGTACCCTCAGGATAAGGTTTATTAGAAAAAAAAAAAAAAAAAACATGAGTGTTAAAAACACTAATGTGGAATTATCTCTAAAATTCTATTACTATAGATTTGTATTTATCCACCACTAGGGAATTCAAAATATTTTTGTGACTTTAAATACATTCAAATTACAATATCACTGTTAATGGAAGCAAGATCCCAAAAGAAGATTTTTTTTAATGTTTTATTTATGTATTTTGAGAGAAAGAGAGAGCATGCACAAGTGGGAGAGGGGTAGAGAGAGGAAATCCCAAGCAGGCTCCATGCTCAGTGCGGAGCCTCTGAAAACCATGAGATCATGACCCAAGCTGAAACCATGAATCGGATGCTTAACTGACTGAGCCACCCAGCATTCCCAAAAAGAAGACTTTTAAATCAATCTAGTTAAGTGTTATGATGGTGAACATCGGTAGAACCAGAGTTACTACTGATTTTCCAAAAGTTTAAATATAGATCCAATTAAATAAAATCCAATTAAAATACATGTGAACATGGATTAGATAAAATTTTATAAAAACTTCAACCAAACTAATATGTGTTCTCCATCAAGATTATAATTGCAGCCATATATGGGAAGAATCATGTTAAGTAGATTTTGTTACCATATGACATTGCCAGCTTTACCATTTATGAATCATTGTCTACACATCACTCCAAAACATGCTTTTGATTATCTTATGCCACTGAAGGATTTGGGCTCTGGGTTTTTATCAGTGCCAGAAAGAGTTAAGGAAGCTGATTTATCGGCTCATTTTCTTTGGTAAATGTTCACACGTGTGTAATGTTTAAAATCCTCTAATCTCCACTTTGGTTCATGCTTCCTCCAGAAAAGATTATCTGTTGAGGACTAATAACCTTTAACATAAAAGCCAATTTTTCCTGGATCTTGTAATGCCCTCAAAAGTTGACAGATTGTTTGGTCAGAACTTTAAGACGTTCTTCATCATTTTTATTCATTCTTCACACTATTTATACACCACAGTGGCACTTCTGTTGGAGCCAAGCCTACACAACTTCCTATAACCTTCTCCAAATCATAGCTGTGCCCCCAAGGCTTGACTGATGATAAGTGTTGAGAACCTGATTCATGTTTACAGTGATAGAGAAACCCATTACTGAGCCAAATTGCTGACTGAGATAGGATTGGCTCACTTGCTCAGTGTAAGCACTGAGGCTGTTTTTTTTTTGTTTGTTTGTTTGTTTTTTGTTTTTTTTACTATTGGCATTGGATTCTCAAGCTTATGGAAAATATATTTGAAATACAGGCATTATTTCTCCTTTAATTGTAACGTGTTAAAGCATAGGATCTTAAAGAAATGGATGTCAAGGAATGATTGAGAGAGATCTACCTGGGATATTCACAAAATCACAGGTCAAGATAATCAAGGACCACCACATCTGAAAGGGAGCTCACCTGTGCTAGGAATTAAAGGGAGCAAAGTGATAAAATAGCCATAAAAATATGCTGTTGAAAGATGAAAATTGGTACCATTTAGTAGTAAGTACATTAACACATGGAAATGAATTCAATGCTCCAGTTTATAGTAATGTTGGAATAACAACAAGTCATGAAACAATTTTTATTAAATATATACCGCATGCCAAGAGTTGTTCTACATAAAGGGAGAAAGGAAAGAAGAAAACAGGTGAAGATCCCTACCACTATGTAGATTACACTCTTGTAGGGAAGACAATAGTAGATATTTATATCAAGTATAATGTCTATTATATAGTAATAATGGAAAAATAATTTTAAAAGAAAACAGGAATAAGGAGTGCTAGGATGAGAGTTTGGGGGTTGTTTTGTTTTTCAGTTTTATTTTTATTTTTTATATATTTTTAAGTTAATTTTAAGGGAGAGAGAGAGAACAGGGGAGAGACCAAGAGAGAGGAAGAGAGAGAATCCCCAGCAGACTCCTTGCTGACAGTGGGGGGTCCAAGGCGTGGCTTGATCCCATGGCCCTGGGATCATGACCTGAGCCAAAATCAAGAGTCAGACGCCACACAGGTACCCATTTCTCAGTTTTAGATAGGGTGGTGAAGAAGGTTCTCCACAAAAAGGGACTTTTGAGCAAAGAGATGAAGGAAGCAAGTCAGCAAACTTAAGGCAGAGTACTCCAAGCAGAGGAAGCACAAATTCAAGTTCCCTGAGAAAGAAGTGGGGATGGAGTAGGAAATGGGAGAGAACATTATTCCAAATAAAAAGGTCTTTTAGTCCATTGTAAGGATGACTTTTACTCACATATAAAGGAAGCCATTTAAGGATTCTGAGCCAAAGATTACCATCGTCTAAGATACTTTTTAACAGGATCACTGTGTGTTGGGAACAGATTGTAGAGAGCCAGGGATACCATTAGAGAGACTGGTTAGGAAGATATGATAATAATCCATGAGAAAAATGATAGTGGGTTATTGAACTATTACCATGTGACAGACATTGCATTAAGAAATTTACATGGCATATCTCACTTTTAGTAACAGTGCAATAAAAATAATTACTATCATCATTCTTTTTGTTGTTAAGAATATAAATTTGAGGCCTAGAAGGCTTAAATCAACAAACATACTTAGTATATTATGTGGTCAGGATTTGAACTCAGTTTGTCTGTTTTGAGTCCACAGGATTGGCCACTTCATTACCTAAAATCAGGTAAAAACAAACAAAAAGCAAAAACTACTAGACTAAGCAGGATTTTTTCTTATACCTTTATTTTTTTTTTAAGTAAACTCTAAACTGAATATGGGGCTCAATCTCACAACCCCAAGATCAAGAGTCACAAATTCTACCAATTGAGCCAGCCAGGAGACCCTGGGCTAAGCGGTTCTAAAATGGGAATATCAAGGGGCGCCTGGCTGGCTCAGTCGGTTAAGCATCTGACTTCAGCTCAGGTCATGATCTCACAGTCTGTGAGTTAGAGCGCCGTGTGGAGCTCTGTGCTCACAGCTCGGAGCCTGGAGCCTGCTTCAGATTCTCTGTCTCCTCTCTCTGGCCTTCCCTGTTCATGCTCTGTCTTTCTCTGTCTCAAAAATAAATAAATATTTTTTAAAAAGTAAAATGGGAATATCAAGGGTGTTCTGCCCTCATCTCAAGTGCCTCCCTTTAAGGATTTGTCCTTCCTCTGTTCTGGACTGATCTTTCCCCAAATTTTGATACAGGGCTTGAAAACTTCTTAGGATGATTTATAGTTAATTCATATATTTTTGTTACCATAGTGAATTACATATTTTCTATCATATTTTATTGATCACTTATAATGTGCTTTTCTACATTGAAGTTATAACTGACTCTTACTGGATACTCCAACCAGTTTCAGGAAAACAGTCTTTTTCATTAATTATTTTGTACTACCTCAGTAGACACTATCATTAAATAATAACAATTTTGTGTCTTCCTTTTAATCACTTGCTAGTCTTTTTTTAAAGTTTTTAAATTTTAATTCCTGTGTAGTTAACATAAAGTGCTATATTAGTTTCAGGTGTACAATATAGCGATCCAATACTTCCATACATTACTCAGTATCACTCACCACTCTTTTTTGTCTTATGTTTATTTATTTTTGAGAGAGAGAGAGGCAGAGAGCAAGCAGGGAAGGGCAGAGAGAGAGAAGGAGACACAGAATCCAAAGCAGACTCCAGGCTCTGAGCTGTCAGCACAGAGCCCCACTGTGGGCTCAAACCCATGAACCGTGAGATCATGATCTGAGATGAAGTGGGACACTTAACTGGCTGAGCCACCCAGGCGCCCCCACTTGCCACTGTGAATATTCCTCTTGCTTGTTGCACTGGGTCAGTCAGTGATGGTGGCATCCTTATCTGACTGCTCACCTTAGTGGTAATGTTTCTAATATTTCACTATGAAGTGTGACATTTCTTGAAGTTTTCTGGTGGATTCTCTTTATCAAATCAAGACAGCTCTTTCTTTCACAAACTTGCTGAGCAAGTACAAAGTCTGGAATGGATTTTGAATGTCATCAAATGCTTCTTCAACATCAATCAAAATCACATGGTTTATTTTTTCACTTTTTACTCATTAACATGATGGATGACATTTGTATAATTCTTAATATTTAACACCTTTGTATTTTTAATGGTAGATTTTTTAAAGTTTTTGATTTTATTTGCCAGTGTTTTAGAATTTTATACTTACCTTCATAATTCATTAAATTATCTTCCTAATATTGGACAATAGCTTTCTTCTGTGCTACTATCATCCAATTTTGTGTATTAAGAATATGCTACTTTGTTGAATAAGGTGGAGTGATTTCTATGTTTTTCTATGTTCTTTCTCAGTTTAAGTAACTTAGGAATTATTAGCTTTAATTTTTTAATAAAAATCAATGTAAAACCATTAGAAATTCAATGTCTTTAAGATTAGATATCTGACTAATAATTTTACAGTATTTTCTATGGTTGTGGGTCTATTGGTCCTTTTACCTCTTCTTGAGTTGATATGGATACTGAAATGAAAGAATTATGGCAGGTGTGGTATGGGAGAGGAAGAGAGAGTTTTCAGGAAAATGCTAATTAATAACATTTCAAGACAAAACAGAGAATGACAGAAAGGTTCTAGGATGACCAAAACAAGTACTATTGGTAGATGGTTGTATTTAATGGTGTAAGCTTCATGAAACTAAAATAAATTGGAGAGAGAGGAGAAGAAATAATGGCCTAGATTTCAATGAGCTCAAGGAAAAAGGTTGAAGGAGATGACGTTTCCTCCACTTTAGGGGATACAGTGCAAACAATATCCTCACCAGAAATAGCAATTTCAGTTCTGTAACATTCAGGGAAGAAGCTGACAACACTGAAGGATTTTTTTGATGAAGTGGCATGACTACCAGAGAGTGCTAGAAGTCAAGAGAGGTGGCATGGTAGGCAAATTTAGGAATATGCATACAAGGATAAAAGTCCCTGCACAAAGAGGATTTGGGAGTTGAGTTCCTTGTGGGGATTTGAACTACTAGGAATACAGGACATTTATAAGATCAGGACTTATGGATTTTTAGGAAGACTATGGCAATGAAGCTATAAATACTGACATTATTAAAGGAGATGGGAGGTGGGGAATGTCTTGCAGAACATTCAGAACTCTGTTTCAGTCTCTGGTTTAGTAACCCCATCCCTACTATATGGAGACCACACAAGGGAAGGGCACCAACAGCACACAAAGATCTGCATTCCTAGGCAGCTTCCCTATGAAAATTCACTGAAGCCTTAAATCTTTGTGATTATGAATGATATCCACAAATTTGACACATCCAACACTGTAGTGCCCTGATTTCTTGGACTTTGACTCCTGTTATTTTAACCTCTCTTTGCCTCTGCCAATAATCATTACCATAATCTCCAATCAAGCATTCCACTGATAGCTGTCATTTCCTGTCTGTTCTGTCCACCCCATCTAGTGCCCAGTTACCAACAATAATTCCAATCCTTATGGATTTCTAATTCATAGACTAATTGTCTGATAGTCCTATATTACTTCACTTCTCTCCTTACCCGACTTCAATTTCCTGGACCAACCTAATAATCACTTTCTCAAATACATGCTCTCCTGGTTTGCAATGTTTCTCTTCATCTGCCCTACTCAACTGACAAAAATGTAAATCTGATTAAATTCCTTGCCTACTTTTTACCTGCATAGCTGGAGGGAAACACACAACCAGATTGGCTCGATTCATTCTATATTAATGACCCATGACTTTCAATGGAGGCAAGAACTCCTCCTTCATTTATCTAGCAAATTCATTTTCTCTCTTCCCAAGACTGATACTTTTTTCCATTCTCCTCAAATCTATAAGACATCCTTTCCATCCCTTTATGTAAGCTGATCATTTTACTTGTTCATTCACTGAGAAAATATGAACAATTGAAGACAATTTCTACATGCTCTAACAACCCTTCAACTTATCATCATTACCTGAATAGTGGGGCCAACCTCCTACCTCAAAAGATAAATAACTATTCTGATTTCTTCCCAGGGCCAACTCTTCCAAAGAAAACAATGGAGACCATTCCATTCCCAGGAATATCTCACAGTTTTATCAATTACTTAAAATTAACATTTTTGGCTTTTTGAAAGTATTTATTAAACATTATCCTATGTGTGCTTTTTTTGTAATGTTATTATCATTTCTTCCCCTTTTGACAAGGAGTTTGCATACATAAATTCATTTGATTCATTTCTCTCTCATTGGAGAGGGACAGAATGGCCAGGGATAATCTTGGGGAGAGGAAAGAGGAAAGTCTTCAAAATCGTGGTAAGGTCTAATTGAAAGTACAGCTTGTTTCCTCTGGAAAACTATTTTAATTAGTTCATTTTTTTTTTAATTTTTATAACCAAAACTTAAATAAGTATCTTAACATAAAGGCTATGCATTGATAAAACATTCTGCCTAAATGATATGGGATTTGTTTGAATTTTCAGTAGTAAGGATTAATAAAGCATTCCCTTGGGCAGTCCTATCTCTCTTAGAAGTCTTGGCCTATACTTTGTTACTTAGGTGTTACTTATCTCTGGAGAAAAAACATTCCTTCCTCCAATTTCACAAAACCTATTACCATTATTTCCATTACAATTTGTTAATTCAGTGCATTTTAGATCCTATTAGGTTTTTGGTATACAGATATGATTTTGTATTTGTTTTGATATTTCAAAATGTCATCTCTGTGGATCAAAAATATGATAACTGAATTATCTTTTTGTTATTGCTGTGGATCAGGCTGTTGTCTTTTAAAACTGATAAATGCCTGTTTAAATCATAGATGTCTGTGATTTAGTATATCTCTCTATCTTGAATTGGTATGTCAAAGTACATAATAATGCCATTGCTTTCATGTATCCTTGAAGATAAAATAATTTCCGATTATTATTATATAATTTTCTTTCTATTGAAGAATGATGTGTCTTTGAAAAACCGATCTATTTACTATATTTGCCTGCCATTGGCAGTGTTGTTATATGAAAGAGATGTCTGAGAATGAAATGTTTTATGACCAGAGGTAAAGTAAATTATCATAGTTCTCATTTGAACAGTTCTGGATTCTGAGTTGTTTCCTAACTAAAAATTATTCAAGTCAATTTTAATCTTGCTCAGAAATATAAAAACTTATTTTGTCTGTTCGTCAGAGTCAGAGTACCTGGAGAAAACACATTCATCCATATCAAGTCACACTTTTTTCTGAATCATAACAATAACAGGTTTGACCTAATCCAACAGTATGAATCAGAAAAAATATATATATATTTTTTTTAATTCAAGAAAAACAGATGGGACTGACCATATTTGTATGGAAAAAACAAGGATGTTTTCTTTTAGGTGACTTAGTTTTGTTTTTTGTCTTGTTAGAAAATAGATTTAAAAATAGTGTGTTGGGACACCCTGGGTGGCTCAGTTGAGCAACTAACTCTTGATTTTGGCTTAGGTCATGATCCCAGGATCATGAGATCAAGCCCTGTGTTGGGCTACACATTGACTTTGGAGATTGCTTAGGATTCTCTCTCTCTCTTTCTCTCTCTCTCTCTCTCTCTGCCTCTCCACCCCTCTCCCCTGCTTGCATGGTTTCTCTCTAAAATAAAAACAAATATATAAATATTAAATTTTTAAAAAACGTATTGTCTTAACTCTTTCCATATTAAACATGTTAGTAAAAATTGAAACTCTAGGGGTGCCTGGGTGGCTCAGTCAGTTTGAGCTTCCAAATCTTGATTTTGGCTCAGGTCACGATCCCAGGGTCATGGGATCAAGCCTCACATCTGGTTCTATGGTCAGTGTGGAACCTGCTTGGGATTCTCTCTCTCTCTCTCTCTCTCTCTCTCTCTCTCTCTCTCCCTCTGCCACTCTCCCCTGCTCATGTGCTCTCTCAGCCTCTTTCTAATATAATTTTGTGTAATTAAAAAATAATTGAAACTCTAAAAACAAATAATAATAGACTTTTATCTTCAAATTGCAGCATTTCTGTCATGGAAAAAATTTTTTCTTGTTTCTCTTTTTGTTCTTTCTTCCTCTATTTCCTACTCTTCATCATCATATTTACCTTCCTTTTCTTTTATATATTCTCTTCTTGAAGTATTTTCAGACAGGAGTACTGTTGCATAGGGGCACTTGTACCCCAATGTTTATAGCAGCACTCTCAACAATAGCCAAATTATGGAAAGAGCCGAAATGTCCATCAACTGATGAATGGATAAAGAAATTGTGGTTTATATACACAATGGAATACTACGTGGCAATGAGAAAGAATGAAATATGGCCCTTTGTAGCAACATGGATGGAACTGGAGAGTGTTATGCTAAGTGAGATAAGCCATACAGAGAAAGACAGATACCATATGGTTTCACTCTTATGGGGATCTTGAGAAACTTAACAGAAACCCATGGGGGAGGGGAAGAAAAAAAAAAGGAGGTTAGAGTAGAAGAGAGACAAAGCATAAGAGACTCTTAAAAACTGAGAACTGAGGGTTGATGGGGGGTGGGAGGGCAGGTAGGGTGGGTGATGGGTATTGAGGAGGGCACCTTTTGGGATGAGCACTGGGTGTTGTATGGAAACCAATTTGACAATAAACTTCATATATTGGGGAAAAAAAGTATTTTCAGGATCAGTTAAATTTTCTAATGTTTTGGCCCTAATATTATTTGGCTTTAAAAAGTAAACATATAAAATAAATTTATCAACAAGTCCTTCAAGCAAAACACATATGTGCTCACTCAAAATGCCCACTTCATATTGCCCCTAAATGAAATGCACTGTAAACTAATCATTATAAATTTTAAATAATTCAAAATGTGAGGTAGTTAAAACAGAGGCCAGAGCACATATATTTAATGTCATAAAATTCTATATTTCTATTATATTTACAATTATTATATTTTAATTATAATATATTTGTTATTCATTAACTTTTACCGCAGCATATATTTATAACACAGTACTATATAATTTCCTTAGTAATTATTTGGTGAAATCTATATGATTAGGACCAAGTACAAGCTCACATCATGATGTTTTAAAAGTAGCTTTGAAGGGGCGCCTGAGTGGCTTGGTCGGTCAAGTGTCTGACTTTGGCTCAGGTCGTGAACCCATGGTTCCTGAGTTCGGGCCCCAAGTCGGGCTCTGTGCTGACAGCTCAGAGCCTGGAGGCTGCTTCCGGTCCTGTGTCTCCTTCTCTTTCTCTCCCCCTAACCCAGTCACACTCTGTCTCTCTCTAAAAAGTAGATAAATATTAAAAAAAAAACTTTTAAAGTTGCTATGAAAACAGTAGTAGGAACCTTCATAAAATGAAGTTTTACTTTCCTTTGTAGCAAAGCTAAATTCTTGAGATTCTGCAATAGTACACCAGAATAGCTAACACAACTTAAAATATAAGATTGCATCATAGAACATGTGAGAAAACGTTTTATGTTCCTGTTTAAGAACATAGTTTTCGGGGCGCCTGGGTGGCGCAGTCGGTTGGGCGTCCGACTTCAGCCAGGTCACGATCTCGCGGTCCGTGAGTTCGAGCCCCGCGTCAGGCTCTGGGCTGATAGCTCAGAGCCTGGAGCCTGTTTCCGATTCTGTGTCTTCCTCTCTCTCTGCCCCTCCCCCGTTCATGCTCTGTCTCTCTCTGTCCCAAAAATAAATAAACGTTGAAAAAAAAAATTTAAAAAAAAGAACATAGTTTTCATTTACTTGAACTTGGTTATTTTATGGTTATTTATTTATTTATTTATTTTCTGATTTGGAATAAGACGTTTTTAAGTCATTTCACTTTGACAGCTCAAATTCTCCCAAGACTGCCCTATGCATTCCTCACTTTGTCAAAACTGCACATTTTGTTTACTTGAACTTTTGCATTTAAGAACAATAGGAATTTCTTTTTGCTCTTTGGACAGGTTGAATGCCTTCTCATTCATCATAAACACATAGGGAGGTCCCATCTCTACTTGGAATCCTGTACCTGACCCACCACCAGGAGCTCATTGCCCTAATTGCAGTGTCACTGCCAATTTGGTGTATTTGAGAGAAGACTGCTTTCTCGATCTCTGGCAGAAAAAATAAATCTATTCCTAACCCTTCTTTTTATGGAAAGAAAATGGCTATTGAAGAAATTGAATAATTTAAAAATAATTTACAAAGATATAATTAGATAATATTAAAATTAATGTGTTAGTGTTACATAGCAAGATTGTCATCAAATGTTTGTGAAATAAGGTGTAAATCTAAGAGATAATTTCATTTTTAGATGATAAGCAGGACACATTATTTAAATCCATGTACATTTTTTACATTTGTTATATTAATCAATGATATTTTCTTCATTACTTACTAATCATCTCCACATATATGAGCTAGCATGCTTTTGACATAGAAACTGGGTTAGATTTCCATAGAAACTGGATTACATTCATATGTAATGAATGTACATTCATATGTAATGAACCTGTTATTTTCTACTACAAACATTATGTACACTATCAATATCTGGGGATGAGGGCACCTGGGTGGATCAGTTGGTAGAGCATGAGACTATTGATCTCAGGGCTGTAAGTTCGAGTCCTAGGTTGGGTGTAGATATTACTTGAAAAAAAATCTAAAATAATAATAAAAAAAAAAACCTGAGGATGATACATCAATATTTCTATTTAGAGAATTCTATGTTACTTAATATTAAGCCTATCTTTAAATGTAAGGAATTAAACTATGATCACCCCTGAAACTGAAAGAAAAATGGTATTTTCAGTTAAAATAGTAAAAGTAGCCTCAACCTTTGAATTCTTCATGTTACTGATTTTTGAATTTTAGAACTTTTTGTTTATTAAAGTTGTAAGGGCATATTGACTAAATTTTGCATTGAATACAAAGACAAATAGTATTAAAAAGTATTTTTATATTTTAAATAAGTGCTTTTGAGTGAAGAGAGGTGGGATAGATGATGCTCTTTCACATAAAATGCTTTAATCTTCAATTCTTAGATTTTAATATAAATCCTATCCAGTTGTTAAAATTAGTGATTAGAGGGGTGCCTGGGTGGCTCAGTTGAGCATCTGACTCAATTTCAGTTCAGGTCATTATCCCATGGTGGTGAGATCGAGCCTCAAGTCAGGCTCTGCACTGAACGTGGAGCCTGCTTGAGAATTTCTCTCTGTTTCCTTGCTCCTCCCCTATTTGTTCTCACTCTCTCACTTAAAAAAAAAAAAATTAGCAACCGGAATTTGACCAAGTCCATAAATTAAAGTTAAGTGTTGAAATTATAGTTTTAGGGGCGCCTGGGTGGCGCAGTCGGTTAAGCGTCCGACTTCAGCCAGGTCACGATCTCGCGGTCCGGGAGTTCGAGACCCGCATCGAGCTCTGGGCTGATGGCTCAGAGCCTGGAGCCTGTTTCCGATTCTGTATCTCCCTCTCTCTCTGCCCCTCCCCCGTTCATGCTCTGTCTCTCTCTGTCCCAAAAATAAATAAACGTTGAAAAAAAAATTAAAAAAAAAAAAAGAAATTATAGTTTTATATAGCTTACTTGATACAATTTTCATTTTCTGATATTATTGTTAACTGGGAATTTATCATAGTTTCATTACAAAGGACAATTTAAATATTTTAGGACACAATAATTCTGATGTTAAATATTTGAGAACATTTAGGAGAATTTGTCAACATTTTGGAAATTTCTGAGTATTTTTAAAATAGTATATCTTAATCTCTAAAATGTGAAATATGCAGGAATCAAATCTTGACTTCATTTGCTGTTAATTGCTATATCATTGCTGGGTGAGGCAGGGGGTGCTAAATTACACTTAGTGCTTAGTCCAGAGTGTGGACGGCTGTCACTACTGTATGTGAATCTAAGCATTGTACCCCTAGAGTACTCTCAGATCTTTTAGTTAGACATGGGTCTAAAAATATGATGGGCACTGAGTGTCCAAAATATGAGTACCCAGTTTACATAATGGTGCATAAATAGTATGCAAAAGAGTTTTCATTTTCACTTCATAGTTATGATGGATCTATCAGTAGTTGGAATAGGATTGAAGTTTAGACACACATAAAAAATGCTAATTATATTCTTGTGTAACTGCATAACAACATCAGGAAACAGCTGCCTTAAAAAAGAAAAAAAAAAAAAAACCACTGGCTTTAACTTACATTAAAGAGAGCTTCAGCAGTTTTGTAAAACTTTGAAACATCCCAGTGAATTTTTTGATGATTTGTGTGAGGCCCGGAATTTCTATTCCTGAAAATGTTTAAGACACAGGAGGTTCATATTCTTAAAAAAGCAAAACAGAAGGTGTAATACTGACATCAATACCAAGCACAGAGAAAATCATGCCCTGTGACAAGTGCAGATGTCCGTATAATGTGCAGACACAGTAAACTAACCAACATGACTTGATTGTAAAGAGGTAAGTGCTAGGAGAATAAAAGTACCAGTTAAAGCTAGAGGGCCCTGAAGGTCAAATCAACCTTGTCAATGTGTACCTTTCCCTTTATAAATGCACGTTCTGGTTATCTGGTTAAAATGAAATTCTTCAAAGACAGTGTGGCCTCCAATTTTTTAAGTTCTTAAGTTGAATTTAAAATATAGAGTTTCGGGGCGCCTGGGTGGCGCAGTCAGTTAAGCGACCGACTTCAGCCAGGTCACGATCTCGCGGTCCGGGAGTTCGAGCCCCGCGTCAGGCTCTGGGCTGATGGCTCAGAGCCTGGAGCCTGTTTCCCATTCTGTGTCTCCCTCTCTCTCTGCCCCTCCCCCGTTCATGCTCTGTCTCTCTCTGTCCCAAATAAATAAACGTTGAAAAAAAAATTTTTAAAATATAGAGTTTCTATGTTGTTGACTAAACCAGTAAACAATTGACATGGAAGCTTTCTCTTCAGATGGATATCTAATAGTGATATCATGTTGTCATATATTTAATCTATCATTAAATAAATACTTGATGACAAATTACAAAAATGCTAATAACTCAGTATAGGTTCTGTACCTTCATAGTTATTTTATCTGGGTTTCTACAACATATTTTCGCATCAGAATACTACTTATGGTGAGATAACCTCTTGACCACTAAAGCATATGAATAGAAATGTGTTGAATTGTCTCTCAAAAAGGACATGAGGGCTTGTTCATTTCCCCCATAGAATTCACAATAGCAGATAGTTACTGCTGAGTCTTTTGGTGTACTTTATTATTTAATTAAAATTATTGTATCTCATGGAGGGAACACAGAATAGAACACTTCTGTAAAATAAATATAAATTATAACAATTACAAGTATGTCTTATTAATATAAAAGCTATATTTTTGACGTACTACACTTTAATTTCCTTTATATTTTGAGTACCGTTTTAACACAATTAAATCACATCAGTCAACCTGAAAAATATGACAAATGAAGAATTCTAACAGGTCTGATTCAATAAATTCATCTAATAATAAGTACCAAATTACAATTTTAAAGCATCTATACTAAAGATCGTTACTGATAGACAGAATTTATAGGTAGTATACAGAGTGGAAAGTTTAATACACATAAGTTCTAACTTATTATATATATGTCCATTGATATGTACTCAAAAACCATTGTGAAATAGCAATCGTTTACATGTTAACATCCTATATTTACTACTCTTCATCTCATTTTGTCGTTTGACAAATGAATATTAACAATTTCCAACTTCAGTTTAGACAACATTTATATATAAAACAAAGGATTCTACCCACCACGCCACCCAATTCAGTTTTCGGAGGAATTTTACTTAGTTTTTATCAGTTCAGTGAGTCTGCTTACATTTGTTTGAGAACAGCAAAATTTCCATCAGTAGTATGTATGGTGATGTGAAGAAACACTGTTACATTAACATAAATGTCTCTGTATTTTTAGGGTCATCTCCATTTCTTTACTAATACAAATATTTCTTAGAAATATACGTTCTGCTATCTCCAGTATAGAAAGAAAAGGAGTATATCTAGCTGGCATTTATTATACTCCAATTATTGGGGGGAGGGAAGGATTCCATGCCAGGAACTGTAGACAAAGCCGTCATCATCTACGTGTTTGACAGGAAAGAAATATGGGTCACGTGACAACCCTAAGACATGGAAGAAGGGTAATTGCGCACCAATTCCATGTGTTTTCAAAATCACCAGCACCAGATGCAGGATGTATGCAAACATTCCTCCACTTTCCTTAGAAGGAAAATCTCTCTTTTTTTACAGCCAATCTAGTGTAGTACTATAAATAAAACCAGATTTTTTTTTCAAAGAGGGGATGGGAAAGTTTTGATAGAGCTCTTGATCTGGCATTTAAAAGTCTGTTCACAATTTTTTTCTCAATTGTTATCTTTTAAAAAAAATAGGGTGATTGAACAAAGCAAAAATCTAATCCAGTTTCTATGTCAAAAGCATGCTAGCTCATATATGTGGAGATGATTAGTAAGTAATGAAGAAAATATCATTGTATAATATAACAAATGTAAAAAATGTACGTGGATTTAAATAATGCCTCCTGCTTAGGATCTAAAAATTAAATTATCTCTTAGATTTACACCTTATTTCACAAACATTTGATGACAATCTTGCTATGTAACACTAACACATTAATTTTAATATTATCTAATTATAATCTTTGTAAATCATTTTTAAATTATTCAATTTCTTCAATAGCCATTTTCTTTCCATAAAAAGGATAATCCTTTAATTTACAAGGATATGATGTTGACATCCACACAGATTTATTTGACATGAACAGATATTATTTTTTTCATTTATTAATCAAACATTTATTGAGCAGTTCTTAAGCGTGAGACATTGTTCAAGGTGACCAACTTAGGCAAAGCCCCCACCCTCATCGTTTGCATTCCATTCTTTCTCTGGGGTATGGTTAATTTCACATTTCATTACCTCAATGTCACACTCTCCAAATTATTTAGAATTAGGTGAATATTAATGACTAATTATTATACTCATTATTATGTATTTTGTACTCATTAGTATATGTTTTGAAACATACTGAGAGATTTATTGCTCTGAAGCAATATTATGGCTAAGTTTATGACCTTCTGTGATGGAATGGGAGTGGACCTTTTGCCCAGTTTGACTAACTTTAAGTTTGACTCTAAGCTTAGATTAGTTGGAGAAGACCCTTCTGTCACAATTCATTAGATGGCGTATCCCTTCAGGTGGTGTCATAATGTTATACACCATGCATAATAAGGAAGTTGTGTCAAATCCTTAAAAGGATCATCAATATGAATAGATCCTGGATTGTCATGGATTGTCACATTTTATTTTTTAATTTTTTTTTCAACGTTTATTTATTTTGGGGACAGAGAGAGACAGAGCATGAACGGGCGAGGGGCAGAGAGAGAGAGGGAGACACAGAATAGGAAACAGGCTCCAGGCTCCGAGCCATCAGCCCAGAGCCTAACGTGGGGCTCGAACTCACGGACCGCGAGATCGTGACCTGGCTGAAGGCGGACGCTTAACCGACTGCGCCACCCAGGCGCCCCATGGATTGTCACATTTTTGTTAAGACTTTGGAAGTTTATTTGTTTGTTAGTTTGGCTTGCTTCTTTTTATCCACAGCCTTTGACAAGAACTAGGCACCATTAAATTAATATTGATGATTTTAAAGCTCCCAAAGGGAAAGTGACCTGCCAGCCAAACCTAGAAATTGGGACCGATGCTGTCAGCCTATATGTAAAATCAAAACAACACATTACAAAGGAAGCTGCTGTTGATTATTAAGAAATAAACATTCCTGTGGTTCATTTGAAGGCAAATCTGTAGTAGGCAGCCCAGGATAGACGCAACCACATCTGAGACCTGGAATTTTCGAGTTTCTGTGTGCAATGAGAAACTGAATACCATGGTAATGCAGATGAAGAAAAGATGGTGTCAAACTGTTTCCTTTCCATCTGGTGTTTTACAGCAGCTATGCTCACAGTTACTCTTAAAGGAAAATAGAATGAAGAAAAATACATTCACAGTCTTGTGTTGTTTAGGCTGAATAATCTAAGCCAAATTATTGCTTATGAATAAATTAAATACTGAATAAAACAGAGTCTAAGCATAAGTTACACACACTCAATGAAAACTTCTCACTGTAATGAGACCCTGAGTTCATCTGACTTTCTGAGGACCAACGGCATACTGATACCAGTCACAAATATAAAGGTTAATGTGGATTTTGCCCTTTTCACCCTCTATTAAATTGTAATACTTGGGTATTCTCTATACCTTTTCCTAATTTACTTTTATCTCCATAATGTGTCCCCAAATGCCATATTATATATTTAACTCTTTTATTTTTGTTTATATTATTTCTTTGGTACAGGAATATAAGCTTCACAAGGACAAGCATTTTGAAGCGTTTTGTTCGATTTTAAATCCTTGGCTCACAGTAGGCACTCAACATATATCTGCTCTTTTTTTTTAAGATTATTTAAAAAGGGAAAAAGGGAGGTAAGGGACAGAGAGAGGAAGAGAGAGAATCCCAAGCATGTTCTGCACTGTCAGTGAAAGCCCAATGTGGGGCTCGATCTCACAAAATGTGAGATCATGACCTGAGCTGAAATCAAGAGTCAGAGGCTTAACCAACTGAGCCAACCGGATGCTCCTCAATATACATCTTTTAAAGAAATAATAAATTAATTTTCTTTCTTTATATATGATGCAGGGAGCATCATATACAAACAGGTATATGATGATCCCTTGTAGGTAATATACAATGCGATAAATATTTATTCTGGAAGCATTCTTGGTAACAAAGGACGCTTTTGAGTTCTAAGGAAAGGTTTGTTAATTAATTATCATTTATTTATTTATTTTTTCCCAGATGCTTGAGAAATATGACTGTTTTATTTTCAAAACACTTTTTTTTTTGGAATGAGAGAGCATGTGCAAGTGGGGGAGAGAGGCAAAGGGAGAGAGAGAGAGAGAGAGGATCTCCATCAGGTTCCACATGTAGAAGAAATCAAGAGTTGGATGCTTAACTGACTGAGCTACCCAGGCACCCCTTAAAACACTTTTTTAATTCAATTTAATTTCTTAAGAAATATGTTCACATATGTAATTGACAGATTTAATGCACATGGGTTTTTTTTTCTTTTTTCTATTTAGTTTGGTTTAACCCTAAACTTTTTCTTCCTGCTCCCTCCTTCATCCCACCACACACACCTAAGAAGAACCAGCAAATTCATCTTTCTCCCCAGAACACATGGCAATGTATAGAGAAGAATCAAGTACTTTTTATCATATTTTAGGGTTTTTTTTAGGATTAACTTTTAAATGAATTTGCTGAAAACACTTTAATATATCTTTATGGATGTAAACATATGTGTGTTAGGGCAAAGACATGATTCCGTAATAGAACTATAAGCATTGTCCATCATACCTAGAGAGTACAACAAAATGTATGAGCTATAGAAAAAGCTTTTCTTCAAATTTGTTTTAACCCATTTTATCATATTAATGTTCCTAAATATAGCAATTGGGTATAAAAGGTAAACTGACAAAATGTATTAAACCAAGATATAATTGAAGTGTCTTACTCTTTTCATAAAATTTTAAGACATAGCATCTATCTAATGGAATGATTCCATAGAAGATTTTTTTTTCCAAGTTGAGGTTTTAGCCTCATACTTCTTCAGTCATGGAACCAGACAATGCACTCCTTTCTCGCTGCCTCCACCTGCTGGCAAGTGAGATTGACTAGGATTAAAGAACTGGCTCCTATAATCCATTTAGTATAAGTATGCATCTTGGTTTGGTCCTAAATCTTTGATCTGCCTATTATTCTATCTGTATTTACCCTAGGAAGGTGAGCATTCAAGGGCAGAAAAAATCGCATATTTTATATCTCCAGAACTTTATCATTGCTCAGTGTGAGTTTGTGACTGAATTCCCTTTTTGCCTTTCCACTGCCACCAGTGATTATTTCTGAACTACGTTTCTCTGGTTCAAAACTAACTCTGGTAGAGATATCCTTTATGCTTCTTTATCTTTTCTCCCAAATGCATGGTTTTTTGAGAGATTGAAGCATTGCTTCTGTAAGAAATGAAAAATAATTTTTTTTTTTAGAAATCATGCAAGATACCTCCAAAGTTGAGCTGAGTTGAATTTTTTAACATAAGTATTACTGGAAGAAAAACTAAGTTTCAGAGTTTTGCTTAAATTCTGGTTATTCTAGACAGACTTTCCAAGGATATGAGTGAGATCAAAGGAGTGGAAATGTATTGAGGAGAACGATGTTGTACTCCAGCCACTGTGGAGGAAGACAACTGAGGGGAGAGCCATGCTTTTTCCTCTGCTCTTTAGTTCCTCAGCTACAGGTCCTACACTCTAGAAATGAAAAAGCATTATAATTGAGAATAAAGTAAGGGAATAAGATGATTAAGGGCAAGGCGGCCAAGTATTGAGGGCACATAGGTTAGAGGAGTAGAAAAATTCCACGTTAAACTAGTGTAGAGTTAAGGAGACTTTCATGACCTGACACATGACATTATAATATGCATTTTTTTTCAACGTTTATTTATTTTTGGGACAGAGAGAGACAGAGCATGAATGCGGGAGGGGCAGAGAGAGAGGGAGACACAGAATCGGAAACAGGCTCCAGGCTCTGAGCCATCAGCCCAGAGCCCGACGCGGGGCTCGAACTCACAGACCGTGAGATCGTGACCTGGCTGAAATCGGACGCTTAACCGACTGCGCCACCCAGGCGCCCCTATAATATGCATTTTTAAAGTGTATGTTTTCAAGTATCAGATTATCTTGAGAATAACAAGGATCAGTTAGGATCGATTCCCACTAGTCCAAATCATAAAACCTTACCTTAATCTAAAAGCACAGAAGGATCATAGAAAGCTAGAAGAGCCGTGACTCAAACCCTTTTCTCCAGATTCCCAAGTGAGTCCCTCTTCACTGTCTTGGCCTCTACTAAGGAATTCCTAATTAAAAAAATATATATCTATATCTATATCATCTATATCTATATCTATCTATATCTTATCTTTTCCACCAGGAGACTACCAGTGCTAAAAAATTATAAATCATGTATAAAAATCCAAGATATAACTTGGGAATTTTTTTTTTATTCTTGACATAAAATGTTGTGGATCTTCTTCCTGTTGGTTAGATTCCTCACCCAGCCGTCATCTTTGAGCTCAGGAAAACCAGATTGTTGTCCTGAGACAGTCTCATGAAAGTATCTGTTACTATCTCTGCTGTAAAAATCTGGAACCCACACCTCCCAAATTTAGATCCTGGAGTTAACTTCATCTTTCATCTTTTAATATCTTCGTTTTTGCTATCAAATCAAAGTTTTGAGACAAATATGAAGATTGATAGCTATCAATAAAAACTAGAAAAAAATTTTTCTTCTTCTGTGGCTTACGTTTGTTATATCAGGCAGAAAATGTACTTCTCCTCAAAGCAAGTATGTGATGAGATTTTAAAAACAGGTATAATGGTAGTCTGCTTATTATTGTAGTTCACAGATAATTATAAAGAGCTGTTGTGAGATCCACTAGCCATTCTCATGCCAAAAACGAACTCGTTTTTGCTTTTTTTTTTTTTTCTTATGGAAAGTAAAATCTTAATACTGGACATAAACATCTTCCTTCAATCATATATTAGCATTAAATTATATGATTGAATTTAATATTTCTGTCTTACAACCATGTATGAAATAGATCAGATTGCAGTATGTGTAGGTGTGGGGGACATTTAGATATATTTCATGAAAAAATATTAGGGCAATTGAGTTTCGAAAGAAGTTCCTTATTCATTGGGTTATTCAGCTACATAGACACACCACATGCAGCTGGCAATTCACTGAGTTCATCAGCTAACAATAATGGTTATTATCTGAAAATAACCTGGAATGTAGTAATATATAATTGCTTATGTATTTGATGTTCACACTAACCCCATGTGATATGTACCAGCATTATTATCCAGTTTGTAGTTGATAAAACTATGACACAGAGATGTTAAGTAACTCACCTGGGGCACACACAGTAAATGGCCTTGTTAGAATAAAAACTTAGGCAGTTTGAACTCCAGAATCTATTTTCTTAACCATGTTGCTGCACATACTCTCGTAATATAATTATTTAAATGTTCATCCCTTTTCCCTACTGTACTATAGATTTCACTATATCGTCTTTCATTTCTGTATTGATATCTCCCAGTTTGACTACAAGTATATTAAATGATTCATTTTGAATTTGTAAGTCTATTTGGTTAAGATCCCATTAGACTGCATAGTAATTTAGTTTTTATGAAAAATGTTAGTATTTAAGTTAATTTTATGCCTTTCCTACACAAAGATGATAGAATTTCCCTCAGTAAAGCAAACATTTTAGAATCTTACTGTATAATGAAGTTGGATTCTGCATTTTTTATTTCTTGTATCTTTTACCCCTCCTCCCCATCTCATTTTCTCTCCTCTTGCAGCCAATAGCAGATATATTTAATCAAGTTAATAATGGTAACAGACACAGTTTTTCACCATGGATAAAAAATAGGACAAAATAAAAATTCTTGACTTCTCGAAGATTCACTTAATCATTTGATAATATTTATTGAGTGCCTACTATGGGATAGAGTCTATTAGATACTGAAGCCAAAAAGAGAGACAAACATTTACATAATTCCTACCATAATAGAGCAGTCTAATGGGAACACAGTCATTAATTAAATGGCTAAGTGAAATGATCCTCACAGATATTGGTACATGCCTCTCTGTTTTACTACCATGTCCCAAATAAGTCAAAAGCCACAGATAAATAGTCAACCCTAAACATTTTTTTAAAAGAAGTTTCTTTGTAACATTGATTCTTTTCTGTTCTTTGGATGAAGCTTGGTGTGTGAAGCAAATAATTAGTATTGAAAGTTTTATATGTGACTCCAACTGGGTAGCCCCAACATTTTGGTTCTGTTCCAACTTTAATTCTTGACTCAAATGGTAAAATGTAGTTCACCTACAAAGCAGCACTCTCAGCATAGACGCAGATACGTCAGTCATTGACATGGAACCATTTGGCAAAAAAACCGAGGTGATTGGTTTGAGTAAATGTCAGAGTAGAACGATTCTCAAACCACAAATTTGCCGAAGTTTGCCAAAAGGACCTCACAGCTTTTATCCTTGTGGCATTTATACTCCGAACTGCAGTCAGCGATTTACTTAGGCAATCCTTTGGTGAGCAGCTGTGGCTGAAGAGGCACAGAGAATTCACCAGCAGAGGTGAAAGATTAATTTTGGAAAAAGAAAGCCAGATAAAAAACAAATACGAGTGAAAGGTATACTGAAAAATTTTCTCCTTAGGAGAGTTAGTTATTTCACTCTTCATGTCTTATACACTTGTTTTTGAGGAACCTGTGTATTAGGGAAGTTGATAAGAATTACACCTCCAAAGTGATCAATGTTCAAATAAAGGACTTGGTACATAATATCAAGAGAATTGTCTTATTCCTTCAGCTTGATAAAACTGAAACAACATACCTTCTTATCATCTTTAACATTTTTCTAGTTTGTTTTTTTTTAATTTGGAACAATTAATGGTGCTTTGGAACAATTTGGGGTGCTTTGACCCCAAAACTTTTGAGATTGACCCTGGATAGCCATATGTAAACAGACAGAAATGAATCCAACAAGATTTTTTATCTATTTTACACACATGCACACACACACACACACACACACACACTGACTGCAATATGCTGGCACAAGGGAAATGATGGTATAAAGATCAATCGAATCTGACCTCACTTTATTCAGTAATTATTTGTAGATTATTTTTAATTTGGCATTTTAATCCAGCATCTTTTGAAAACTTTTTAATACTTAGAGGTCTTATTATTCAAAAAGTCTCAGAATTCTAGATTATTAAACTCAAAATTTAAAGCAAATTTTACCTCAGGTAAAATTCTCAGCTGGTCTTTCCAAGAGACTAAAATTTTTAAAAGGGAAATATATTGTCTTTTCATTGCCATACTATTTACTGCAGAGGCAGAATCATGTGTGGAAAGGAGTGTGGGACTTGAGGTCAGAAAATAGGGTCCCAGATTTTCCTCTCAAGAGCTATTTGTAACAAGTTTCTTAATTTCTCTGAGCTTTCCACTTCCTCCCACTATTTTTGTTAACACCTAAAATCAATATGGATTCATGGTGGTTAAATAATGCTACAAAACTAACACATAACTACTGCTATTACCTTCGTAAAATCCACATAAGTTTAGGTTAAAATGGTTATGAACTTTCCTCCCCTTTTTTTCACATAATTTTTTAAATTTTATTTATATTTTTTTTTAATTTTAAATTTTTTTTTCAACGTTTATTTATTTTTGGGACAGAGAGAGACAGAGCATGAACGGGGAAGGGGCAGAGAGAGAGGGAGACACAGAATCAGAAACAGGCTCCAGGCTCTGAGCCATCAGCCCAGAGCCTGACGCGGGGCTCGAACTCACGGACCGCGAGATCGTGACCTGGCTGAAGTCGGACGCTTAACCGACTGCGCCACCCAGGCGCCCCGTAAGTTTTATTTATATTTTTGAGAGAGAACATGATTGCAAGTGGAGGAAGAGCAGAGAAAGAGGGAGACAGGATCAGAAGCAGCCTCTGCGCTGACAGCAGACAGCCCAATGTGGTGCTCGAACTCACGACCTTTGAGATCATGACCTGAGCTGAAGTCAGATACTTAACTGATTGAGCCACCCAGGCACCCCTAAACTTTCCTCCTCTTACATGCTAGTTGTTCTCAGAGAAGCATTACTTCCATGTCCCACTCAAGTTATCTTAATTATCTGATTGGGACACTGTTATAAAAATCTACAGCATTTATTAACTTATTAGCGGCTGTAAAACCCACTGAATTTAAAGAAAATATATCCTCAGCAACTATAGATGGGTCTGTTGAACTTTCATGAGCATGAGGCTATTTAAGTTATTTTTTTTTCTTTATACACTTATGACATGATATGAAAAGTAAAATTTGGTTTGAAGAAAAAAAAACTTGGTTTGAATGGGCTCTGAAAACAAGGTTTTAGAAATCACACACATTAAAAGAAAAAAGAAATCAAACACATTTTGCCCATGTAAATAATGCTTACAAGAAATGAATATATATCATACAGCATTAATCATTAATGTACTTTTTATGTTATTTCCTTATGCGAAGAGGCAAGTGTCATGTAATTATTTGAAAAAAAAAGTTTTCAGGTGGACAAGTTCTTTTTTATCGTTACTTCCCAGTGCTTTATGTACTCTACTCAAATAGTTTTCACAAGATTGTCTCCTGAGTGATCCCGAGAAAAATGCATGGTTTTAATAGTGTGTGTGTTGGTGGGCATTTGGATAGGTTCTAAAATGTGCCATCTGTACTTCTGAGATAAACAAGTAAGAGATAATTTAGCAGCTAAGCAGGAACTTACTTTAAGAAATGAAGAAGTGTGGTGCTTGCTGGAGATTTCATTTTTAAGATCAAAAACCATGTGGCACACAACAAGGTCCTTTCTGAGGAAGGGGAAATGACTGTCAGCAAGTGGTATAATATTTGTTTCTAACACAAGTCTTATTGATCTGACGTCATCCTTTCTTTATACCTTATAATGATGTATTGGAGCCTCTGTGAAATTCATTACCACTGTATATTTCCAAGGAGAACTGGAAACCCTTTCCTTAATATATGTTTTCCTCCCTTCAAGTCATGGGGGGAAATGGCAGTGGATTTCAAATTTAAACCCCAAATGCAAAGAAATTAGAGTTGTATCTCTTCAAGGATTAAGAAATGGGTTAGAATTGAGGCTGACGAACAACAATGATCAGGTGAAAAGGACAATCAAAGTTACAAAGAGTAGGCTAGGTGAGGAGAACTATTGTTTTCTAGAAGGGTTACTTTTTAAATTCAGTTTGTAAAGAAAGACTTTAGTGTACCCAATTATGCAATCCACTGAAGTTTGTCAGCAGTGCCTGTAACTATAGATGTTCTGTAGCTAAAAATTGCAGTTCTTCCAGATTCTTCAAATATGTGCTATTACTGTTACCAAATTTGAAAGTGTTTTTTCATTCTCAAACTTCATTAGTGGATTATTAAAATAGAAAATTTTTTGACCAACAATGTATATGATGTCTATATCAGATGTTCTATAAGGTTTCTAAGCAGGCAACAAAAAACCCAAAACTCCTCTAATTAATCTCCAATAAGACCCTTCGGTCACATACATTTTCAGATTATAACATTAAAAGCCAATTTTGAAAGCATAATGGAATATAAAATATTATATAAAATATTAAATACTAGACATGACTCAAGTTTCTTTTTTTTTAAGTTTACTTATTTATGTTGAGAGACACAGAAACAGCATGAGTAGGGGAGGGACAGAGACAGAGGGAGAGAGAGAATTCCAAGCAGCTTTCACACTGTCAGTGCAAAGCCAGATGTGGGGCTCAAACTCACGAACCGCGAAATCATGACCTGAGCTGAAATCGAGAGTTGGATGCTTAATTGACTGAGCCACCCGGGCACCCCAAGACTCAAATTTCTAAAGTTGATTGAATCATCAGTTTGTGACCTGAGCAAATTATTTCTCTGTATATGTTCTTTTTTTCTGTGATGGGAGAGAACTGAATTAGATGCTCCCCCAAATCCCTTAAAGTTCTAGAGAACTCATGATATAGCAGCTCCTATCCCCTAATCACACCTGAGAAGTTTTTATTTCTAGCAGTACAATAAGGCTTATACTCAGAAATAAGATATAAATAGATAAGAAAATTATATTTATTTCCTTTCTGAAGTAATGATTCTCTTTCCGATAGATTTTTGAAATTATAAGAATCATAGCAACAACCCAACATAAATTGTCCAAGGATATCTATAAAGGAACATAGGTTTCTCAGAAGGCTGAAATTCTAGATAAAATAATTTACGAACCTGTCCACTTTATCAGAATATGATAATCAGTAGCCAGTTAACATCCTAGATTTTCTTATAATTTGAATTGATAAAATTTGTTAGCTCTATTTTCCAATTTCTGATTCTTCAACTAATGACCCAAATAAAACTTCAAAAAGAGGTAAAGGAAAAAAATCATATGAGAAACAAACTAAAATTGTTTCTTAAGAGGATAATTTATAGATAAAACTTCTGTTTGACTGAACTGCAGTTAATTGCATAGTATATAGTCAATCTTAGGCAATGAGGCCTTTTAAACAAAAAAAGTGTGGGTTTTTTCCCTAAATTGGGAGGAAGGGGACTATTATGATGAATTACTACTTTTGCTCTTTACTCTGAGATTTCTCAGTTGAAATGGAGAAATACAATGATACAATCCAGAGCCAAGTCAGCTAAGATTACATTCTTTCTACAGAGGGAGTTTAAAAAAAATAGGCCCTAAATGTCCAAAGGGCACACAGATAACTTCTGAGTAACTCAAACATAAACAGGAAAGAAATTTGATAGAAAACCTTGGTGGTGGTCCAGATCAGGTCTAATTACTGTCGCTCCTTGTAAAAAATTTTGAATTAATAGGGTGGGAGGAGAAAGGAAATGGCAAAGCATGATGAGCCTTCCGACTTTATAATCTGAAACCTTGACCCTCTTTCAAAATGGGCCTCCCCCCATGAAACTGCCTGAGTTGATGTATGAATGAGTATTTTATGGGGTGGGAGAGGTCTTAAAGAGACATCCCTCTGGACATTTTACCTATTTTGAAGATCATCATTATGGAGGGAGTCAGGCTCTCCCTATCCATAAAAGCATGCAAGGTATTCTAAGGGCATAGCATTCAATTACTCACAGGTGCCAATTTAGGAAAAAAAAATAGGTCTATTATTTAGAACTGATTAAGGATATGCTTCTACTTGCATGCTGCATGTATATTTTACATATTACTTTAATATTTCTTTAAATATTTCTTTAAACATTATTTCTATGCATTATCGGTACTATAATAAATCAAGATATCTGTGATTCAACATCTTAAGGGTCTTTTTTTATTAGAAAATTTTGTAGTTAAAAACTCTAGTAGGCTTTTTAAAGACAGACTAAATCTGGTGAATAAATAAATGCACCGTGTGTGTTTAAGAGATTTATTTTATTCTGCCCAGAAACACTGTGGCAGTTACTTGAATTCAGCCACTTACTTGCTGGACCACTGCGAGAACGTTCCAAACACTTGCTGGTAAATAATGCCCCTTAAGATGAGTTAAGTGCAAAACAGACTGAAATTTGATTCAGTTCCTGATATAAATTTTTGAATTAAAATAATTGCTTGAAAGTTAGGACTTTTACCAAGCATTTTGTGTTGGTAGTGTGTAACAATTACCCTTAAATATTTATATTCATGGGAATCACTAAAATTTATTCTCAAATGCACAGAGTATACCACATAAGTTAAACCCACCATCTACACCCTGAAGGTTATCAGCATTATACAGACTTCTATGCTAAGTGCCTCCTGAATTAACCAACAAGAGTAAACCCTTCCATGTTGACCAAATTTTTAGAATCAAAATGCAGATATGATGGGACATAATCTCATCATTTCCCTGATTAGATTTAGGCTTTTTTTTTGTATATTAGCATTCATTTGCACACCATCTTAATTTTTTTTAATATTATGAATAACTGTTACCTATGGTTACTATGATATCATAGGTACTCAATTTCCTAAAGAACCACAAGCGAAATAATTCTCAGATCTTGGTGCCAAGAACATCTGTGTCACTTCTCAATTGTTAGTATGTTTTTTACTTTTATTTTTTGGTCAATATTATGTCTTTCTCTTTCAGAGTTATCAAGAAGTTGAGCACAGAAATTGGGACAAACTTATACAGTTGTGCAATGTCTTTTGGTATATGCATTACAATACATACACTGGTATTATAGAGACTACATCAAGATCAATGACAAATGAGATAATATTGCATATACTTTGGTAAGCTTTCTCAATTTGGTTATAGAACAAGGTGCATGTTGGAAGAAAAAAAGCAAATGAGAATAATTTCTACAGATGAGAAACAAGAGAGCTCTTTTCGAAGAGAAGAGGAAGGCAGGGAAGAATGTGCTCTTTTATCTATTGGGCTTTACCATTGCCAAAGTGAAGTTATTACAAATGGAAACAGAAACCGAGTCCCTCTAAACAGGAACATAATTTCAGGAAAACCTTCTCTTCTATCTTTTGAAACACCTATTTGTAGTTTTATTAATATGGTGTTTTATTCTTTCATGATTTTTATTTCTTTATTGTTGGTCTCTCCCAGCAGAGTATAGCTTGCAGGACAGGAAAGATGATTACTGTTTTATTTACCTCGCCATTCCCAGTGCTTATCCATGTCTAGCAAACAGTTTGAAATATACGTGATACACATGAGCCATGCATCTTCTGTGTACTGAGAAACCCATCGTAAAAATGTAAGGACAGAACAGGAAATGATTTTAACCTTAGTATTCATGGGCGAGGGCATTAAGAATGAAGAGCATGACTTTAGCAAGGCAGCTAGTTCTGTGACTTCCTTGTCCTTTCCTGCTTACAGGTTACTGTCCTAGTGAGTGTGGGCTATTATAACAAAAATAGCATAGACCCGGTGGCTTAAAGAACAAATATTTAGTTCTGACAGTTGTGGAGGATGGAAAGTCCAAGATCAAGGTGCTGCTAATACTGGGTCTGGTGAAGACTTTCTTCCTGGTTTGTAGACAGCCATCTTCTCATATCCACAGGCATCTTCTCATATCTCTGCCCAGGAAAGCAGGGACAGGAAGCCATCTTTCTCTTGCCTCTTTATGTAAGGGTATTAAAATCCTGTTATGAGAACTCCACCCTCATCACCTAATTACCTTCCAATACCTCCTAATACCAATACATTGAGGGTTAGGATTTCAACACATGAGTTTGGGGGGAGACAGAACGTTCAATCCACAACACCTATGGAATAGGTTTTAAAATGTAATGATTGCTGGGGAGCCTGAGTGGCTCACTTGGTTAAATATCTGACTATTGATTTCAGCTCAGGTCATTATCTCACCCTTTGTGAGTTTGAGCCCCTCATCAGGATCCACCAGTGGGGAGCCTTCTCGGGATTCACTCTCTCTCCCTCTTGCTGTCCCTCCCCCATGCTCTCCCTCTCTCTCTCTCTCTCTCTGTCTCAAAATAAATAAATAGACTTTAAAAAATTATAAAATGTAATGGTTGCTAACAGTTCTTTTGAATAAATATGGGGTTGTTTTAAAGAGCTCATCTTTTACTTGACCTTTTGATGTGAATTACACAGATACTTACATTTGAATGAGACATGGTTTTGCAGAAATCTTAACTTTGGCAAACAAAGTCTGATACAGCAAAATAAAATTGATAGAAAATGGAAATGAAGGAGGCTTTGTAGACAGACACATTTTTGTGTTTTAAACACAATTTTTGTGAACCTCGGTATATTTAAAAATCTATGTTAGGTATTAAGTAGCCAGAATGATTTTTATGTGGTCATCTGAAATTAAAGAAAAAGAGCAAATAAACCAACACCATAACATTTCCATCTCGTTTTTTTTTCTTTCAGTAGGCTTAAACAACATATATCATCTCATGTAGATACAATAAAAGAAAGAAAAAAAAGAAAAGAAAAAATTTTCTCCCTTGATGATACCTCAGGATTTAACCATGTCCTATATATCATACAGTAATAGTAGCAATGGATTTCTTTCCAAATGTTTTTCGAAAAGAGAATGAAAAAGAATAAATCCAAAGGGATTCCTTGAGTTCACACAAGAATATGAGAACAAAAGGCCTTGCCTCGCTCAGTCATTATTTTGTTTTTTCAATTAACAAAGTCTTATAATAAGGAAAGTACTAATCCATCTGAGGAACAGAGAGATTCTGGCTTATTTTTTTAGTTAATTGTAGGGTCATCCTCTCCCCAAAAGTACAAATTGACTGAAAAAGGAGATACACCTTAACTTGAATGGGACTTTTAAATTTTAGTCGCTTTTAAACATAGCAACTGATGATAATAACTGATAAACCAAGGCTGGGATCCATGGACAGGGGGGTATCCATACCCAGAGGGAAGAACACTGCATCTTGGCATCAGGCCCATAATGTTTCTGCTTCATTTTTATGTTCTACGTATGGTAATCAAGAGTCCCATTAAAGTAAAGAATGAAGTCTGGTAGTCTGTTGCTTATTATGCACTGGGATCATTGCTATTTGCTTTTTCAGTAATGGTGTTCCTTTTCTGTCGAGAATTATAGAATTTTCCAAGGAAATTCTTACCTTGAGAGGATTCAGAAATTGCAGAACCTTCAGGCAACACTTAACATGGAAACAAAAAAAAAATGAGATTTTCACTGACAAGAAAAATGATTGATAAGTGTGTGCTGAAAAAAAACCATGAAAATGTTAGGAAACCCAAGAAAACCATTCAGTGGAATCAGCTCTATGCAAATGAATATCAACATTTGCATATTTCCTTTTCCTGCTTCAGACATTAAGAGGCCCCAGGTGGTGCTGAAAGAAGAGTGCAGTTTGTTTTGGGATTTTGTAACAATTTGTGTCTTTTGCTCATTCACCAGCTGTGTCAAATATGGCCAATGATGGCTGGTGGGAACGTCTCATTGAGGTTAAAAAAAAAAAAAAAAGTTCTTTTTAAAATCTGGCTGGTGACAGTCACACAAATGGATAATCTGGTGAGCTAGAAAACTATGGCTTATATTTTAAATCCAGGATTTTTTTTTCTTATCTCTCTGGAAAATATAAGCAAGTATGAAGAAAGTTAAGTAATCAAGGTGACTCAAGGCACTGGAAAAGGAAAGATCACAATAAGGAAATGGTACTATGTTAGCTTTTCTAAATATTAAATGAAGAAAACTCACTACTTAACCTATTTATTTTATTTAAGAAAATTGGGCATACAAGACTGATCATGATTGGTTACATAACTTGTAGAGCCCAGTGCAAAATGAGAATGTGGAGTCCCTTGTTCAAAAAGCAAGGGGTGGTGGTACAGTTAAAAGTACTAAGATATGAAGCAATTTATTTTAAAATATTTTATTGCTTATAAAACATGATGGGGTAACACATGAGTAATAACTTATAAATTGCAAAAAATAATATTTTGGTGTCATAATTTCATATAATACATTAACATTTTGTTAATATGATGTCTTTACTGATCATAAGATTTTTCTGGCTTATTTTTCTATGAATGTATTAAGTCATCCAAATGTATACTTTTAAAAACTTCTTTTTTTTTCGGGGCGCCTGGGTGGCGCTGTCGGTTAAGCGTCCGACTTCAGCCAGGTCACGATCTTGCGATCCGGGAGTTCGAGCCCCGCGTCAGGCTCTGGGCTGATGGCTCGGAGCCTGGAGCCTGTTTCCGATTCTGTGTCTCCCTCTCTCTTTGCCCCTCCCCCGTTCATGCTCTGTCTCCCTCTGTCCCAAAAATAAATAAACGTTGAAAAAAAAAATTTTTTTAAATAAAAAAAAAAAAAAAAAACTTCTTTTTCAATCCACATAATTCACAGTGGTGTCAAATGTTTGATAGCAAACAATTTTTGATAATTTTTAATTTAAGAGTATCATTCTGATGTTCCAAAACTGTTAAGAACATTTCATAGACTGACAATTTGGGGACATTTCTGATAAATTATTTTAAAATGTAAGTTTTAGTTCAAGTTTTAGCACACATGAAGCTGTTGATTTTTACAAGAATTTTTTTTTTTTTTAAGTTTATTGATTTTGAGAGAGACAGAGAGAACACAAGCAGAGGAGGGACAGAGAGAGGAGAGAAAGAATCCCAAGCAGGCTCTTCAGGGTAGTGCAGAGCCCAACTCAGGACTTGAACTCACAAAACAGTGAGATCATGACCTGAGCCGAAATCAAGAGTCATACGCTTAACCAGACTGAGCCTCCCAGGAGCCTCAATGGGAACTTTTTTCTTAAAAGATTTATCTCTTCATACAAATCAATTTCACATTTGTCTGAATTTAATTCTGAATGTAAATTTATAAAACAACCTTTTCATGTTTCCTGTGACATTTCCAACAATTTTGTAGGGGTCATACAAGAAACAAGAAATGGCTTCCTGATTTATAAAGAACTCAAAGCACTTGTAAATACATAAGCACTTGTATATACACTTTACAAAAGGTAATAATTGTCTTTTAATAATTGGTTCATCTAAACCTCATATTGAAAATTGTATCCTTTTGCACTGAAAATCGATCTTAAAATTTAATATGCATTTTTAAACCTGAGGCTATTCATTTTGCAATGTTGCAGCAGTTTTTCAAAACTAGAAATTCTAAACTATTTGCAGAATTCTAATAACTCTGCAGTATGCTTTATTGCAAAGTCACATGTAAGCTTTTGTTTTGTGACTGACAAAGTTTACTGTCAAAGATCAGTTATATTTTCTAAATATTAAGATAAATAGAAAAAAAATTCCCACCTAACTTATTCATCTTAAGTAAGAAAATTAGACACATAAGATTTGGTCAGAAATGGCTATGCAATTTGTAAAGCCCAGTGCAAAACAGAAATGTAGAGTCTTGTTCAAAAAGCAGAGAGAAAAAAGTGTAGTAATCCAAAATCCA
Source organism: Herpailurus yagouaroundi (assembly GCF_014898765.1). Taxonomy (NCBI): domain Eukaryota; kingdom Metazoa; phylum Chordata; class Mammalia; order Carnivora; family Felidae; genus Herpailurus; species Herpailurus yagouaroundi. The sequence goes on from NW_024412403.1 coordinate 30,689,928, forward strand.
GTAAATTCAGGCCACTTTTGCCAACTAATATATCATTTGTCTTTCAACCATTTCATTTTTTCTTGATTTAAGAACGTGTTTTTCTTCTTTTATTTTGAGGAGAGAATTAGCCTAAAGTCTCATTATTGTAATAGAAAACAGAGTAGATCTTTAGAACTTATTTATCTTGCATTAAAAAAATAAAAACAAAAACACTTTATACCCACTGAGCAACAATTCCTGATTTCCTCCCCCTGCTCCCAGCCCCTGGCAACCACCATTTTATTCTCCGCTTCTGTAAGTTTAACTATTTTAGATACTTCTTGGAAGTGGAATCATGCAACATTTGTTCTGCTTTGAATAGTTTATTTCACTTAGTATAATGTCCTCTAGACTCATCCACAATGTCACAAATGGCTGAATTTTCTTCTTTTTAAAATAGGAGTAATATTCCATTGTATGTATATACCACATTTTCTTTATCCATTCATTCACCAATGGACATTTGCTTTGTTTCCATACCTTACCTGTATAACACAGTATCTATAGTTAACATTATAGTATTATGCACTTTAAAATATATTAGGAGGATAGATCTCAGATTAAGGGTCTTTAGCACAAAGGACACACATACACACATGCACACACACATCAAAGGACACAAGGGCATTTTTGGAGGTAATGGATATGTTTAGTACCTTGATTATAATGGTGGTATCACAAATGTATATATATGCCCAAACTAATCAAGGTACATACATTACATGTGTGCCATTTCTTTTGTATGTCAATTATAACTCAAAGAAGCTTAAAAAATAAATATCATATTTATTAGAAAGTAACACTTGAAGGATTCAAAACTCACTTATTTTATTCATAAAACATTCTCAAAATGAGACAGTTTAGGAAAATTTTATTTATAAATGTGCTGCCATCATTCAGATTTCATCAAGGAATAACAGGTTCACTTTTGATACTTTTTGGTCAAGAGCAGCAACTAAGTTTTATTGCACACAGACCTGGAGTTTAAAAGTTCATCCTTCCAGGTCTCAGTTTGAATTTTTACTGTTTCGTCTCTTCTACAGACAACAAATACTAATTTATAATATACAGTAACCTACAAAGCTGTTCATTTGGTGCTGTGTCTACTGCACCAAACTAATACTTTTGAAATTTAAATCAGTCTCTGAAATAGCCTTTCAAAGTTGTAGCTCACTTAAAAGCATTGCATATGAAAGTAACATACTCTTTAACATGAATGTGAATTCTGCTTTCAAAGTTTACACAATGCATATTCAACATTAGTATCAATTAATTAAACTAGTTTAGGTTCAAATCTTTTGGAAGGAAGATGCAAAGTGATGCAAGATATATTCCAAGCTACTAGTTAAGTTTGATTACTAAACAGGCAAATTTAAATAGAATGAGTTTTAAATACAAATGCAGTACATAAAATGAAAGCTAAAACACAGCAATGGTTTTAATAAAGGCTCATTAAAAACTGTGATTCTTGGCAAGCATACCCATTACTACGTTAAACTATAAAATCTATATGTTCAGAGGGCAAACAGTATTCTCTTTGTTGAGCCAGAAAATGAAAAAAAAAAACTATTTCAAGCTACACTAATAAATTTTTAGTGAGTCCTTTCAAGTTCCTTGCCAAAACATTAGACAGGTTTAGGGGAATGCTTGGCTGCAAATTGATCCATAATAAATTGATTGATGTCATCACTTGAATATATGCTTTCCATGGTTGGTGATTTAGAATGTATTACAGTTGGATATGTGTTCGGCCCATGAAGAATTCCTCTTATTAATTTAGTTTAATTATAAAAAGTAAATGGGAAAAAACTAAATGAGAAATATCCATTTTAAATGTACCCAATTTTGCCATGTACAAACTCAAATATTTACACTGATAATTTAAGAAGCATTGGCCACTTTTTACATGACAAGCACCATTCTTAGCCCTTGAGATAGTGAGCAAAATAGAACACTAATCAATCATGAAATAGTCATATTGTTGCTATAGTTCTAAAAGACGAAAATGTTAGTAGAATGTTAGGATCATATCTGACTGTTTGGAGTCATGTGAGCTGGGGTAGTTGCCCAATTTTGTTCTGTTTTGTTTTAAAATGTGTTGAGATGTGAGTATGCATACCAGAAGAATCATAAAACCTCATAGTTTTCTGCAAAGCGAATGAAAATACTTTTCTGGGAACAAATAAAAATACAAATAGAACTGAGTCAAAAAGAACTATTCAACTACTATGGAATGTGTAATGTGCAAGCTACTATAATGGAAGCTGGAAAATATAAAGCTGAAGGAGACATTCCTATACTCTGGTAGTTCTACTAACGGACTTCTTCGAAAACAAGGAGGAAATGATAATTGTAGCTTTAGGTACCATCTCGGCATAAGTAGTAAAATTGAGACCCAACCAAAGCATTCAACTGAAAGAACCTCACACCTTTGTTCTTGAAGCATGAGAAGGGAGAGGAAGAGGTGTGATTTTGAGATGGAAGTTGACATATTTCAGGAGGGAAGACAGTGGCCCAGGAAGACCTCTCTTGGCATGATAAGTGAAAAGCAATTTTATCTATCCCAGCTTACTCTAAAAGATCCCCACTTGTCTCCGCACCTCACAGAGTCTGAGAGGTGAAACTGGAACTCATTCCTTGTTACTTCCCCCACCCCCAGATCTCACTGGACAGACTTTTTAGGCCAGGAGCCTTCCGAGAGTCCCAAGACTCGTTGTAAAGACCTCGTACTCAACACAGAGCTTCTGGTTCCATCAAAGCCACGTAAGAGTCAATGCTGTACATTGAATGCTACTGTTTCATTTAGTCACTGAAACTGGGCTTTCCAACTTTCCTGAGGGAGGGAAAAACTAACATGTTTTCAATCTTCTTGTGATCAGGAATTCATTTTTATCTATTGTCAATATAACTCAATGAAATAAAGCTTTGTTTCCTGAAGAACACAATAATAGTAGGAATGTTTACATTTCTTCCTGTTTCTGACTGTCACAGAGTTTCTTCTGGCATAAAGGACAGCATATACGGGCTCCACTGCTTCTGTTGTCCCCAGGATTTATGCCTTCATCCAGGTGTAAAGAGGCTGCTATGACAGAGACAAAGCTTAACTCACTCAGAGCTATCAAAAGTATGAATCATTGCTGGAGGCTCAAAGGTAACAGCTCCCTGCCATTTAGCTTCTGAACACCATTATCATCCTTTCTAAAAATAAAAGATAATGTTCCCGATAATGTTCTACTTCAGAAAGTCAATCACTCCATTTTAATATTACTATGAAAGACTACACATGTATGTAAACAGATATATAAGTAAATATAGTATAGCTAAAATGGCGCTGAGTACGTGTGTGTGTGTGTGTGTGTGTGTGTGTGTGATGATTAGCAATAATGCAGTCCCTGTTTCCTCAAATAAGCTCTGTCCAAACTCAGTGAACTGAAGGAAATGGCCATAATGAGAAAAGGAAAATGCTAACAACTCTAGCTCCTTTTTTGGTTTTCTAATAGAGCTCTTCTGGCTCATTGGCCTAGTTCATTGGCCAAAAATGGGGGAAAAGAGTCAATAACCACTGGTAATCATTTTGTTCCACAAAGTTATCATCAGTACATCAGAAAGATTAATCACAGAAACATTGTGCCCTGTCTATTACTGTGCCGAGGGACCTGAAACTAAGCAGTTGTGCTGCTGAATTTGGCCTCTGGCAGCCTGACCCTTCCTCCTGTGTTTTTCCCAATTCAGATCTAAAAGATGAATGAGAAAAAAACAATGGAATGAAGAACTAAAAAATATGAATATGAGTTTGTGTGATCTAGAAATATTCCATTTGTTCTTAACGCATTTACTCACAAACCAAAAACGAATATATTGAAAACACGACAGTGTTATATAATAGTTGTATTTGACTTTGGAAATCATTTGTTATTTTTAGGTTCAATCTCTTTTTTTTTTTTCCATTGTTCAGTGGACAAAATACTTAAGAATTTGAAACAAAAATACACAGATCTTCTAGTTATAATTTCATCTAAACAGATTTTATCGGGGCACCTGGATGGCTCAGTTGGTTAAGCATCTGACTCTTGATTTTGGCTCAGGTCATGATCTTATGGTTTAACAAGCCTTCTTGGAGCTCCATGCTGACAGTGCAGCGCCTGCTTGGGATTCTCTCTGTCTCCCACTCTCTCTGCCCCTCACCCATTCTCTCTCTCTCTCTCTCTCTCTCTCTCTCTCTCTCAGAAATAAATAAACTTAAAAAATAAACAAGATTTTATCATATAAACTATAATAGACCTATATCTATTCTTGTACCATAACATTCTACTTTGCATGACTGTAGATTTATGTATCTATATTATCACTTTTACTAAGAGCTATCTAAGCCAGAATCCATATTCAATTTATGTTAGTATTCCCAATGCATACCTACCAGTTCTTTGCACAAACTCAGTGAATCAGGTTGAGCCATCATTGTATTATATATTCAAGGAGTTTAGATTAAAAATGCCATAAATTGGAATCTCAACTCAGCCACCTGACAGTGTGTCCTCTGACACTTAGACTCTCGGGGCTTCATTTCTTCATATGCAAAATGAAAATAAGTCATATATAGAATTATTAAAATGATAAAGTGAGATTATGTGTGAAATGCAAAATACAGTGACCAACATTAAAGCCATTGTAGTTGACTTCTCTACTAAAACTCAATAAATACTTGTTGGATAGATAAATAAGTGAATGACTATAAAGACCTTACAAGTTCTGATTTATCTTTGGGTTGCATTACATATTTGCCTAATAATACCTAGCATGGATGTTGAAACTTTGGAAAATATTTTTCCAAATTTTACAGTTGAACGTAAGTAAATTATTCAAGTTAGTTAACATTCAGTGCAGTATTGGTTTCAGGAATAGAATCCAGTGATTCATCACTTATATAAAACACTCAGTGCTCATCCCAACAAGTGCACTCCTTAATACCCATCACTCATTTAGTCCACCCCCCAACCTACCTCCCTTATATCAACCCTCAGTTTGTTCTCTGTACTTAAGATTCTTTTATGGTTTGCCTTCTCTGTTTTTACTTTATTTTCCTTCCCTTCCCCTTAAATGTTCATCTGGTGCGATTCTTAAATTCCACATATGAGTGAAATAATATCTGTCTTTCTCTGACTGATTTACTTTGCTTTGCATAATGCACTCTAGTTCTAGCCACGTTGTTGCAAATGGCAAGATTTCATTCTTTTTGATCGCCGAGGAATATTCCATTGTATAAAAGGACCACATCTTCCTTATGCATTCATCAGTTGATGAACATTTAGGCTCTTTCCATAATTTGGCTATTGTTGAGAGTGCTGCTATAAACATTGGGGTACAAGTGCCCCCTTTGAATCAAGATTTTCATCCTTTGGATAAATACCTAGTAATACAATTGCTGGGTCACAAGATAGCTCTATTTTTAATTTTTTGAGGAACCCCCATTCTGTTTTCCAGAGTGGCTATGCACCAGTTTTCATTCCTGCCAATAGTGCCCAAGTGTTCCCCTTTCTCCACATCCTCGCAATATCTGTTGTCTCCTGAGTTGTCAATGTTAGCCATTCTGACAGGTGTGAGGTGGTATCTCTGTGGTTTTTATTTGTATTTCTCTGATGATGAGTGATGCTGAGCATGTGTCTGTTTGACATATGAATGTCTTCATTGGAAAAGTATCTATTTGTGTTTTCTGCCCATTTATTCGCTAGATTATTTGTTTTTGGGGTGTTGAGTTTGATAAGTTCTTTATAGATTTTGGATAATAATCCTTTACCCAGTATGTCATTTGCAAATATCTCCTCCCATTCCATCACTTGCCTTTTAGTTTTGTCAATTGTTTCCTTTGCTGTGCGAAAGTGTTTTGTCTTGATGAGGTCCCAGTAGTTCATTTTCATTTTTTTTATTTCCCTTGCTTCAAGAGATATGTCTAGTAAGAAGGTGTGCGGCCGAGGTCAAAGAGGCTGCTGCCTTTTTCTCCTGTAGGATTTTGATGGATTTCTGTCTCACATTTAGGTCTTTTTATCCGTTTTGAATTTATTTTTGTGTATGGTGTAAGAAAGTGGTCCAGTTGAATTCTTCTGCTTATTGCTGTCCAGTTCTCCCAGCACCATTTGCTAAAGAGACTGTCTTTTTTCCATGAAATACTCTTTCCTGCTTCGTCAAAGATGAGTTGGCCATTTGTGAGTCCATTTCTGTGTTCTCTATTCTGTTCCCTTGAACTCTGTGTCTGTTTTTGTGCCAGTACCATACTGTCTTGATAATTACAGCTTTGTAATACAGAAATGCAAGAGAATTGTGGCACTAGAAAAGCTGATGGTCCTTGCTTTTCTGTGAGGACTGCCTGAACTGCAGGGGGTGTGAGATCCCCAATCTGGGGATGAAAGATATGGAGTGATACCATTTTCCCCCCAACACCAACAAGGTGGGACTTCAGAGAGCACCACAGCATCCCCCAGGGGAGGTGGGACCCACTTATACCAACCTCTTCCCCCACCCTCTGCCCATTCCTGGCAATTGCTTATTTACTGGGGCAAAACTGACTCATAGCCAACACAGCCAGCCTCTCCTCCAGAAGACCAGCACGGCCAGCACAGCCAGAACTCTGCATACACAAGGGCACTGAAAATCCACTGCTTCAAAACAACACTGACAGTTCCTTTTTCTTTTTCTTTTTCTTCTTTTTTATTTTTGAATCAGGCTCATAGTTTTTTTGTTTTTTATGGGTTTTTTTTTCAGTTTCTTTACTCTTGTTTTTGGATCAAGCAAGGTTTTTTATTCTTTTCTTTCTTTTTTCTTAGTTTTTTCCTTTCTTTTTCTCTTTTTTGGGGATCAAACTTTCTTCTCACCCTCCTCTTTTTTCCAGGGTTACTTCAACAAACAAATCAAGGCACACCTAATTAAAGGTCCAAACACTCCACTACAGCAAGCAAGGAAGAGCTTTGCAGAAGACTAAATGGTGGCATAGAGCAGCCAAAACATAACAGAGTGCACACAACATACACCAGAAATACTTTCTGAAGTTTCAGGTCCTGGACAGTGCATGACCCCTTCTTAATATAGCAATGCTCTCAGGTGCAGGAAACACAACAAGCTTTTAAAACACACAAAAGACAGAAACTTAGCCAAAATGACAAGATGGAGGAATTCTCCCCAAAAGAAAGGTCGAGAAGAAATCACAGCCAGGGACTTGTTCAAAACAGATATAACCAATGTGTCCAAACAAGAATTTAGAACAGCAGTCATAAGACTACAAGCTGGGCTTGAGAAAAGCACAGAAGACACCAGAGAAACCCTTGCTGCAGAGATAAATTATAGATATTTTTTACAGTTAGTTTCATTCAACTGTAAACTGTTTCATTTCAAACATCAGTGTATTAAATGTCTTCCATATCAAAATGCTAAAGTTAGGTCACATGTAATTCGAGGGAGGATACCTAAACAACATGGCAGAGGTGTTTTTAATTGACTGAAAAGAGTGGAATATTGTTTTCACATTTACAATGTGCTCCTCATATTTTCTTGTGTTCTTCAGTGCATGATGCACGGGAGGGAATACAGTAGCGAGGGCCAGAGGGGTTGGTTCTGGGAGTGCTATCTGAGGGAGAGCAAATGCAACCCCAGGAAATGGAGCCACCTAGGAAAGAGAACTAACTGGAATTACAAAGATCTCATGACTGAAACGTGTCACGAGATCATGGTAGATTCATTTAAAATATATTAAATAAGCGCCAACTATGTTCTATAGAATACATGGATAAAATCAGACTAGAAAAAGCCTGGACAAAGAAAAGATCAAACTGTATTTCAGAGATGGGGCCAATGGAATGATGACAGGGACAGACCTGTCTTAAGTGGCTACGCAATCCTCTCCTGCAATGATGGTCTTAAAAACTGCCATGCTTCCATTTGGCTAAAAGATAGTATGTTTTGATTTCTACCTCAATTAAATATGATGGCTTTAATTTTAACTTCTACCTAAGAATTTCATATTTACATTTTGATTCAAATTGCTTTTTCTTCTCCAGACTCCCAGAGTTGCTGTCTCATAGAAGTTTGACTGTGTCTAAATGACATGAAGTTCAGCCAAATGTGGCCACATTTTTTGGACTCATGTTTTGAAATTCTTTTGCTTGTATGAATAATTTGGAGATTTTTTAATAAATTTTTTCACGTTTATTTATTTTTGAGAGAGAGAGCCTGAGTGTGAGTGGGGGTGGGGGGTGGGGGTGGGTAGAGAGAGGGGGAGACACAGATCCCAAACAGGCTCCCAGCTCTGAGCTGTCAGCACAGAGCCCGATGTGGGGCTGGAACTCACAACCATGAGATCATGACCCAAGCCGAACACAGACCAACTCAACCAACTGAGCCACCAGGTGCCCCGATATTTTGGGTTCTTGTTGAGCATGAGGATACTTAGGCAAAGAGGTTAACATAAAAATGGAATGGTATTTTAATGGTGTGTGAAGAATGAGAGAAAACTGATCCTAGGAGCTAATTATAGAAATGTCTCCATAGGAAATTTCACTCCGAAAAAAGTACCCTACTCACCTACAAAAAGGACATTTTTATAATTTGCCTTAATTTTTAAGTCATTCATAAAAGTCATCAGGACATTGTATTTGAAGTATTGTGAAAGTGTATTGTCATTAGTAGCTTCATAACTCATTTTGTAAAGCTTGATTTCTCCCACCTAGCTCATACCCATAAGTAATTTACTTTACTAACATGGATGTGCATTCACTTTTAATGACTATCAATACAAGGTAGTAAGTAAAGACAGAAGATCTGGGTAGTTTCTTGAAAAGATGGGGTTAAATCCGATACTTCAAAACATAGGAAGTTTTTTAAGTTTGAAATTGTCAATAGTGTGAACTGAGCTAAGAATCTACAGAGGGGAGTTAAAGAACTCATCAGTAATAATGACTCCAAATAATCTGTTTTTGAGGACAGTCTAGCTCAAAGAGACACCAATGTAATCTATTTGACGATCCATTTCATTTAAAACCCAAAGGAGATGAATCATTTTCAAGCATTTGAAGCCTATCTGATAATAATGGATAAAGTAATTATTTTTGTCCAAAGTAATTTACTAAACTAAAATTTGTTACCCAGCCTCACCTTAGACTAAATCTTTGCTGAATTTAAGAAATTACTGAACTTAAGAAATTACTGAGAATACAGAAGTATTTATGGGAGCATTGCTGGACTCTGGTTGTTATTCCTAATTTTTTTCTTACTCCTCTTATACGATATAGAATATCTTACTAGATAGTCAATTAATTATCATTGAATTCAGGTAGAAACAACTCTAATATGTCCATAAAACTAGCATTATGAAATACATTTCCACAAAGTTTGTTGGGAAATTACCCTCTCCCCAACAACAGCAACAAAACTTCTTGGTCAAATAAGTTTTTCAGTAAATTTTTCCTAATTTCTAAGGACCTTTTAAGATAATTCCCATACAAAACAAACTATGCTAAACTATCCATAGTTTTCTTTCAATTTTTCAATATTACAAACAGCATAGTAATAGACATCCATGTACATAAATAATCGGAATCTCTGATTATTTCCTCACAATAGATTCCTAGACATGAGATTACTAGAACAAAGTCTATAAGTATTTTTTCAGCATTTTTAAATTCTAAAAGTATTGTTTATTTTTATTTTTAAAACTAAGTAATTTTTACAATATTCTCAAATTGTTGTGCAGGAAGGAAATACTGTTTTATATGACATTTCATCAAAACGTCTTCAAATTTGCTAATAAAGAGTACAGCTTTTTTCTTTTAAATACATGTTTTAAAAGTATAGAAAAAATATGGAGGCAAATATACCACAGTTTTCAATGAGTATCTTTGGGTTATGAAATTACACAGACTTTTGTTTTCCATTTATGAACCTTCAAAGGAAACAAACTCATTGTATACTTCATATCCTCCCTCCTCATCCACTTCACCCCCCACCTCACCCAACAGTTTCTTAATATAATTTTTCACTATTTACGTGGTATTTTGTATTCAGTGTCTCCAGGCTGAGTGTTATCATAGAATTTTGGGTTCTATCATTTTTATATTCATGGTCATCAAATTTTCCTGGGTTTTTTGTTTGTTTTGTTTTGTTTTACTTTTTATTTTCATCCTCTCTGGCTTTTTGTTTTGTTTTGTTTTGTTTTTCACAATTTCTCTCTCATCTATGTCTTGAGTTCCATTTCTAAACACAGTGGTTCTCTTTAAATTATTGTACTCTTGAATGATTCAAATAAAGTCTGAATTGGTCTTTATGGCTCTGATCTTTTCCTTGTATAATCTATTTTATTTGCCATGCTGGACTAATCTCTTTCCAATAGTGCTTTGATCACCTCATTTGTTCTTAAAAACCCATAATGACTCACTATTACTGAATTCCCACTCAGGTTTAAACTGACTTTTTATTGAGTCAGATACAAAATAAAACTGCTTTTTTTTTTTTTTTTTTTTTTTTAGTTTTTTCCCCCTAATAAAACCCTACATTGTGGTCTTATGAAATGACATGCACATTTTGTTAATGTACTGCTATTCAATATTTGCCTATTTAAGATTTTACTATGCTTGTGCTCTATGCACATACATGCTGTTGTAAAATGCTAAATAGCAGAATTTTTATGTTATCAGAGAACATAGCACCTTACATTACATCTAACATAAGTTTAGTAAATAATCATTTTACTTGAAGGCAGAATATTTTTCACAGAAATAAGACACATAAAAGACTTTTTTTTTTCCAGGTTTATTGAAACATAATTGACATGGGACAATGTATGAGTCTAAGGTATAAAACATAATGATTTGTTATATGCCATTGCAAGAGGATCACAAGCTAATTAACATCAATCACATTACTAATTTCGTTGTTGTGATGAGCACTTTTAAGATCCACTCACAGAGACTGCCTTTGGTGGTGTACCTCTCAGCAGAGCCTAATAGTACACAAGAACTGTTTGGAACATGGAAAATTATCAGTGCCATACAAAGGAACTTATCAGCTTCAAGAAAACCACTCGAGAAGCCTATCTCTAAAGCTGAGCTTCTACATCTTGCCCTCTGTATATTTGTTATTATTGTTTTTGAGCCAATATTGACATAAAATCCTCTCTTGCATATTTGTCTTATTAAACTTTGTGGACATAAGATTTTCCTGATACCAGTTTCTGTCCACGCTTCCTGACTTTGCTTGTGCCTGGCAACCGAAATCTAGCTCTCCTTCTACCATCTCCTCCAGGGCAATGTGCTGGCTTTGGCTCTTTCTTCACTTGCACAATACAAAACAAAACTGAGCAGTTGCACACGCGATGTTTCTCAATTTCCATACAGTCAGCGTTATCGTATGCTATCCGTTTACATCCTCAACTTTTCTGCATATGCCAAATTTAGAATTTTATTTTTCATGGTTGCTTTGACTCTTCGGGGTCTTTTGCACTTCCATATACATTTTAAAATTGTTCCAATTCTGTGGAAAATGTAGGTGGTATTTTGATAGGGATTGCATTAAATGTGTAAATTGCTTTGGGTAGGGTAGACATTTTAACAATATTTGTTCTTCTAATCCATGAGCATGGAATGTCTTTCCATTTCTTTGTGCCCTCTTTAATTTCTTTCATCAGTATTTTATAATTTTCAGAGTACAGGTCTTTCACCTCTTTCGTCAGGCTTATTGCTAGGTATCTTACTGTTTTGGGTGCAATTGTAAATGGCACTGATGCTTTGATTTCTCTTTCTGCTGCTGTCTGCTGCTTCATTATTGTTGTGTACAAATGCAACAGATTTCTGTGTGTTTTGAATCCTGCAACTTTACTGAATTCATTTATTAGTTCTAGCAGTTTTTTGGTGGAATCTTTTGGGTTTTCTATATATAGCGTTATGTCATCTGCAAATAGTGAAAGTTTGACTTCCTCCTTGCCAATTTGGATGCCTTTTAAACTTCGTATGTTGCATATACCTCCCTATTACCTTTCAAGAGTGTTGCTGTAACTGGTTAAGCAACAATGTGTTTTTAACTTTGTGTACATATTGCCCTGGTTTGTTTACCTACATGGAAATGATTAGGCTTAGTGGAAAAATAAATATGCTTATATGAATAAAAAGAAAAAAAATGATTTCTCATCCAAGAGCATTTTATATTCTCACTGCGGTAGGCAAAATAACAGCCCCCCACACACAAAGATGTCCATTTCCTAATCCCCAGAATTTGTCAGTCTGTTTTAATTTACATGGTAAAAGAGAATTAATGTTACAAATGGTTAAGATTGTTAATCAGCTGACATTAAAATAGGCAAGGATGGGGCGCCTGGGTGGCTCAGTGGTTAAGCGTCCAACTTCCGCGTAGGTCATGATCTCGCAGTTCATGAATTCGAGCCCAGCCATCCGGCTCTGTGCCGACAGCTCAGAGCCTGGTGCCTGCTTCTGATTCTGCGTCTCCCTCTCTCTCTGCCCCTCCCCTGCTCATGCTCTGTCCCTGTCGCTCAAAAAAAAAAAAAAAAAAAAAAAAATCAGGGAGCACCGGAGTGGCTCCGTCAGTTAAGCGTCTGACTCCTGATTTCAGCTCAAGTCATGATCTCACAGTTCGTGGGATCAAGCCCAAAACAGAACTCTGCGCTGACAAGAGTGGAGCCTGCTTGGGATACTCTGTCTCCCACTCTCTCTGCCCCTCCCTTTCTCTCTCTCTCTCTCTCTCTCTCTCTCCCCCCCCCCAAATAAATAAATTTACAAAATAAACTGAAATAGGCAGATTACCTTAGATCAGCCAGGTGGTTCAATGTAATCCATGGGAACTTAAAAATGGAAAAAGAAAAATGTATCAGAGAGATGCAATACTGCTCCTTCTGCAGATAGACAAAGGATGAGCCAAGGAGTGTGGGTGACCTCTGGAAACTCCAAAAGGTGAAAGAACAGATCCTCCTTCAAAGCTCCCAAACATGAAATGCAACCTCTTTAACACCTTGATTTCAGTCTGCGAGACTGAGTCTGACCTTTGACCTATAGAACTATGAGATAATACGTTTGTGTTGTTACTGAGCTACTAAGTTTGTGACATTTTCTTACAGCTGCAATAGAAAACTAACACTCACGGAGCAATGGCCTTCCAGTTCCTACCCAAAGCATGTTGACATATTAGATGTCTCGTTGAGACTAAGGGTGACTTCTCTGCCTCCATGTACTTAGTTTCCCCTTTTCTCTGAATCCATTCTTAGAAATTTCTCAGGGATCTCAAAAAGTGTACCAACTCAGACATCTTCACAAGGTTTCCAGAACTTGCTGGTGTTCTTTCTCTCTCTCAGTCACTCTTTACCTTTTCTAGTCTCTCCTCAACTCCTAGGCTACCGGAGGTATCTCAAGTATAAAATATCCAAAACCGAGCTGCTGATTTCTGCCTTGTCACCATCTCAGTAGGGAGAAGCTCCATTCTTCCAGATGCTTTGACCAGAAACCCTGGAATAAGAGGAATAAAGCGATTTCTCTTTTTCTTGTGAACAATACCTATTCGGTCAGCAAATCCTTTGACACTATCTTCAAAACATATCCAGAATACAGCCACTTCTCACTACATGCACTGCTGTCAACCTGGCCTGTGCCACAATCGTCTCTCCCCTGAATCATTGTAACAACCTCCCAACTGTTCTCTCTGTCTCCACTATGACCCGTCCACCTTCAAACTAACAGACAAGGTAACCCTTGAAAATGTAACAAGGGATATGAAAGCACTGCTCAGAGCACTCTGTGTGGTAGCTTCAGATCTCACTCGGAATAAAAGTTGAAACCCGTATAGTGTTCTCCCTTCCATTCTCCTGAGCTTTCTGACATCATCCTTATTCATCTTCCTCTTAATTCCCTCTACGTTGACCTACTTGCTGTTCTTTAAATGTGTCAGGCACACTCCCATCTGAGGGAGCATTCCTGCATGGAATATTCCTCACCATTCTTTGTGCACGTCTCCCGCCCTCACTCCCTTCAAACCTTCTCTCAAATGTAGCTTGTGAAGTTTACCATATGCAACACTACAACCGCTATCACCCAAGCCCTTCCCTTTCATCTTCCCTGCTTAATTACTTTTTAATCACTAACATCATACATGTTGCTTAATTATCAAGCTTCTTCCCTTTTTCTCTCCACTAGAACGTAAGTTCTATGAGTGTTGGCATGGTTACCATCTTTTGCACTGCTGTATTCCCAGTACTTAGAGAAAAGCCTGGGAGAAGAAATGGGGAGCTTTATGAATGGATAGATAAAAATAGGGGCAAGGGTTGTATAAAGGAAGAGAGAGAGAGAGGGAGTATTTTCTGTTGCTCTCTTATGGCGTTCAAAAATTTCTAGTTTCGCTACAGTTCCTTTGTTTGGTTTGAAGTTTAACTGATATGTAAAATTAAAATTCACTGATTTAGTCATTAAGTTAAAGGTTTTTAGGGCTGCCTGGGTGACTCAGTTTGTGAAGCATCAAACTTGGGTTCAGGTCATGGTCTCATGGTTCATGAGTTTGAGCCCCGCATCCGGCTCTGTGCTGACAGCTCACTTCAGATTCTGTCTCCCTCATTCTTCTGCCCATCCCCTGCTTGTGATCTGTCTCCCTCTGTCTCTTTCTCAAAAAATAAATAAACATTAAAATTCTTTTAGTTTTTTAATGTTTATTCATTATTTTTTGAGAGAGATAGAGAGAGCATGATCAGGGGACGGGCAGAGAGAGGGAGGCACAGAATCTGAAGTAGGCTCCAGGCTCTGGGCTGTCGACACAGAGCCTGACGCAGGGCTCGAATTCACGAGCTGCGAGATCATTGTCTGAGTGGAAATCAGACACTTAACCAACTGAGCCACCCAGGCGCCCCAAACATTAAACACAAAATTTTAAATAAAGTTCTTTTAAAAAAACTTTATTTTAAGCCAATTAAGGAAAAACTTTGAAATTAGTGAAATGGATGAACAGAACTAAAATCTATTTGCATTTTTATACTTAGAAATACATAACACATTGTCAGCTTAATTTTTATTTTATTTTACTTCAGAAAGTAAAATAGTGAAAGCTATCCGTTTTAATTTGACTGCAATTCAACACACATTTACTGCAGGTCAAACATACGCCTCTTCACCACCTCAAAAAACAAATAAAACTTGATTCCTTTATTAACTTACAATTTACTTAAATATTTATATTACATTTAAAAAATATTATACACCACATCTTTGTATGTTTTATAACATACACATGTGTGCATATATACATACCCATAAGAGTTCAGCTTATTATATTGTCAGTGTCATCAGCAATATTTTTATTTCTTTTGTTAGCCTAGTATTCTATTTAAAAGGATGTTAAACATATTTGAAGCTAATATAAATGCCTAGATATCTCCACTGAGAATCATCATGCAAAGGCTTTAAGGTAGTTTATATGGTTTAATGACTTTCAATACCAAGTAGGTTTTCAGTGGTTTTCTCAGGATTTCTAAGCATAGAATACAAATTAAAAAAAAAAGTACAGCGTGTAAAACTTAAGAAATCTGGTAGCACGCTTGCTTTAGAATTAGTATTTTAGAAGACATGAAAAAGAATATAACATTTTTTGTCATAAAGGAAAAATAAAATACTGAAAAATATTTTCTACATTCATTTAATGTGCATAATAAATAGCTCAGCATCTTGGTACTGAGTTAAAAGAGACATTTAGTCCATACCGTTAGATAATGTACAAGGTAAATAGAAATGTCATCTTATGACCACAAAAAGAAATGATCCTGTCTCATCAATTTGTATGCATGTTTAGAAACACACTCACATGCACACGCACACATACACGCATCTCTGAAAAGAAATATAAATCATAAGTCAATTTTGCAACTATAATCCCCAGTGTATTATGTAATGCCTCCACTCGCCATATGCTGTAGCTATATTTTCCTCTTCACTTGAACTGCAAAGAAACTTCTGGCCAAAAAAAGCCATTTATTTCTGATTGTTGCACAAAAGTCCACCCACAAAAAAATCAGTTCAAAAGAAAACAAACCTCCATTCTAAGATTTCATATTTACTTAAGAGAACTACCTGAACACAAATGCTAAACTTTCAGTGAAGTTAGTACTGATAGGTGGTACTTTGAAGAAAACACAGAAGAATTGACCTTTCACATTTCACTCTTCACATAACTTTGACACCTAGGCATTCCTGAAAACAATTGTCTAAGTCTCCCAATGTCTGAGTCTGATCTACGCTTAGAGAATCACAGAAAGAGGAACTTAGCTAAATGTGATGAATCCATCTCCCTGAAAAATCTATTATCCTTACTATTCAAGGCTAAATTGCATGATGCTGGACATGCATATTTTGTAAGTGTTTCAGGATACATGTATTTTGTTAGGATGACAGTATTCTTTTTAAACCTCTGCAATTGAAACTAGGTTTGAGGAAGCGGAGAGGAAGTAGAACATAAAATAATATTTCTTAAAATCGAATATATTAGTCAAGATGATGTCATAGTATTAACGTCATCACCATGTTTGCTATATTCCTTCCCTAATAATAAGTTTCTTCATATTACCCATACTATAGAGCCCCCAAAAGTATTAATCAAAAATAGTTCCTCTTGGCTCTTTGTGATTTACTATCAAGCAAACTCACTACTTATTCTGTCATCCCAAATATTGTGTTGTGCTCTTTGAATAAACTGGTGGTTCCACTGAACTCAGCACATTCTTAGGGCTAGATTGTTTGTCCTTTGGAAAAGCAATGCCCTATAGGAAATTTATTTAACTTCATTAAGTTATCCATATAATTCGGGTGTGGAGTTTGGTGAGTTCTTTATAGATTTTGGATACTAGCCTTTTGTCTGATATGTCATTTGCAAATATTTTTTTCCCATTCCGTCAGTTGACTTTTAGTTTTGTTGATTGTTTCCTTTGCTGTGCAGAAGTTTTTTATCTTCATAAGGTCCCAGTAGTTCATTTTTGCTTTTAATTCCCTTGCCTTTGGGGATGTGTCAAGTAAGAAATTGCTACGGCTGAGGTCAGAGAGGTCTTTCCCTGCCTGCTTTCTCCTCTAGGGTTTTGATGGTTTCCTGTCTCACATTCAGGTCCTTCATCCATTTTGAGTTTATTTTTGTGAATGGTGTAAGAAAGTGGTCTAGTTTCATTCTTCTGCATGTTGCTGTCCAGTTCTCCCAGCACCATTTGTTAAGACACTGTCTTTTTTCCAGTGGATATTCTTTCCTGCTTTGTCAAAGATTAGTTGGCCATACGTTTGTGGGTCCAATTCTGGAGTCTCTATACTATTCCATTGGTCTAT
>NW_024412403.1:30707375-30716130 GCF_014898765.1 Herpailurus yagouaroundi
ACGGGAAAGTGGGTTATGGGCATTGAGGAGGGCACCTGTTGGTATGAGCACTGGGTGTTGTATGGAAACCAATTTGACAATAAATTTCATATTAAAAAAATGTTATCCATATAATTCGATGATCTTAGTTGCTCTAATGATCAATAAGGGGTGCAAAATTGTGAATGAAACTCCTCTGTTCAAAACAAAATGTATGAATAACCCTGGTATTGATTGATGGTCATTTGTAATCTTGACTTGATTTTGATTAAATCTCAGAAAGCAGCCCTATAGCAATGATTTCACACTTGTGACAAAGATATCCCCCCTCTAAGTTTGGATTGTGGAACTCATACATTATGTATTTCCTTTAATGATCCACATAGCCAAGGGATGGCACTTTAAATTGATGAAGGTCATATATTCATATGTAGAACAAATTAGTTTAGAGACAAATGAAGAATAGATGTGCAGTTGCGCTAGCATGAACTGTTACAATTATAGTGATTATTATAACCACAATCTAATACCTTCCAGACATCAGCTGCCATTATATGTGTCTGTATCATGAAGACACAATCCTATCTCTCCTAAAATAATATTTCATTATAGGAATATTATTTATATAAAAATAGTTTGGATGTTGCCAGTAACTCCATATCAATCCACTGTTTTCAGGAGTTTAATATTTAGTGGCATAAAATTTGCTTTAAGGAATATCTAGGATTACAGTGCATCCATTAAAAGCTTTTACTATATTGTGTTCTAGAAACTTTGTTTTAAGGAAGATTATTGAGCATAATGACAATTTCCTTCATAGTCAACATAAATTGCTCCCTCAACGTCATGCTGTCATACTCCTAGCCAAGTAACCTGCATATAGCATGGGGTCAAAAGCAGGAAAAAAAGAAAACCCTACGTATTAAACCACCTTTAAAACTAGTCTTCGAACAACATTTCAGAGATTTAAAGGTTTCAACTCAGGGGCGCCTGAATGGCTCAGTTGGTTAAGCGTCTGACTTAGTCTCAGGACATGATCTCATGGTTTGTGGGTTTGAGCCCTGTGGTGGACTCTGGGCTGATGGCTCAGACCCTGGGGCCTGCTTCTGATTCCGTGTCTCCCTCTCTCTCTGCCCCTCCCCCTGGTTGTGCACTGTCTCTCTCTGTCTCAAAAATAAATAAATAAGTAAGCACATTTTTTTTAAATAAATGAAGGTTTCAACTCTGAAAAATTAACGTGGTAATTATATTTTACTATTTCTGAATTTTTAGAATATCATTTTTTTTCATTCTTGTGGCATTTATGATTTGATGAATAGAAAAAAAATAAACACATGAATAAAATGTAATCAGTGTCCTATTGGCATATGCTTCATGAGGAAAACATCTTCACTTCAACTTGGAAGTGACAGAAGGGTAAAAGTGTTATTTCTCTAGTTAAATTTTCTGCAATGCCAAGATCTTTTGTAGGAATTATCAGAATTGTCTTGCTTTTTGCACACATCAAATAAAAATTCAAGCCCTTTGGGCTAAGAATGTGGATGTTTTTTTTCTTTAATACTATACTTAACAAAAAATTTTTGCAAAACATAATACCCACTGTTCTCATGCCCTTAATTCACTGTCTCCTAATGTTTATCCAATTACCTGTAATTAACAATGATACATTTGTATTAACATACCTACAGACCTAATTTAAATTTTGCCAATACTCCTGCTAATATTCCTTTTCTGGTCCAGCATCCAATCCAGGATATTACATTGCATTTGTATTCCATATCTTCTTTTTTTTTTTAATTTTTAAAAATCTTTATTTATTTTTGACAGAGAGAGAGAGACAGAGTGTGAGTGGGGGAGGAACAGAGAGAGGGAGACACAGAAACCGAAGCAGTCTCCAGGCCCGAGCTGCCAGCACAGAGCTCCACGCGGGGCTCGAACTCATGTTCATGAGATCATGACCTGAGCAGAAGTCGGGCGCTCAAATGACTGAGCCACCCAGGCACCCCTATATTCCATATCTTCTTATACTCCGCCAACCTGGGACAGTTTCTTGGTCTTTCTTTTTTCTTCTTTTGACCTTGTCGCTTTGATGAGTACAGGTCAATTATTTCATTACATTTTCCTCAATGTGGACTTGCCTGAATTTTTCTCATGAATAGATTGAAGTAATGCATTTTAGCAGGAATTCCACAAAAGTGGTTTTATGCCCTTCTCATCACATCATGTTAGGTGGTGCATGATGTGCACATGGAAAAAGAAGTGAGGGAAAGGTAGACATTAGAGATACGAAATACACGAGTGAATTTACACTCTCATAAAAGAAATAGATGTAATTGCAGGGACAGAAACCTACTTTAATTCAGGGAGTCATGGATATGTTGTAACTTTCCAAAATAATGTGAAAATCTCTATCACGGAAAAGTGATTTGTCTTATGTCCTCTTCTAACCATGATTTGTGTGTTTATTATTATAAATATAAAATATCCATACAGCCTCTAATTGCATACAAATTTCTAAAATTCAGTTCAATATAGATTACATTTGAAATTGAGAAGAATTTTAAATGTCTAAGGGTTTCATGTGTAGCAGCTTCAAGGCAGAAAATGAAAACATTACTGTGAATGGTTTTGCTCCTCTAAGTCAGAGAAGGTGTGGCCTGAGTATTTATGAGGTGTTAAAAGCAAGAACTGATAAATTAATTTTTTGCTGGAGTGAACGCATTACGTCTAGCACCAAATTGTCCATATTAGTAGGCTTTCTTTGTAAATGAACATTCCTGTTACACGTAAAGAGACTAATTATAGAAGTGTGGTTGTTCTTATGACATTGGTGGAGAAAATGGTTTTAAGAACTCGTTTTAATTACAGCAGTAGTGTCTTTCTAGACTATATAGTAATTACGTTTTTGGTGTTTAACACAGTTCTACTCTCTAACCTTCTTGTATTTAAATTTGGTTCTTTTTCTCTATATGTAAAACCTAGTTAAGTATTTATATTCTTAGGAGCGTATCTGGCTACGATGTGGTTGTTTGAAACATTGTTCCAAGACAATTACTGAGGTTGCCAGAGTGTTAAAATGAAGATCAGCATCTAGATTAACTAGCCAACCCTTTATAGTGTTCAGTGACTCCATAAACCAGTATTCATATTGACCTCTCCCTCCTTATCCTCAAACCACCACATTGATTGATTCTTCATTTTCCTGCTTGAACTTGGCAAAGCCCTGAAGTGAAAGGTAGTCGTGAGATAAGATACTTCTGTATTTCAGCAGTTGATCCTCACAACAGAATACAGGTTTGGGAAGTTAAAACATATGGCTATCCATATAAGGGCCAGGCAAATTTACTCTAACATAATTATGGATACCTGACTCAAATGTCTACCCAACACATGCTTGATATGTGGCAGATAATGCTACCTATTAAAGATTATGAGAAGGGCTATGCAAAATAGTAAAAAGACCAAAAAGAAAAGAAAAGAAAAAAGAAGAAAACCATACTCTGCTACCATAAAAATGTACTGAAGTCATATCAAGATATACCCTTCTATTTATTTAATTATAAGTACAATCATAGTTTATTATAATCTTGCATTCTGTTCCTTGTTTTGATTTATGATAAGCATATTTTCTTTTTCTTATGTAGTTATTACTCTGATTAGGAAAACAATGCATGCTTATTTTGGATAATTTAAAAATAAAGAAAAGCCAGTGAAATAAAATAATAACCTATCAGCCCATCACCCAGAGAATACACTGCCACATATTTGACATCACACTAACTATGATTGTACATTTTTAGCATTAATTCCAAACCCAATGCATGTACGTGCAACAAGTTTATAATTTCTGGTTTTATAGATATAACAGCATTTATTTATACTGGCCTCAGTGTTTCAATATTATGCATGAGGTTAAATAACCATCTTTATATATACAGTGTCATGCCACCCTCCACCCACCCACACACATTTAGGCATGTTCACTTAGTACTATTTCTTGTGTTATTTGAAAAAAAAAAATCAGTTCAAGTAAAAAGTCAGGGTGGTACTCGGTGCTATTTGTCAGTGTGACAATACAGGAATTATCGTGGAACCAATAGTTAGAAAGTACAGGCAGTCCTCCGAAAACTGGTGCCTAGAACCTAGATGGCAATCATGGCTACTTTTCCTTCTTTGAGGCTGCACACTCTCCCCTATCTCTGTATCTCTCTACTCTTTAATTGGCCTGCTTCCATTATCAACTGATTCCTTGCCTGGATCATTTGGGTCTAGCCCTCCAGGGCCACCAGCCTACACTATGTTCTTCTCAGCTGACCTGCTCGTCTTGGAATTACTACAGTTCTAGAAACTGGTAGATAGTCAGCTCATATGAGTGACACCACAGGTACTACAGGTACAGCGAATCCTCTGGTCCTTTCTTAGATTGTTGGCCACATGTAGCTCAATCCGTAACTACCTCTGCACGAAAAAAAACAAAGAAACAAAAAACAAAAAAACAAACAAACAAAAAAAAAAACAGAAAAACCCAGCCCTGCACTGTTTCACTGAAGAAGATGCAAGGTACCGAACTGTTTAAGAAAGAAAAGGAGGTGAATAAGCCAGGAAATTGAAAGATAATATCTGTTATTGATTTGGCATAATAAATTAAAGGTGCATGGTTCTGTTTTAGATATTTTATAATAATAAAAAACAAAGAAAAAGAGAAAAGAATTGCCCTATATTTAGCACTAATTGGGTTTTCAAAATATGTTTATTTTTCCGCTAACTTTTCTTGAGGTTATTTAGATATTTCTTGATAAACCTTTATGGTAACATATGTGAAAGCAAACATGTTTATTCTGTTATTTGGTGGAATGAATTGTGAAAACTATAGGTCTAACGTTGGTAAAACTTGTAATGAGTAAATATTCAATAGAGTCAATACTAATGATAAGGCACATTATTCCTTTCTTGTGAAGTTTTCTTCCCTCCCCCAAATCTAAAGACTATGAACACAGAACAGAGTGTTCAATAGCCCCATTTTCTCACCATTATATACATATAACAAGTTGCACACCCACTAGTTTCATAGCTGACTGCATCTGTTGCTAACACTATTTCTTAACACTCTGTAAGTTTCTAGACTGGTTTGTATATCAACAATTAATTTCGAACGAGGCATGGCAGATGAGGGATGGGGCAATAAGAAATTCTGAAACTGCCAAATATTAAAGCTATAGATTTAATTTCTTTTCTTTTTTTTTTTGAGTATAGCCAACATACAACATTATATTAGTTTCAGGGGTGCAACACAGCAATTCCACAACTGTACATAATATGTTCCCTACAAGTGTAGCTACCATCTATCACCATACAGCCCTATTACAATGTCATTGACTACGTTCCTTATCCTGTGCATTTTATTCCTGTTGCTTACTCATTCCATAACTGGAAGCTTATATCTCCTATTCCCCATCTTTTCCATTCCCCTACCCCTCTCCCCTCTGGCAACCATCAGTTTGCTCTTTATTTATATAGTCTGACTTTGCTTTTTGTTTTTTTTTTTATTCATTTGTGTTTTTTGGTTGCTTTTTGTTTGTTTTGTTTTGTTTTTAGATTCCACATATGAGTGAAATCATACGGAATTTGGCTTTCTCAGTCTGACTTATTTCATTTAGCATAATACCCTCTAGGCCCATCCATACAGATTTTACAATAGAGGATTAAATGGTTTTTTTACCATATTAATTTAATTGCTATTCTCAGTACAGGGTCAACAATGATTTCAAATGCATTTTCGACTTAACATATCCACACAGAACCCTTGATTTGTCCCCCAAATATTTTCCATCCTTAATTTTTTTTCTCACCAACTTATACCTTCAGCCACACTTTTTTTGAAATCTAAAGTTTTGGAGTCATCTTTAAAATGTCCCTTACTCCATCGCTAAATGCTGTCAATCCTCCGTCCAAACTATGTCTCAACTGAATACATCCTTCTTGATCTATTTTGCCAACATACTTTTTTCCAGTTAACATCCCAGTGTAGTTTTAGTTGGCCTCCTTGCTTCGATTCTTGTACTCCTTTACTACTTTCTCTGAACAATCAATATAGGGATAATTTTAAAAATAATTTATTAAATGGTTCCAGCATTTTAAATTATTCAAAATGTTTTATGTTACTAGTTTACATTAAGTGTTTTAGAATGTATCCTATTATAGCACAAATTCTTTTTTTTTTTTTTTTTTTTTTTTTTTTTTTTGATATAGAGGACATAGTGGGTGAGGGGCATAAAGAGAGAGAATCCCATGAGGGGCAGAGAGAGAGAGGGAGAGAGAGAAGCGGGGTTCACCTGAAGGGGGACTCATGTTTTACCCGAAGCAGGGCTTGAGTTCACCCCATGTAGGATTCAAACTCACAGCCATGAGATCATGACCTGGACTGAAGTCAGATGCTTAATGACTGAGCCACCCAGGTTCCCCTAGCATACATAAATTCTTCAGTAAGACTCACAAGGTCCTTCATGGTCTGACCTCTGCCTTCCTCTCCAGGACAATATTATTCCACTTCCTCCCTAACTTTCAAGGTCTTCCTTGCCTTGCATTGGCCTTCCCCTAAAGCCTAATTAAGCCAAGTTCTTTTAAAGCCAAATCTTCACACATGCTGTTCCCTCTCCTTGGAAGCTTTCTTCTCCTTTATCTTGTTATCTCTTAAATTGTGTTATAACCTGTAAGGATAGAAATAATCCCTTAGGGGCACTGGCGTGGCTCAGTCAGGGAAGCGTTGGACTTAGGCTCAGGTCTTGATCTTGCAGTTTGTGAGTTGAGCCTCACACCAGGCTCTGCCCTGTGAGCATGGAACCTGCTTTGGATCCTCTCTCTCTCTCTCTCTCTCTCTCTCTCTCTCTCTGCCCTTCCCCCCATCTGTCTCTCAAAATACATAAACGTTAAAAAAAATGATATAAATTTTTTTAAAAAAACAATAATCTCTTAGACCCAATGATCTTTCCCTTCTAATGTCTTTGTAATTATTATGTTCCTCTTTCTTACTTCTCCATAATCTTTGGGAGGGCATTGCTATAGTAGAACTTTACCGTATTACAACAGAACTTGATCTTTACTATATTACTAGAACATAACCCAATGCCTGATACATGATTATTGCCTAATAAATTTCTTTGACCAATCAGCAAAATTTAAAAATATAAATGTTTTAATATTAAAGAATAAGATCTCTTCCACTACAGAAAATGGACTCTCTTAGAATATAATTTGTAGGTAACTAGTAATTAATTACTTAAAATTTAGTTCTTACTAAAACTTATCGAAAAGAAAGCATATTTTCTTGACATTAATAATAAATGTTACAATTCTCTAGAAAGACCATGCAATATATTTTCTAAAAAGACCCTGCGATACATTTCTGAAAGTTACCCTAAGTCATTATGATACAAAAGAAATTTGTGTATACGAGGAATATTTAGATTATTATATAGGAAATTTATAGTTAGTTAGAACCTGGAGACTTAAACTATTTAGTGGTTTCTACTTTAAATGTTTTCCTGTTGAAACACATTGATTTGTTTTCCTTTTCATCCTTCAACCCAGCAGCTCTAAGTTTGACATTTTTATCACCCCAGTGGAATGCCTTGTTTTCATTTGCAAAGCACACCTCACTTTTACGAGTGAAACATTTCAATTTTATAAGAGAAACATCACGGGCTAAGTAGCACATGCAAATCTAACAACCAACCCCACTTAATTGTTCTGACTCCCTATTTCCACAGACTGGGATTTCTCATAAGATAAATGCATTACATAAGCAACATTCTTTTCAATGTAGAAAGGGAAGGCTGTCCACTGAGCTTGCTTCTGGTTCTTTGCCCGGGAAGCACCACTGACATTTAAAGAGTGTTGGCTTCATTTATGAACATGTCCATGACAGCTGCTTATGGAAGTGCAGAACCTCACATGTGGCTCGGTTTGCTTTTTAACACTTAGTTACATTGGCTGTACCTGCCCATCTCCTTGACTCCAGGGGACATGCAAAATAGAAACAATTCAACTGGGCTCAGAGGAAATACTGGCCTCTGGGAATCCAGAAGTCTAGTTTTAGATGATTCCAACTCCAGTTGGAATCCTCTTTGGCATTGAACAGTCAGTCCCCTTTTTTTGTTGTTGTTGAAGATACAATTGACTTTATTAAGTGATTCATAAATTAGGCAACATCTCATGTAGCAAGTAGAAAGATACTCCTGAATAGTCCTCTTAATTTTTCATTTCAGTTCCCCCATCTATAAATAAAGAATTGATCCAGATGGACTCCAAGAAGTCCTTCATCTCTCACTTCCTATTACTCCAGTTTTCTATCTCTTAGCTGGAGAAACAATAATATTATTAAAATATTATGCTTCATCTTATTATGTTGAACACTGAACTGTAGGTAGAAGGTCACACTCCAGTTCATTTAGACTCTTTTTTTAAAAAAAAAAATTTTTTTTCAACGTTTATTTTTGGGATAGAGAGACAGAGCATGAATGGGGGAGGGGCAGAGAGAGAGGGAGACACAGAATCAGAAACAGGCTCCAGGCTCTGAGCCATCAGCCCAGACCCTGACACGGGGCTCGAACTCACGGACCGCGAGATCGTGACCTGGCTGAAATCGGACGCTTAACCGACTGCGCCACCCAGGCGCCCCTCATTTAGACTCTTAAGACGTGTAGCTTTATTGTCATACACACTTTTGTGGCATTTTCTTCTTACCCTACTATTAAAAATATTTTGTACAGACATAGAC
>NW_024412403.1:30716140-30809248 GCF_014898765.1 Herpailurus yagouaroundi
ATTTTCTTCTTACCCTACTATTAAAAATATTTTGTACAGACATAGACTTTAATGCAATGCTCCTCCTTTAATGTTTTCCTAACCTCATGTGAGCTCTTCAGCTGTGTGTAGAGAGGGAGGGAATACATTTTTTTAATGTTGATTTATTTTTGAGAGAGAGAGAGACAGGGTGTGAGCAGAGGAGGGGCAGAGAGAGGGAGACACAGAATCTGAAGCAGGCTCCAGGCTCTGAGCTGTCAGCACAGGGCCCAACGCAGGGCTCAAACTTGGGAATGGCAAGATCATGACCTGAGCCAATGTCAAGATGCTTAACCAACCGAACCACCCAGGAGCCCAGAAGGAATACCTTTTAATATTCCAGTAATAAAATGTGCTTTCAAATTTATTTTAGCATTTCTTCAGTAGGTTTACGTTCAGTTGGTCCTTTCTAAGAAGTCTGTATGATGGTCTATTGAAAGAGCTGCCTCAGAGGACTGGTATTTGTGTTTCGGAAATTCCCCTTCACAAACCCCCAACCTTCTCTGTCTTGAGCTTTACATACCATTCATTGCTCTGTTAGTAGCTGTGTCTGCAGACCTGGCAAGAACATTTAAAGACTCTTGTTGTTTATTATTAAGGTTGTCATTCAATTATAATTGCTCTTCTCATATTTCCAACCTGCCTTTTAGTGATCCCAAACTTCCCAGATAAGGAATTTTTGAATTAGATCTTTAAGAAAGTCAGAAAAATGCATGCTAGGTTTCTGTAAAACATATTGGAAGGTACCACTTAAAGTTACTGCTTCTTTACAATTGAAATCAGTTGCCAAACTAGAAAATAATGACCCTGTTTTAATAACTGGTATCTACACAAAAGACTTAAAAACTAACACACACTCACGGTTATATAGAACTATTGCGAGGAGTAAAAAAGAGAGAAGCCATCTTTTCTGCCAGCACTTTTTTTCTACCTAGTTCCTTGAAAAGTTAATAAAGTTTACTGAGAGGTTAGTTTCTGTCTGTTATCTTTATAGTACACATTGTCCTATATAATGTGCTGAGTGCTATTAGGTGATATTATGCTGTTATTAACTCCTTAAAGGAACACAGA
Organism: Herpailurus yagouaroundi; assembly: GCF_014898765.1. NCBI lineage: Eukaryota > Metazoa > Chordata > Mammalia > Carnivora > Felidae > Herpailurus > Herpailurus yagouaroundi. Next base: position 30,717,230 of record NW_024412403.1, read on the forward strand.
AGACAGGTAATATAAATCCTAACTTATAAACAAGGAGGAAATTGAAGATATGGTAATATGACAAATTGACAACAATTCAAGCTAGGCTTACTTGTCTAATTCAAAGCTTTTTAAATTTGTTTTTTCACATAAGCTCTAGGCCCAACTTGGGGCTTGAACTCATAACCCCCAAGATGTCTTATGCTCTACTGACTGAGCCAGCCAGGTGCCCCTCTAGTCCAGAGTATTGCTTTAAAGAATACTTTGGACTAATTGAAGAAAAATTGTGGTGAATTTATAGAAAGTCAAAATTATTTTTTAAAGTTTTAAATTTTAAAATACATGTAATTAGAATTAACTTAGCAGTTAAAGACTTTCCAATTAAAAAGATGTTTTTATTAAATTCCCAGTTGTCTCATATAAAATAGTATTTCTACAATTAGTAAGTCATTGAAAATTAAAACTTTTCTAAGCACTTTGTATACATAATGTGGAGTCATATTATACTTTTACTTTATTTATAAATGTGTTTTTTATAGATGGTGAAAAGATAAATGCTAGACTTACCCTCACTAACGCAAATTTTAAAAGTACAAATGAACAAGGTTAATTACACTAAAGCAAAATAATTGTGTTTACTGAATCACCAAAAAGAAATCGTTGATATTTTCTTTATTTTTATTTATTTTTTGAGAGACAGAGAGACAGAGTGTGAGTGGTGAGGGGCAGAGAGACAGAGGGAGTCACAGATTAAAGAGCCTCCAGGCTCTGAGCTGTCAGCACAGAGCCCGACGTGGGGCTCTAACTCACAATCTGTGAGATGGTGACCTGAGCCAAAGTCTGATGTTCAACCGACTGAGACACCTAGGGGCCCCAATAGTTGATATTTTCAGATAATAGAATTTTCTCAAGTAACATTCATATCACACTCTACAAAACAAATGACGTACAATTTTCTTTTTTTTTTAAGATATTTACAGTTTTGTAAATCCACAGGTATGTTACCTCCAAATTAAATCCTAAAAGATTCTAGACATCACTTAGGAACGTGGTATGTTTTAAGAAACTGAAAAAGGAGAGGCACCTGGGCGGCTCAGTCAGTTAAGCGACTGACTCTTGATTTCAGTTCAGGTCACAGTTTGTGGAATTGAGCCACCTACTGGGCTCCGGGCTGACAGCGAGGAGCCTGCTTGGGATTATCTCTCTTCTCTCTGCCCCTCCACCACTCAATCTCTCTCTCTCTCTCTCTCTCAATAAATCAATAAATAGATAAATAGATAAATAAATAAATAAATAAATAAATAAATAAATAAATAAATAAAGTAAGTTAAAAAAAGAAGAAGAAGTATTGGAACCTGAAGTATCCTGTTACAAATTCGGGTGTTTGTTAGGCAGTACCTATGTGCTTGGGTTCATTAAGCTCCATTCGGTGGTTTTATACTTTTCATCAAATTTTGAAAAAAATTGGACATTTTTCTCTACACATCTTTTCTACCCTACCCCAAATACACCTTTTTTTTTTTTTGAGAGGCTACAATTACACCTATATCAGACCATCCAAAGAGTTTCCACAACTCACTCATGCTCTTTTAGCTGTTGTTTTCTTGTCTCTGTTTATAACCTAGGGGCAAACATAGGGCTCCTTTCCCCATCATCCCTCAGAAATGTAATGCCTTTCTTTGCCTGATGTCCAATGTCTTGAAAAGCAGTGTTTCATATATTTAGTATGGCGTTTTCATTGTTTCAGGTGATAGGGTAGAGCTAGTTCTATTACTCCATCATAAATGGAAGCAGAATTTGGAAACTATTCTTCTTACCATTGAAAAATCACCATATGATAAAAGTTTCCATATCTTTGGTAGGTTTATTAATGCGTTTAATTCCTTTTTCATGAGTCAAGAAAAAATAATATTTACATTATAATCACACTCCCAGAATAGTATTTGTTCAGAAGAAATCTTATAATATATTTAACCTATCTGTTTAGTACTTGACTTTTTTCTGTAAGAACACATATAAACAGCCATTCAACTTATGTATGATATCTCTAGAGACAAGAAACTTATGTCTTTTTGAGGAAGTCCACTCTCTTCTTAATGGAATAAAAGGAACAAAAGGATATAGATATAGATATATAAAGAGAGAGAGAGAGAAAGATATAGATACACATATATACACAGATATATATATGTATGTATGTATATACCTGTATATATGTGTATATGTATACATGTATATATAGGTATGTATATATGTATACCTATACCTATATATACATATATATATCTGTTTCATTGTTTCTTGCTTTACTACCTAGTAAGATTCACAATAAAATGTTTTTCAGTACATTACATCATTTACAATTATTTAAGAAAGATTTTATTGTCCCAAAGTTGTGTCTTCTCTTAGCTAACAGTTCTGAATTCCTTCAATTCAATCAGTTGCATATGATACAGTTCTGTGCTCTGTCACCATTCTCATCCGAAAACAATACTTTTTATTTCAAGTCATGTCATTGGTTGTTATCTTGCTGGAGGTTTTAATCTCCTAAAGTTGGAAATTATTTATTTGCTTTATAGTCAATTTTGGTTTTTACTTTTCCACATGTTTTTCAATATCTGTGCTCACCATTACTTACTGAATCTCAGAACTTTCTAATAAGATATTTTTCCTTTATTTCTGATGAACATTTCTAGATTTCCGTTCTGTGGTAGTCTAGTGGTGGGCAATTCTTAGCTGTTACTCATATTGGTATGTGTTTCCTCATGTGTTATTCAATTTTGGATTAAGCATGTCATGTTTTATTAGAATCCTGTGGAGTGTAGGTTGAGAGTGTGTTTTTCCAGAGAATTCTTTTTTTTTTTTTTCTCTGTTTTCTGGCCGCACCTCATCTACAAGCCATTGCTAACAATAGGGAAAACTTTTGATCAATTTATGGACCTGAAGTTTTTTAGATGAAGCAGGAAGAGTAATTTTATTTTGGTGTTTAGTTATGTATTTTTTCATGGAAGTATAGTTGACACACAATGTTATGTTACTTCCAGGTGTACGACATAGTGATTTGACAAGTCTATATATTATGCTATTTTCACAAGTGTAGCTACCATCTGTCACCATACAATGCTATTCCAGTATTATTGACCATATTTTCTTTCATTCCTGTAACTTGCTCATTCCATAACGAGAAACCTGTATCACCCACTCCCCTCACCTCTTTACTCCCCTTCACCTCTTTTTGCTAATCTTCCCACTCACCTCCCCTCTGACAACCGCCAGTTTGTTCTCTGTAAACATGGGTCTGTGTCTGCTTTTTTTTGCTTTCATTTGATACCAAGTACATATTGACATAATTTGATGTGTTAAGATATATATTTTTTTTATTTTAATTCAAGTTAGTTAACATATGGTATTTTCATTTCAGGTGTAAAATATAGTGATTCAACAATTCCTTCCATCCCCTGGTGCTCATAATGGCAAGTGAACTTCTTAATCACCTACAAATCACCTATTTAACCCAACCTCCGTTCTCCCTCTCCTCTGGTCACCATCAGTTTGTTCTCTATTAAGAATCTTGTCTCTCTCAGGAAGAGTAAATCTGAACTCCAAACTAGATAGAAGGTAGTCATGTAATTATGAATTCACAGAGACATTTTTTTTTTTAATCTACGAGTTAGGTTGAGTCTGAGAGGCTACCCACCTGTTTCCAATGGTTAGTGGGTGGACTTTTTCACTAAAAGAGTAGTCCTTCAAGGGTCCTGACTTTAATGGGACCAACTTGTTTACCTTGCCTCTTCTTGTTCCCAAGATGAATATTAAAACCTGACACTTAAGGGTGCTGAGATTGTTAAAAATTCACTGAGCAACTGTGGCTCCCGTGAAGAGAGTTTTAATCAGCCTTCTTGCTGCTTTGTTTTTTTGTCTTTGAGAACGTCCTTTGTTATCATGCAAGCATTTTTTATCATGATTATATTATTTTAGCAAATATTCCCAAGGTTTTGTAATGGAAATATTTTTTCAGGTTTGTTATTTTAAAATACAGCCCCATCTTCTATTTCTTCTTCCAAGTCATTTGGAAGCATACTTACTGTGACAAAGATAAACCTGAAATATTACAGGACATTTACTTAAGAACCATGTTGTTTAGAGGCACCTGGATGGCTCAGTTGGGTAAGCATCCGACTCTGGATTTCTGCTTAGGGCATGGTCTCATGGTTCATGAGGTCAGTCCCTGCACTGGGCTCTGCACTGACATGGAGCCTGTTTGGGATTATTTCTCTCCCTCTCACTCTGCCCCTCCCCTGCTCTTGCTCTCTCTTTCTCTCTCAAATAAATAAATAACCATAAAAAACCTGTGTTATTTAACAATAACCATAAAGCTGAATTATGGCCATTCTACTAATTTCCAATTCATTAAATTATCTTACATTTAGCCCCTATTCCTTTATCTTGTCTCCAGTACAAATAATCTACTGATGTTCATATATACTGAGTATAAAGTCAGAATATTTTCAGCTTTAATGACAGAGTCCCAAATCAAAGTATCTTAAGCCAGAGATAGGATTTTTTGGATGATGTACTGGAAAAGTCCAGTAGTTAAAGTAGCTAATTTCTGGTGGACGAATGATGTCACGAAAATCAGCTTCATGTCTCAGATATGCTTTTCTCATATCGGTTTTATTTTTTCCTAAGAAGTGTAGAAGGACAACCAGCTAACTCTCATAAATTTGGCAACCCCACCAGAAGTTGATATTCTCTTTTCTAGTAGTTTTAGAAAAAAAATCCATATGCCATTCTCATTTGTGTGGATCAAATATCTGTCCCTGGACCCAGAGTATAGGGTTAACCCCATCAAAATGACATGAAATTAAAAGAAGAGGCACGGCCAACTCTCAAAAGAGCTGAGTTGGCTACTACTGTAAGGAATACTCTGCAGGCAAAATCAACAAGATTTCTACTGTTGTTGTGTACTCTCTGTTTTTGTATTCTAATTGCCTAAAAACATTACAAAGAGAGAAAAGAAATTTATTCTAAAATCACTTCTTAGTGAATCATATTGAGGCATTGAGCAATGAGAAATCATTGCTTTCTCAGTAAGTTCACAAACCATCCTGGTATGGTTAGCTGAACCAATTGTGTTCCACTTTATAAAATTAGAATGACATGTACATTTTTAACATCTCTTTTTTTGTCACAAATTCTCCAAAGTTCCTGAAATTAGTTTGGTGATCACCTTTACAATACCCTGGGATACAATTCACAGAGGCCAGATATTTTAATGAATTTGTACTACTAGAGGCTTTCTTTACAGTTTCCTAAATTGGGGGAGATTAGAATCCCTTATATAAATACTTATTTTACAATTTGAAGATTGTGGTCTTTGACAGAGATAGTAAAAAAGTAATTGAGAAATTACTCCATTCTTTCCAACAGTAGAATCCTTTAGTTTCTACTCAAGTAGGAGGCCAGAGTTTTTCTTGGTTTTCTTCTTTCTCCAACAGAATCAAATTAGTCTTTTCATTGCTTAGTCTTTTGTAAACTTCAATTCCCATGTACACATAAAACCCTAATTTTCTAGAATGGCAAATCTCATTTCAAAGCTATACATAATGCAGAAATTGTTATTATTTATTTCTAATCCATTACAGATTTTGTAAAATGTATTAACGTGAACTATTAGAATAATTACATATTAGGAGGTCACAGCCATTTCAGTTAACATGAAATTTTAAACACTTCGATTGCTGTACATACCTTATCATGGCAGGTGGTTCATGGACGATGCTTTAAGTAGCAACAATCTAAAGTGTGAATTGGGTCATGCCCAATGAACCCCCCCCCCCCAGGTTATAAGAAACTCTAAGATGTGCTTTATTTCTTTTCACTGTCACTTTCATATGGATATGAGTTGAAGATAGATTCATTTACTCACAGTCTAGCTATCATCAAGGCAATAAAAGTCAAGAACTTATCAGCTTTTATAGGTATACAGAAAGTTAAAACCACCATCTTTTTATACTTGGCTTCAGTTCTCTCATGATCTGAATTTGAATTCCATCCACCATTTCTTTACCCATCTGAAGAACTGAAATGTATTCCTGCAACTTGTTTTGTTTTCCCCAATGCATTTCCACTGTCCTGTTTGTGAACTAGCACTCTAGTTATATCATCTTCCTTCCTAACAGATCCTATTTCTTTTAGAGTGTTAATATCCTCATTTACTGAATGCCAGTCTTCTAGGTTCATTCAACACTAACTTGATGATATATTTGAAATTATATTTACTTCTCTGCAATATATGTGTCACCTGAAGTAACGTTAATACAGGGAAAGTAAATTTGAAGTTATGTGTGCATGTGTGTATGTGTTTTAAGCATGCATTTATATGAAGATAGAAAAGGGCAAAATACTGGTTTTAATCCCTTTCTTAACTTTTTTGAGTGATGTATTACTTTTTGATTTTCATATCATCATATTTGCTTTTCCCCATAGAACAGAAAGGATGTACTATTTAAGAGTGTTTCCTTGTTCTTATTTAGTTAATTAAAATTTTTCTTAGTAAGAACAGGTAACTTCTTTTAAAAACATGGTCTTCCACTGGTCCTCAAGATTTGAGCCATTCTTAGACTATTATAAAGCATGATTTAACAATCGTCTCTATTCTCACTTTTCTCATAACTAACTGCTGTACCTTCAGATTTTTTCTCACTGCCAAAGGCTGTATTAGTACATGTAAATAGCCCTTGTTATCAGGAAACTCTCAGGTTCTTCAATTTTGTCATCAAGTTTCCAGTGGCAGCCTTTTCCCTACTTTGTGCTACAGGATGAAAAATGTGTTCTTTAATACGCACGGTCCATAAGTACATAACTTTGGTAAATTATATCTGGTAATTTATTTTGAAAGTAACGTGTCCCTCTGAATCAGCACAAGTCAATGGCATATGAAATATTAGGTCCATCACATAGTCAATATATTCTTGAAAACTCAACCTACATTCAAATTGACCATGTCTACTACCATTTTTTAAGTCAGCTGATACAATAGTTAATTGTCAATGGACATGAATAATTCCTACATCAGGTCAAGGCAAAACTACTCTCTCGTTACAGGCTACTTTTATATTCAGCCTGTGAAATAAATTTTTGTAGAGTCATGAAATAATCACATGGCATAATTTTGTCTTCTATATATTTAGCAAATGTTTGCTCATATTTTTGTATATATTTATGTATAAAATATTCAGTAGTTATATATATTTATAATAATAATTAAAATACAATTTATAAACTACATTTGCTGCTCTTTCATCATGGTCAGCAGTTTTAATTAAACTAAATTTAGTTTCATTTAGTTTTTTTTTTTAATTTTTTTTTTCAACGTTTATTTATTTTTGGGACAGAGGGAGACAGAGCATGAACAGGGGAGGGGCAGAGAGAGAGGGAGACAAAGAATTGGAAACAGGCTCCAGGCTCCGAGCCATCAGCCCAGAGCCTGACGCGGGGCTCGAACTCACGGACTGCGAGATCGTGACCTGGGTGAAGTCGGACGCTTAACCGACTGCGCCACCCATGCGCCCTTTATTTAGTTTTAATTAAACTAAACTTTCAGATTTTATTTTAACTTGTACAGATATCAATTTTTTAAAATTTCTTGACTATAATTTGCACACATTCCATAAAATTCTACCAAATGGTAGTTAGTAATTCTAGCATTTTGATGTAGTCAAACACTAGTAATCATCATAAAACCTGTCGAAAAATTTGTCATCCCATACCATTCTGACAAAAATCATGACAATGTACTAATGCTGAAATTTTAAGTTTCAAGATAGAAAATTAAATACAAATGCTATCCAGTGTTTTAAAAATTGATTCGGAACATGATTCTCTCTATTTTTGAAAACCATACTCTTATTATAATAGAAAGTTTGTGAAGATCGACAGCTGTTAACTTCAGCTCCCTGCTGTTTGTGAATGCCACCCATCTTGAAAGCCACAAGGAGAACGTTTAGTGAGTGTGCATTTTAGTTTGAAACAAACAAATATGACTGTTCCCATGAAGGAAACTTGGTGTAATCTAAATGATTAAGCTGCACATATTTGTAAGGCTCATTCAAGGGATGAATATTTAGTGACAGCAAGTAAAGAGCAGAACATGTCCGTGTGTTGTAGTGTGCCTAGGCAGCTTTAGGGAGCAAAGGGGACTTAAGGGCATTTAATTCAAACTTGATATTATCCTGAATGATAAGGATGAGACCTAAAAAGCTGCAGTTCTATTCTATGTACTCAAGGACACCATTGTCTCACTGGTATTCATATAATTCAATAGACTTCCAATTCACCAAGCACTCTTCCCTGATAGAATGTTGAATTTCATTTTGGAAATTAACTTTTACAACAAAATGGTCCTTTCAATCTATATTAATGGTTGAGTAAGTACAAGATATACCAAGCATCATTTTGTATTATGGTTGCTAGGGAATGTGGTTGGTTACCTGTGAGAAGATACTGTCCTAGAAGTACACACACTCTCTGTCTCTCTCCAACTCTATTTTTTTCTGTCTCTGTCTCTCTGTCTCTCTGACACACATACACACACATCACTCCCTCTCTTATAACTTAATCTCAATAAGTTAACATAAAAGACCAGATGCTCCTCCTTTTTAAGTGTGTGTGTATGTGTGTGTGTGTGTGTGTGTGTGTGTGTTTGTGTGTGTTACTGTTGTACGCATAAAGGCTGGCATCCTATGTTCCACTGGACAAATCTGTACTCAAGTGCTCCTTTGCTAAAGGGAATTTTTAAATGCCATAAAGCTGTAGTCTTAACCTTGACTGTCTTTCATTCTCAAATATCTATTCAGTTATATGTGCTGAGTGACTTAACAACGAAGTGAGAAAATTCAGTGACTTGACATTTACAGTTCCCAACTGATTCGTTTATTTATTCAACAGAGTAAATATTTAGGCAGCAGAATTAAATTGGAAAATGTTTATCAAGTTTGAGACCACCTTTCTTTCAATATATAAAACATGAACCCAGAGGCCTACGCATAGAGAAATTTACCTATAAATGTGCCCTACAGAGAAGGGCACATTTAAATGTCCCAATAGGTTTTCATCAACCACTAGTTTGTTTGGGAAACTTCTGCCAATACTTTAGGACAGTGCAATTGAAATAACACCTAATAAAACATAACTTACATGCAACTGCACTTTATTAATCATTTTGTATAATCTTACCATATAGGCAGTTCTCTGACTGTATTTTCTCACCTTATTTCAGACCAAGGATCTATTCTAGTTTGCCACACCTGAAAGCATAGATTTCTCCCACCACATGTAACACCATGTCTTTATCTACACACTTGAGAGATTAGCTGAAAAACCCCTATACCCACAACCAGAAGACGGACTCTTAAACAGTGTCTCAGCATAAAAGTATAATAAAAATAAACAAAGGCTTGAGGTTTCTGCTTACAACAACATTGTATGGATAAGCTAAATAAAGAATATTGTCCAAAAAATAGTTTCCAATGATTCTCAGGATGATTTTACTGTCATTAAGCAATAAAAATAATAACATCATGCCAACAGCCTTTGAAATCTGAGAATATATTGACATTCCATTGTCATAATGGAGAAAATAATTACAAACCTAACTTTTATATCAAAGTCAGGAAGCATATAATTGCAATTTTCCATGGACATAATCGAGAAAAAAATATATAGGGGCGCCTGGGTGGCTCAGTCGGTTAAGCATCTGATCTCGGCTCAGGTCACGATCTCACGGTATGTGGGTTCAAGCTCCACATCAGGCTCTGTGCTGACTGCTTGGAACCTGGAGCCTGCTTCAGATTCTATGTCTCCCTCTCTCTCTGCCCCTGCCCCGCTCATGCTCTGTCCCTCTCTCACTCTCTCAAAAATAAACATTAAAAAAAAATTTTAAGAAAAAATTACATATACATATATATAACTTAAAATTTACCAGTTTAATCATTTTTTAAGTTTATTTTGAGAGAGAGAAAATTTATTATTTATTTAATTAGAGATTATTCTGACTTTGTTTATTTTGAGATATTTACTTTATTTAATAAAATTGAAGTTTATTTTATGTATTTTGAGCATGTGCTCTGGAGGGGCAGAGAGAGAGGGGGGGAGAGAGAAAATCCCAAGCAAGCTCCACACTGTCAGCATGGAACCCGACGTGGGGCTCGAACTCACAAACCGTGAGATCATGACCTGAGCCGAAACCAGGAGTCGTGCACTTGATGGACCGAGCCATCTTTTTCATCATTTTTTATGTGTGATTCAGTGGCATTAATTACATTCCCAAAATTGTGTAACCATCATGAATATCTGTTTCTAAACATTTTCTTCACCTCAAGTAGAACCTCTATACTCTTTAAGAAATAACTCCCTGTTTTCCAACCCTATAACCACTGAATTAAAATCTTCAGAGCAATATGAAAGAGTTTGAATTTTTAAGAACACAGCAGAAAAGTTTTATGAGTAGGCCAGTTTGATAAACAAAGGAGGGTGGTGGGATGTTGGTCCAAGTTAATCTTCTCAACTAACATTTGTATAATCCCGAAGTCACATATTTAAAATTGAGGGTCCTTGGGGCGCCTAGGTGGCACAGTCGGTTAAGCGTCCGACTTCAGCCAGGTCACGATCTCGCGGTCCGTGTGTTCGAGACCCGCATCGGGCTCTGGGCTGATGGCTCAGATTCTGGAGCTTGTTTCCGATTCTGTGTCTCCCTCTCTCTCTGCCCCTCCCCCATTCATGCTCTGTCTCTCTCTGTCCCAAAAAATAAATAAAAAACGTTGAAAAAAATAAATAAAATAAAATAAAATTGAGGGTCCTAAAGATTCACTGTTATGTCCTGAAAACAGACTTTAAGCTTCAGTTTCAAATTCCATGTTTAAACATATAGAAGTTTCATATCTAAATTTAAATATATCATCTCCTGTTCAAAATATTGATATTTTTATGAATAAACTATCAATATGGTTTAATTTGTTGCCATTTTTGTTTGTTTGTTTCAGGTACTAAAAATAACAGTGTGTTTCTAGCAGATAAATGGTAGAATAGTCTCTCTGTATTCTGATTTTTATTTACTTATTATGTCCAATTTGCTTCCAATATTCTCTTGTTTAGGAAAGAAAACTCAACTTAGTTCCCTTGAATATTCTTTCCCTATTACTTCCATTCACTGCATGTTCCCCCAAAGTTCAATCAACATCATGTTTCTAATATTAAAGGTTATTAAACATTAGAACACTGTTAGGTCTTTTACCAGGGCTTGGAATGTTTCTGTAATATTTGAATTAACATCATCTGTGAGTTTTTCCAACTAATTCGCAAGGAATCAATGCTAGCTCCCATATACCACTTTGTTAAGAAAGCGGTAAAATTTTACTCTGGATGAACTTGAAGTGAGGACATTGTGTTCACAACCAGATTGGAAGAACGAGCGCAGTTTACCCACATGTAGGTCCTCTGAGGGGCATTGAAACTTCAGCAAGTGAAAGAGCTGCCTCTCCTTGTCTTTTCTCCATTTCTCTCTCCTTTCCTTCTTTTCCTCACTGCTTTCCTTCCAAATGGAATTACGGGTGGAATGTTACTCTTTAGAGTGTAAAAAAAGAAAAAGAACAAATATTAATTTCTTCACTGAAGTGAATTATATATTTCAGACTAAACGCTTTCTCGCAGCACTGCCACCATTGTGTGCTAAGGTTCTGAATTACAATCGGTTTTCTATTTAGGTCCCACCCGATATTAAAACAAATAATCTCTATTTGAAGTATAGTTTGTGGTTTTTATCCGTTTGTTCTTCCTCTCTTCGCTCAAGTTTAGGCATCAAATTGCACTGGGTATATACATTTAAAATCCCAATCCAAATGATGCAACTCTGCAGCAGTAATTTAATCTGAAGTGTTATGTTACCCTAGTGCCATTTCACGGGTTTGTAGACTTGCTTTGCTTGTGGAATCCCAACTGTTTCAAGTTTTTAAGAAGGGTATACCTTACTAGAACTTTCTGAAGTTTCATTTTATCACAGAACTAGCATGACCCTTTAGCCATGGCCAAATACATGTAGTTTATGCATTTTGAATGATTTTTTAAAGCTATGTGTTCAGTTTAGTGCCAGTGCACATTATAATCAAGTGGTCAGGTTTTATCCACATGGTCACTTGATGAAGCTGAATATAAAGCCAATGCAAGAGGCTAAAACAACATCCATTTTTATGCATTAGACATTTACATATGTTTTCTAGGAGTAATTATGGATGTTTACCTTTTCACTATATTTTCAATTATTGGCATAATTGATATTCTTCCTTCCCTTAAAACAATTTGCTTCCCACCTCTTCTCCTAGGTCACACTTTTACAGTTATCTCCATAGCAATATCACCATCTAACAGAAAGATATGTCTTCTGAATGGCTAACAATACAACGTTAAGTGTTAGAACATAACGTATTTTTCATGTTGAAAACATCTGGAATTCACAACCAACTGATATATATAAATATGTCTGTGGATCTTTAACAGTTACCCAAGGCTGAGCTTGCTTTCTGAGTTAGAATTCATTTACAAACAGCTCTTATTAACCAGTTCTGTAGAGCAATAAAACCAACCTTTATTTCAACATCAGAAAAAAAAAAGTTTAATTTACAAGTGAAGTTGCTTATAAAGACTCAATTTGCCCTTTGTGGAAAAGAGTTTATGGTGGAGTTGGGCTGTATTACCAACCTATTACTTGTGCACTAATACCTCTATTTACTGGCTGATTATGTCCTCTGGCAAAATTCGGAACTGTCTACTCCTCTGGTGCAAACTAATCAGTTTTCAAAATTAGTTATTGATCTCAGACCTATTGTGGAGGACCAATTTAGTGGTGGGCTCATTGAGTACTGAAGTGACACCGTTTGCATAAGTAGCAGAGAAAGAGCAAATATTGTGTTCAAAGACAGTGTTTAAAGGTAGTTTTCTATCGCAGGGAATTAACAAATACAAGTATTCAAGGCTGCTAAGTTTCTGTCGTTAGAGATTAATGATGTAGGCACATCCCTACCAGTCACATGAACTTATGCTTTTCATATGTACATTTGTTATTCATTTTCTGAATTTAAATAAGTAATGGATGGTAAGTCATTTTCTTTAACGTTAAGAGACCATTTCCATCTGTTTCTGAAAACTTAATTTTTTATTGAATTTATGTGAGGACAACTAAAGGGAGTTTTCATTTCACAAGTATAAAGTGATTACTTGCTGATGAGTGTGTGAAGGGAAATGCTAGAAAAAATCAAGCAGAAATGAGGAGTCCAAAATACTTCAGTGTCTAAATTCCATTTCATATTCCTCATAACTTATCCATCATTATTATTTCACTCTTGGGCTTTTTTTTTCTGTTAGAAATAATTTATTAATGGTTTGCTTTCAATACTTTGCTTTAGGAAATGTTACAGATAATTGAGAGTTAACAGTTTTCTGAGTATTTCAGAAAAAAAATTATGAATTATATCACTTGGCTGGCTACACAGGTGAAAACTACTCAAAAACTGTTCTTAAGTTTTCTCATCAATTTGACATTTCTGAATAGAGGTTAATTTTAAAGGTTAAGATGCAGAATTTATACAAACAACCCCAAATAAGACTGGCTTATTTTTAGCTATAATTATTTTTAAAAATGCATTCCACGTTAGCAATACATGAATTGACACCCACACCGTGACCATAGCTCAATACTGGGAAGAAACTTAGAGGAAGTTACAGTAGAAATATCTTTTTATATTTCTTGTTGGTGTGGGTTGCTAACCATTTTCTAATCACCTTGACTTTCAACAACACACTGATCTTTTTCTTTTCTCAAGCCCTTTATAAATGTAGGTGTGCATACGTGTCTACTATGGCATGTAAATATAAAATATAACCTTCAATATTGTTTTAATTTAAAATATGTTTAAATTTTCCACTAAACTCTGGTATCAAGAGTTAAGATTATTTTAAGTAAGAAAAAGAAAAAAAATGTTTCAATAAATATTTAGAGGTGACTACTCACACCTAAATGAAGTCAACCTTAAGTGGAGTTCCTGTGAAATTAGAAAGGTGTGAACAGCCCTTTAAGATGTAAAGGTGATACAGACTCTGTTGTGTTTTTTTTTAATGTTATCACAGAATTTCATAATTTAAGAAATCCACTTATAGTATTTTCATTATAATAACCTTTTTAATACCTGGGAGGAAAAAGCTGTAGTGTTATTTGCATTGTAAAAATATAAAGTAATATAATCAAGAGAAGATAACTAAGAAAACAAAATGTAAAATTTTCAGAACTTCATATTATTAAAATTAAATCTACCTCATGATTGCTGTTATCACTTGTCAAGCATCTAGTAGTTTCCCTAAGATAGCAACTTGAACATCCAATAGTTTATTGCATATGAACACACATATGTCACTGGCACTGGGCACAGGTAAAAAATCTAGGAACATTAGCAAAATTTTGCCTTGGGCCAACATTGGGCCCATATTCAGTCAGATGATGTCTTTAGGACTGTGGTTTTTAGCCTTGCCGAATCATCAGAATCTGCGCTGAAGCTTGTTAAAAGATACAAACCCTACTGAATCAAAATTTCCATGGATAGTTCTAAATATTTATATTTTATATGCTAATGTGCCACAGAGGGGAAAAAAAAAAAAACAAACAACAACACTAAAACCCACATAGTTTAGATTTCCCTGGACCTCAAAGGAAAATGTAAAATAAATCCAAATATGTGATAGCTGAAAAGGTGCACATACCACAATGTTCCTTTTTCTTTTTTCAAGAATGCTTCACAGAAAATTTTGGTGTATGGATCTAAGACATTATGATCTAAACACTTCAGCTATCAACTTAAAAATTAGGAAATCATGTTCATATGTTTTTACTCAAATTAATTTAGGAGGATAAAGGGAAGACTAAAACAATTTTTTAAAACATTAAAAATTCTGTATATTGGGGTGAGAACAAAATGTTCTTCCCTTTTAATACTGATTATTTGGAACTAGTCCTAAACCCTATATTCTTAGTAATATGATCATAAAATGTGTAACGGATCTGATTATATAACCATGGTTATCTGGATCAGTTGTTTTAGTTTATGTATTTCATCTTCCAAATATTTGTTTTGATCAATCTTAGTTTCAACTAACATTTTAAAGAGTTCTTATATAAAAGAGATGCAGAATGAATTTCAAATGAAAATTTCAGAAAGCACATAGAACTACAATGGTGCACCTGATAAAAATATGCCTTTACCACAAAAGGAATTTCGTACTGATGAAGCCCATGACTATACAGAGTGATCTAAAGAAGAAAAGTTTTATGGAATGCAAGCTTCTTCTCTAGACCTGTTTCTGTTCAGATATTTCATAGAGAATTTGGCAAATTTGAGCACTGAACTTTTTATCTCTATTCCCATACTAGCGTTGCTTAAACTTTTACAGACAGTAAAGCAGTAGATTATATAAAAAATAAGCAGCAACAAAATTGTCCAAATAACTTTTCCTCTATTCTTATTTATTTTCCTTTGTTTCTCCAAGCAGTCCCTAGAGAGATAGCCTGTAAATCAAAAAGACCTATATTATCCAAGTACTACAAAAAGCTATTCGGATATATGTAAATTTAAAAACTAGAAAATTAAAGTTTTAAACATAAAATCCTTGAAGAACAGCCAAAGGAAAAAAAAAAAAGCCAGAATAGTTTTCAGATTCTATCCCATTTGTTTTATTCTCTCCCCGCCTCTAGGACCAACTGAACTCAAGGCTAATTATAACACAGACACAAAGGACTAGTCACTGCACTAAATGAAAAGAAAAGAAAAAGAAAATATGATTTTGAGTTCAACTTCAAGGGTGAATAGCAGATTAGAATATTTCCCCATGGAGGAACAAGTTAAACAGTAAAGCGTGACATTGTTAAAGGTTGTAAATGTTTTGTGGAAATGGTGAGAATCCAGGATTGCTTCTCATACATGTAGTCATTAAGGGAAAAATGGATAGTACTGGGGCTGGCATCACATTGGTTTTAATTCATATTAAGGTTTAAATGATTGATCAAATTTTTTGATGACCTTTTGAATTTCATCCAGCTCTTAATAGACTCCAAATATATCATCTTCATTGCCTTAGTTGTTATCTAAATAAAATAATAAGGTTTGATTAGATCACCAATTATAGGTCGTTCTGTGTCTCAGATTCAGATTCTGCTATTCCCTTTGCAATGGAAGTATTTTTCTTCTACACTTTACATTGACATTAGTGCTTGTATTTCCACTTTGTTTGGTGCTCTAGGAAGTAATACACTGGATATAACCTAAAATTGTGAGCAGCAAGCAGTTAAGATTCATTATTGTTCATGACTTATAGTCATGACAATTACCTAGAAATTGACTAGTTACTAGTTTATCTCTTTAATGACTAGAAAACATTTCCATGGGCCACTTTGTAATTAAGTATTATAATCAAAATATCACATCTAAATGTCTTTGATTCCCCAAATGGACTTTAAGCTTTTTTTTTTTTTTTTTTTTTTGGGTTTTTCAAAAAGATCTCCTACCCCCATGTCACATGATGTCACATGACTAAGTGGACAAGGATATAAGACTAAGAAGTAGACACAGGCACTGAGAGTCAGCAAAAGGCTTGAGCTGACAGTGTGCTTGGGTGAAAATGGTGGACTAGGAGTGGAAAGGGTGATCTCCTGCTTATTAGGCTGAAGCCACCCATCTTCTGGCTTATAGCAGAGGTCTCCCTGCCAGCCAAATCCAGACAACCTGAACATCACTTCCATGGACAGAGATGACCTGCGTTCTGGCAAGCCTACCTCTATCGCTGAAATAGGACAAGGTATACCTCCCAGGTATACATTAGAGATCAGTAGCCTCTGCCTTCCCAACTCTCCTTGCCTTCGTGTTTGAGTGGATTCAATAAACATCTGCAAATGTTCCAACTCCTATTCTTCAATCATTGCATAGCTGTATCTTGGGGCCAGTTCTCCACCAAAGGGAAGATATGTGTGCCCATACTGTGCAGAGAGAAAGGTTGGAACTGTGGAAAGCATATATGCTTTAGCATCTAAATCCTTGTTTTGACACTTGATAGCTGTATGACCTTAGTCTAGAAGTTAAATGTTGAATCTGTTTTTTCGTGTCCATTAGACATGAAAAAATAATATTTTCTTAAATTGTTATAAGAATTAGATATTTCTGTAAAGAAACTTCCACAATGTCATAATGCAAAAGGTAGCTGCTAAGCCATTATTATTTTAATATTGACTATTATTCCTTTCGTGGGCACTGGTATAAGACTACTCATATCAATAAATTTTTTCCTACTTGTCCTTTTTTTTTTTACATTCATTTAACTAGGCAGATCTTTTATTTGACTCATAAAGATTGCTTAAATGCAGATACTCATAGTTTATTGACTATAAATGATACATGTATAATATTTATTGAGGACCTAACTATGTTCAAGAGTTTTACCTATGTCATTCCTTTTTCTTTCCATTTTACTATGGGAAACTGAGTCATGGTATAGTTAAGTAAGAATTCCCAAAGTCATAAGCTAGTAAATAGCAGAGCCAGAATTTGTGAACAAGTATGCTTTAAATCTTTTTACTCTGTGTCTTATACTAAGTCTTAATAATGAGAGTAAGATGAAGAGAAGAGAGAATATGAGCAAATACATAACTGATGAATGGGAAGATAAGAAGTGGAGAGGTTATGGTTGAATAGGTAAGAGCTTAGTCACTGTTATTTTTTTTTAATTTTTTTTCCAACGTTTTTATTTATTTTTGGGACAGAGAGAGACAGAGCATGAACGGGGGAGGGGCAGAGAGAGAGGGAGACACAGAATCATAAACAGGCTCCAGGCTCCGAGCCATCCGCCCAGAGCCCTTAGTCACTGTTATTAAACTGGGTTCAGGGGCGCCTGGGTGGCGCAGTCGGTTGAGCGTCCGACTTCAGCCAGGTCACGATCTCGCAGTCCGTGGGTTTGAGCCCCGCGTCGGGCTCTGGGCGGATGGCTCGGAGCCTGGAGCCTGTTTCTGATTCTGTGTCTCCCTCTCTCTCTGCCCCTCCCCCGTTCATGCTTTGTCTCTCTCTGTCCCAAAAATAAAATAAAAAAATAAATAAACTGGGTTCAAATCTTAACTTTTCACTTGCCAGCTCTGTGACTTCAAGCTAGTCCACGCACCTGCCCTCAGCTTTGGTATCCTAATCTGTAAAATAAGACTAATAATAATAGTGCCTGTATTTTGGGATTCTGTAAGGATCTAGAGATAAAATACCTGATACACAGTAAGCATTCAAACAATATTTGATATGTTTACCATGGGTCCAAAACAGGAGGTTTAAGATATATAGAGAAAAAATTTCATGTATACATCTCAATTTTACCTGTAACAGCTGGGTAATCGGTTTTTGCATTAAGTGCAAGGCCCCCCACAACATTCAGCAAGCAGCATACAGATGCTACACTAAACGTGCCATTATTAAATGTCTATCATAGCACAGAGAGTTTGCTAGGCACTTTGTATACAACCCCTCTAACTCTCACATCAAATTAGTAGGTTAACTACTACTGTAACCATTTTACTGATGTATGTAAAGGTAAAAAGACATATCCAGAATTATAGATACACACTTAAGACATTAGCAAAACCTAAAAAAAAGAACGCTGAGGACTTAGTTTACCATGTACATTTTCCCCACAATACTATTTCCCTCTTGTTAAAATTGATTGCTTACGTCTCAGATCTCACAAGTCTTGCATTGTTGGTAGTATTAGAGAAGTGACCAAGATCTTTTTACATCTTGACTTTGGAAGGTTTACATTTTGTTTGGGTTTTTTTTTTTGTTTCCTTGTTTATGTTTATATTTTTCCTGATATTTGGAGTGAATTAGAAGGTGCATGACATGATTTGAGTATCCAAATTCCTAGTTACACTCAAACATCACATATAAATTTTAATATTTTAATATATTTCCAATAATTTTTAAGTATTTCTGATAATCATCGAATAATGATTGAGAGAGAAACTGTCCATGGCAAATAGATCTAGGGTAACTCTCTCTAGAATATATATGAGGCATAATGTCTTGTACTTTGGTCTTGTAGATGTATTTTATATTTATACAATTTCTAATATCATTATAGGTAACCATTTGTTCCAGGAAGCATCTACAACTCTTTAAGTTATGCTAATCATATATATTATTAACATGATGATATATATTAATATATTATGGAAGTCTCATAGTGATCTAATTAATGTCTCCTCTTTGGAAATTTACATGAATTTAACATGCATAAAATCAATAGTTCATATTTATCATACAATTGTGAATCACATATATGTATATATGAAATTTTAATAACAAAATAACTGATATTCTGGTAAAATATCAATGATTAAGACAATGATTCAAACTTTCTGTTTCTCAGAAGTGTCTTGCAATTCATTCTTTCTTGTTCTATTAGCTTCCAGTGAAGGTTACATCTTGAATATTTCAATTTTTAAAACTGAGGATGGTATACTGTCACAGGCAAGTTTTCATCAGGTTTGTACTGTTTGCCAGAAAACCATCATAAATATTATAATTTCATCAATGATTGATGGATACCGTCAGCCAAATATGCGACATTCACTCTCATTATGTACGTTACCTTTTTCACAACACGGTTTATATTTTAGAATGCTGTTTCAGTGGTTTACATTTTTCAAGACTTTATATCTCCCATTTAATCATTTTTAAAAGTTAATTCAGTGACAGCTGTGTAACTGTGTGATCTGTCTCAGTGTTATTCTACCCAGCATGGATAGCTTTTCATTAATTTATGTTTTAATCTAGGTAATGTGTGTTTTGGTACTACAGCATTTGGAGACTTATACATTTATTAAATAAAGACTCAAAGCAAGTGAAAGGCATTTCTTTAACTGTTTGTAAGGTGGAGCTATCAAGTGGTTCAGTTGAATATGAACTGGTTCAGTTCAATGAGCTTTGAAAAGAAGTGAAAATCGCAGAATTCAATAAGGTGGCTAGGAAATTTGACCTTACCTACTGCAGATTTTAGAATCCATACATAAACATGTTCATATAGAAAACAAGGTTAAAGTATTCCTTCTGGAAAATAATGAAGCTTTAAAATTTAATGACTAATTGAAATACCAGGCCCCTTTTGTGTGACTGTGGCTTCTCTCATTATACTATACCAGAAATTGAACTGGTCTGCAAAGCACATAGAGGGTCTTTGAGAGACTAGTCTTTGTTGCAAGAGAGTCTCTAAGCTCCAGTAAATTGTTCCAATAACCTAATTTTATTATTTTAGAGAATATGATGTACTCTGTCTCTAAGTACCAAAGAGCCACAAAACCTGAGACAGTACATTTGCTGAATCATATATCAAACTGAGAATGATTTGTTAAAAATAATTCTTTTGAAGAATACATTCAGCCTCAGTTGTATATCCTCGGCTGGCCACATGCTGGTTTTTCTCTCTTGATTTCTACCCTTTTAGCTTTCCCTTTATGTCTTCTTCCTGGTTATAAAGAGAGCATTCCAGTCTCTGATAATGACTTACAAGCTTTATTATAAATTATTGGGGGCTTCGGAGATTTAACAAAGAGGACTATTTTTTTCTTAAGCTGTGTTAGAACCAATCATATCAGAAGGGCTTTGTGTATGTGTCTGTGTGTCTGTGTGTTTGCTAGTTTTAGAATTTTTGAAGCAGACAGTTGTTCTTTGAAAATCATTGTATCATTAATTTTTAAGAATATAATTATAGTGAGTGCTATAAGAGTACCTTGCAAATCTCTCCAAAGGGACGAAATAAAGCCAACATAGTTCAAAAGTTCAGAATTCAAAGCTTCAAAGTGTAAGCCTGGAAGAAAGGAAATTCCTCTGGGACCACTATCATTTTCTTACATTTCCACCAATGCTTTACTGGTTTGTTCTGAAGAACCATTCTCCATAGACCCCTCATTACAATTTCTGCTGTGACTGGCCACAGTCACTTGAAAGTTGGGTTAAAAGACAACGTATTTATCCACGTTGTCATTTTGCTTCTCTGTGGTCAGGGGATTCATCACTTTCTCAAGGGCCTAACTCTACCATTTCCTTTACTTTCGGGAAAGAAGATTTTAAGAAAATGCTACTGTGTGACCACAACTTATTCTTTAAAAAGAAATGTAATATATCATTTAAAGAAAGAAAATTACCAGGAGATAAATTTAGCCAGAATTCAGTTATTTAATTCATATTTGAGAGGTGACCTCACTTTGTAGCCAAATCAGGACTAGAAGTACCCTTCTAAACATGATGAAAAACTAATGTCTTCAAATGAGTGAGCCTTGTGGCCTGGACGGGTGCCAAGCATTTGGTTGGCTTCCATTTTCACTAGCTTCAATCGACAAGCTGGAAAAGGGCTAAATGGAAAGTGGCAGAGGAGTCTTTCCAGGAAACAAAACTGGTAAGGATGCATGAGGACCGATGCCTGGCTAAGGCAATGAATCAGTGTAGTGAATCCATATTAGCGTTGTAAATGGCTCAGTTGGAATACTTAGCAAACTAATAACATTTCACTAAAATAAACAAATGGCAAATGATTATTTAGCATGAGAGAATTTCTAAAGAAGAAATTCATCTCATATCAGCACCTCATCTGTTAGTTTCTTTAGATTTGATTATTTTTATTGAGTCCCTTCCATTAGTCATGTGATGTCACATATATCATCTTGTTACTTTTCATTGCAAATTTATGAAATGTATGTGATTGCTATTTCCATCTTATGGACAAGAAAAACCGAGTCAGAAAGTATTAAGGAATTTTGGCTAACATTACATATTTAATATATTTATGACCGAAGATTCAAGTTCTCATCTGCCTTATTTTCAATCCAGGCTTTTCCCATTGCTGTATGAACTTCTGCCTTTGAGAGTCACGTAATAATTAATGTATATTCACCTGTTGTATATAGTTACTTACAATAACAAACTACTGAAGAAAAATTGTATGAAGGAATATCTTTTCTCTGCCTTAAAAATGACAAAAGCCTTTTTTTTCCATTCCAAATTTAATCTCCTATGATTAATTGCCCATCATTTCTCTCAGAAACTTCTGCCTCTCAAGCTATGATTGACACTGATGTGTTGCTCCCTTTAACATGGAGATGATGGTAAAAGGATTACAAATCCTACTATAGGAGAAAGATATACTAAATATTCCAGAATGTTCTGATCTAAATATATAGAATTTGAAAAAGATCCAATTACTTAATAGCTATATAAACTGAACTTATATAACCAGGTTTACTATCAATTTGGGCATGGTTGAATTAACATAAGTTAGATTTTTATATGTGGGATGGGATATATTAAAAAAATGAAGGATAAACACATATATGTGGCAGGAATAAACATCTCAATTTTTCCCATAAAAAATGAGCAAGCTAAAAGGCCACACACTCTGAATGTATCAATTTGACTTTAGTTGTCAAAAGAACATTTCTTCATGTGTGTTTTTTGCTTCAGATAGACAAACACATGGTAGTTTACCGAGCTTAAATGAAAATCATAACATTTACATTTTCGCATGCAGTTTGTAGTTCAAAAGGCCTCTATTTTGCAGGCAAATTATTGAGCAAAACTAAGAGATGCAGATTCAGTTAAGAACTTACTAACTTGATTCAACTCACCCAGTGGTGGTGTACTAAGCCCTCAGCAATTGCTAAATGCACAGCAAATGGAGCTCATGTGGCAGGTAATACAGCCGTGAGCAGGCTCTAACCTGGCAATTCAATCACAAAGCAGATTAAACAGGTTCAAATAATATACTTACACTAAACTTCATTTTGATCACATCTAAATGCAAACCCTGACAACTTCACTGTTTAACATCTGATAGTTGTGTTTCCCAAATAACCTTAATAGAGACTGTATTTTTCTTCTTTCCTTTTCTCCTTTAGCTCAAGAGCCCCCATGAAAATCATAGCTAACACATTAACAAATTCTGTAGAGGAAATTGCTGGTGGACCTCTTTCTTACCCATTGATCTGTAAACATAAAAAAATAAATAAAAAAAAAAAAACACTTGACAAGTTTCCAGTCTCCACAGAAATCTCACCTGCTTAGTTGGGCTCCATCCCTACAAAGCATCTTACGTTTGGGAATGAAGCACATTTCCTACCTGCCATTCAAGAAAAATACTTATGTGGATTGATTTTTTGTGGAAATTGAATATTGAAAAAAATTTTAATATCTCTTCATTGACCTGTCTAGTACTCCAGTTTGTTATTTGTTGCTAACTTTTTTTCTAAGAAAATTTGAATATATAGTACAGTGTTAATTGTATTTTATTAGTAGGAGGGGGCATGGCTGAGACTCTTTGTTCACATTCATGAACATATGTGCATATATGCATATATATTATGTACACAAATATAAGTGATGTTTTTTTATAATAAGGATGACTAACAGCAAAATAACATTATCAGCTTCTAACAAGTTAGAGATAGGGAAACTTACTGTTCTATTTTTTTTCTTTTTCTTATCCTTAAAGTTTTTAACGAGCTGTTTAGTTGTTCAATATAGAAGTAGTGTTTGTATTTCATAAGTTATGGAACATTCAGCTGACATAAATAACCTTGGCCTGTCATCATGAGAGGCCTCTGTGAACAGAGTTTATTTACCTCGTCTTACAACAAGATAAATTGAGACCCAAGTTCAGCTGTGTCAAAGCATAAAATTTGTATCTTTCCAAGTTTGGGCTTTCTTTTCCCTTTACTTTTCCATTTGAACCTAAACTCTGCCAGTACTAGTGCCAAAACCTTAGGCCAAGTCCCAGAAACTCAGTGGGCGATCTGCTCCACTAGTCTGCTGAAAATTACCTACATCAGGTAATTATAATTTTTTTTCCCTACTTCCCATCATGAGAGAGGCAGAGAAGCATTAAAAATGTTTTGGGGTGCCTGGGTAGCTCAGTCGGTTGAGCCTCCAACTCTTGGTTTTGTCTTGGGTCATGACCCCAGGATCGTGGGAAGGAGCCCCCAGTCAGGCTTCACACTGGGTGTAAACCTTCTTGGGATTCTCTCTCTCTCTTTATCCTTCTGCCTGGCTTGTGCATGCATGCTCTCTCTCTCTCTCTCTCTCTCTCTAAAACAAAAACAATAACAAAAATAGGTTTTGAAAAAAGAAATCACTACAGAATTCAAGTCAGTATACATACCACTGTATTAAGAAGAATACTGCAGGAAAAAATATTTATAATATTCACATTATTATTGAACATAATAATTAATGTACAACCCAAAGCCAAACCTCTACTGTGAAGGAAAAAAAAGTGACCACGTCTTAAACCCTATTATCAATAATATTGTCTTCACGTATGATAGACGCCATACTTCAATATGTCATAGACATTTAACTACAAACACAGGAGACATGTCATGACTTTTTCTGAACAATAGCTCTCATATTTCAATGAAATAGTGAACATTTAAAAGTTCTAACTATGTATGAGAACTTGTGCTTGAAATTCAAATAGTAAGATAATAAAAAATTAATTAGATAATTGTGCTACCCCAATCCCATTACACAAGTCTCCCAGTCTAGCTCAAAATGCAATAGACAATATCATCTTTTAAGGGCTATCACTCCATTGACAAACTGCAGTAAATTGGAGGCAGGGATATGACAAACCCAAGGAAAGAAAATTCCAATATGATGAATTTAGGATAAGCTGTGGCAGTATGAGAAGTTTTAAGTCCCTGTTAATCACATAAGAGATAACATTTCATAACACTTCTTCTAATTGGGATGATAATGTTAACAAATCACACTATTTCCATTTCTAAGAGTCTTTCTAGAAAAGATTAGCCTTTTCACATTCATGAAACAAAGGGAAAATTTTATCTAATATTTTATTTGAAAGGCAAAATTTTACCACATTAAAAAAGACAAAAACTCTAATAAACTGCTTCTTTTTGTATCCATTAAAACAGGAGGCAATTATTTTCGACCTATTTCTTAAGCCTTTCAAAACCTCTTTTCTTATGGGGGTGGGGCGTAATTCTATTATTTGGGGAGAAGGGAAAATGTTTGATGAAGGGCTGGCCAGAAACTGTCATAATCTAGTAAAGCCCTATGAATTAACTTATTTGATAGTCACAAAATAGCTATTATTTTTAACTTGGGCTTACAGATGTAGAAAGTAACCTGCCCAAGGTTGATTACCTAGTAAGGGGGAAGTCTAATACAGGTGATCTGGTCACTGAACGCATGTTTCTCACAAGCTTTGTAATTTATTTACTTATTAATTCTTCTCTGTTCCATTAACCCCCCTGGTGTTGCATTTACCTTTTTGGACTTCATTACAAATTTTCATTTCTAAATTCCTATGAGATCTGTTGCTTGAAATGTGCCTTTTTCACTTAGTCTTTAAACCCATCTATTCTTAGAAATGTTCTTGGCCTCTCTCCCCCAGCTATTGGTATGGTAGCTCTTCAAGGGCTTTGTGGGATGGGAATGGCTTGTTACAGTTGGCTAAATGATACCATTCAGAAAAGCAGAAATGGTACAGCACTTAAAGGCAGCAAAGATATGTCTTCATTTTCCCATATTCCATAATAAACCATCCTCATTCTGTATGAGGATTCCTTCTTAATTAAGAAAATGAAATGAACCCCCATAATATAGTAATAGTATTTGATGCAAAATAACAAGATGCTTAGAATGCAGAAATGCTTTAACATAAATTTGTATCTAGGGGCGCCTGGGTGGCTCAGTCGGTTAAGCATCTGACTTCAGCTTGGGTCATGAACTCAGTTCCTGAGTTCAAGCCCACACTGGGCTCTGTGCTGACGCTCAGAGCCTGGGGCCTGCTTCGGATTCTGTGTCTCCCTCTCTCTCTGCCCCTCTCCTGCTCATGCTCTGTCTCTCTCTCTCTCTCTCTCTCTCTCTCTCTCTCACACACACACACACACAAACAAATAAACTTAAAAAAAAATAAGAATTTATATCTCATTATGTAACATATGGAAGAAACCGGTAATATAGGCATGGAATATACATTGTACAAAATACATTGTGTGCACTTGGGACTTTGCAACAATTTTCAGCACTTCTTTATAGGGTGCTTCAGCCCAGGGATTGGAGACAGGTGATGTAGAGGATTGTTACTCCATCTCTTGTCTCGGCTTGACATTTCATATAACAGTGACAATGATGTGGAAGTTGTTTCCTCTATTTTCCCCAAGATTTCTTTCCTGATTTACTTTTGGAAGAAACTGTTACTTTTTGCCTTACAAGAGCATCTCCTGATTTATATTATTTTTTGAATTCTACCTTTAACTTTAACTGCAGTCATTTTATCACTGTAGTTGTGAAAACATCAATACTTTTTGAAATCCAAGCACATTTTTTTAATTAGGTCAGTTTTCTTAACAGTTAAAAAAGAAAATGTTTCTAAATAGCGTATCTCCAAAACTCTTTTGACAGACATGCTTTAAATTATATACGTAGGCATGCCAGGGTGGCTCAGTCAGTCAAGCGTTAGACTTCCGTTCAGGGCATGCTCTTGTGGTTTGTGAGTTCGAGCCCCGTCAGCACAGAGCCACTGGCTTCAGATCTTCTGTGTCTGCCTCTCTCTGCCCCTCCCCCACTTCCTCAACTCTCTGTCTCTCAAAAATAAATAAACCTTTAAAAAAATAAATTATATAGAGTGGAAGAGAGCCAAATCATAAGAGACTGTTAAAAACTGAGGGTTGATGGGGGGTGGGAGGGAGGGAGGGTGGGTGATGGGTATTGAGGAGGCCACCTTTTTGGATGAGCACTGGGTATTGTATGGAAACCAATTTGACAATAAACTTCATATATGGAAAAAATTTAAATAAATAAATAAATAAATAAATAAATAAATAAATAAATAAACAAATTATAGGGGTGCTTGGTGGCTCAGTCAGTTAAGCATCGGACTTTGGCTCAGGTCATGATCTCTTGGTTCATGGGTTCAGGCTCTGCACTGACTGATGAGTCTGCTTGGAACTCTCCCCCTCACCCTCTCTCTGCCCCTCCCCCACTTGCACTTTCTCTCTCTCAACATAAATAAATACACTTTTTTTTTTAATTTTTTTTTCAACGTTTATTTATTTTTGGGAGAGAGAGAGACAGAGCATGAACGGGGGAGGGGCAGAGAGAGAGGGAGACAGAATCGGAAACAGGCTCCAGGCTCTGAGCTGTCAGCCCAGAGCCTGACGCGGGGCTCGAACTCACGGATCGCGAGATCGTGACCTGGCTGAAGTCGGACGCTTAACCGACTGCGCCACCCAGGCGCCCCATAATACACTTTTAAAAAATATTTAAAAAACAAATAAATTTATAAAATAAATTATATACATATGTTGATTTTGCAAATGAAGGCAGGATTTAACTGTGATATAGATATAACTAGAACTCCAGTATGCTAGATTAATGACCATAGAATAGGCATTCCTAAAGTGGGCTGCTAGGGGATGCCTGGCTGACTTAGTTGGTAGAGCATCTCCCGGTTATGAGTTCAAGCCCTTTAAGTAGAGATTACTTAAAAATTTAAAAAAAATAATAATGTTTATTTATGTTGAGAGAGAGACAGTGCAAACAGGGAGGGGCAGAAAGAAGGGGAGACACAGATCCAAAGCAGGCTCTAGGCTTTCAACTGTCAGCACAGAGCCCGACACAGGCTGGAACTCATGAGCTATGAGATCACGACCTGAGTCAAAGTCTGACACTTAACCGACTGAGCCACCAGGTGCCCCCTCCAAGTTTTTTTAACTAAAAAAATAAAATAAAATGGACAGATAGGGAGTGAGAATATAGAGTCTCACGTGCCACCGAATTCCAACTCTTTGAAAGGAAACTTAAGCCTCTACCAGGGTCAAAGTACACTATTTTTTCATGGCGTTTTGATTAGAAGTTCTTAGAGAATATGAAGTGGCAATATGTCTTAAATATTTAAACTGAAGCTCACTTCACAGAATCTGAAAGAGAGGAATAGGGATTTACAAATTCAATTTACTCAATGTGATAGAAAACATGCAGAACAGACATTTTCCGTGTAGATGAAACATGGAAATATATTGTGCCATCTTCATGTTACTTTGTAGCTTGTGTCTCAATATCCCAAAGTATAAGGCCATTGTTATATTTTTCAATAATATAAAATAAAATTCTTTGTAGATTGAATAACACTTCCACACAAGCACACAAATAGACGTTGCCATTAGCATATTTTTTTGTTATTGTTTTAAGCATGTCATGGGAAGTGTGGACCGTTCTCTAAATTGTATGGAAATGACATTGCAGTGACTGCTATTATCTGTTTAATCTTTAGATTGTGTTTCTAGTATGTCCGTAGGAAACATTACAAAGAATGGCTGGTAAGCAAGTTCACATGTAGCATGAATAGTGACATTCCTTGACAATTAATAATCTTGTCTATCCAGCCCCTTGCCCCCACTGCCACCAGCCCCAAGCAGGACACATAATGACCCTCTGTATTGATTTCTATTGAGTCACACATGCTTTACCACTTTGAAAGTTGTTTAAATGAATGATTCATCCGAGAATATGGGCAAATGTTTAGAAAAGTTAATACATGAAAACAAAACATTTTTATTTTTGAAATCCCATTGCTAAGAAGAATTTCATATCAAACAATGCAAAATGCATGAACATCATGTTGAACCTTAGTGAAAAGTAATAAGTGAGTTCACTTATTACTAACCCTTATGGTATTGCTGAAAACCAAAGTAGAACAAATAATTAAATCAGAGTATAAATCCGGTGTCCACTTTAATAATTAATGATTCACTTTTGCTATTCAACATTTGCTACTGAACAACACAATTTCTTTTCCAGACTTTGCTTTATGGTTTTATGACTTTATTTGCTATTCATGCTGGTAATGGCATCCCTATGTAAATGCTTTCAGGCAAATTGAAACTGAAGCCAAATACCAGAAGGGAGAGTAAGCAGTGCATGAGGTAACAAGGGTTAGCTATCCCAGCTAATCTCATACAAGGAAGCTCTGAGTAGTTCAACAAGCTTGGCGGCTCACTACGTAGATATTAATATCTACCAATACCCCACCAATTTCAAGATCACTGTCTATTATGCATTGCATTATAACAAACTTTTTCAATGAGAGCTTTACTGAGAGGAAAGTTTTTCAATACAGAGTAATAGTGAACATTTGTTATGATTTCTGAATATAAAATTGACCTTGTGGGAGAGTGGATGGCCAATGTTGTTGTTGTTTTATGTAATGTCTAAAAAGGTTATTAATAAATTGTAGATAATTAAGGCATTTTCATTATAGGCGAATGTAAATAGGATAATTATTTTATGGAAAGCTATACTAAGGCTTAGGCCAGTGCAAGAAAAGAATTCTGTCACGGATTATAAGATATTCTTTGAGAACATTTATAAATAGAAATAGGGCTCACTAGAGCAAGCTCTGATACTTTAAGTCAAGACAACTAATTTCATAAATTTTTTAATTCATTATTAACCTTCTAATAAGGGGAAAGGTATAACATAACTAAATTTCAGCTAAACATTTTATATCTTCTGCTTTGCTTTAACTGCAGTTAAATTGATTTGTATCTCGTACGCTTTATTTTGATGTAAAGCATTTGATAGCCACATAGAACTAGAATCAATTTTAGTATCTTTCTGAAAATAATACTTATCAATATAAGAAAATAACCTGTGAATTTCAGATAATAATAATATATCCTCATCAGAAAATATATATGTAATATGAATGTGCTTAATTAACAAAAATCAGTTTATATTTCAAAGTTATCTCCACAGATTTTTAGTAATAATCTAAAATGTATGAATTGCTGTGCATTCATTCAAAGCTCAAGATTCCAAACATCGGTATTCTTCTGTGTATGAACTTTTGAGTTTGAATTATATATGGACCTGAAAATATTCTTGGTGATCTCTATGGTTATGTTTTCAACAATGTTAAAAATTTATGACTGAAGTGACTGAAAAGTCAAACCTAAATAAAGCAAGTAATCTAGCTCAAGATAGTGAGAGTATACGTTCAAGACTATGATTCAGGTTACATTTTACATTAGAAGTCTCTTTTTGTGGAGTAGCAACTAATTGTAATATATTGAAGGTTACTTTATACATCAGTCTTATGATCTCAGAATAAAAATACTAATCCTATGTGAGACAAAGCACTCATTTTACTTTTCCTGTCAAAATACATATTGACATCTTTTTATTTGAAGGAAAGAATATCACAAGTGCTCTTAATGACCTGAGATTTACAGGAATGCATTGGAGCGTCTTTTAACAATGAATAAATGCGATAGATTCTTCTAAATAGCTGAGTTTAGCTCTCTGTTGCCAGGTGAAACTATACTGCTCACAAAATCAAAATGAATAACCAGAGAAATCAATACTCCTTGGATTTAAAAAAATGAAAACAACATTATAGAGGATATTTTGGGGGTTCTGAAAAACTGAGTTGTCTATGCCTGAGAAAAATAAAATAGGTAACCAGATGCTTGACTAGTTTTGAGAAGAGAAACTGCTGCATTATGTAATCAATGGTGGAAATAAAGTATGTTATCACCCTGCTGTGTGTGTGAGGTTCCACAAACAAATATACCAAATATGCATTTGCAGTTTTTAAAGGAAATTAGCCAAGCAAAGTCTTCCAAGGATATTTCAGGATTCTGAGGGCTCTGTTCAGTTTCTGTTTCTGTTTTGTTCTTCACTGTGCTGGAAAAGTAAACTTCCTCCACTTACTTTTTGTGTATGCAAACACACTCACACACACACACACACACACACACACACACACACACACTCTTATACTTTAAGGTCTTCATTGCCTCATGTATTTTGTATTATTTTTCTGATATTCTCTTTTATTCATGAAAACTCTCAGCATAGCATTTTAAGGAGATTACTGTCATTGAGGCTTGGACACTTTCATAAGGTCAAGCACTAATTAGGAATCAGCTATACTCATGGACAATTGAAGAACTTCCTGCTCCAAACTTTATGTGGAAGCCCAGTAAAAAATTTCTCTCTGCTGAGTTGCTCCCTAAGGTTATAAAGGGTGTAAACCTGGCAATATCTGGAGATGTGCAAGAAGGACGCACATCTGGTCCCAAACACCAAGAAATAATTTGATTCATGAGAAGGTGGTGAAGCTAAATGGGGGATGTTTTTCCATTGCTAGTTTCAGCTGCCTTCCAGCTTCCAGAATGGCTCAGTGTGATGCAGATGAAGTTCAATCTCAAGGGCTTTCCATGGTTGGTGGTGGCTAAACCACATTGCAACCAGAAGATAGAAATAGCACTCCCTTTTTCCCCTTAACCTACTGAAGCCTTCCTAAATCTATAAAAACAACTGAAGACTGTATGTTGAGAGCTTCAGCTACTGTATGGTGGTAAGAGCCTGCTGGATAGAAGGAAGCTGGAATATCAACCTTTCTTGCTAGGAGATTCAAAACAGAATACCACCGATCACATTACTGTAATAGTGTAAATAACAGGAAAAAAAAATTGTTCAATGTAAAGGGAAAACAAAATGCCTATTCTTCCAATATTCATATGACTTGAACTAGGCATTTTTAGAAATGGATTTAATATTATCACTTAAGTACTTCCTTTTCTGTAGATATACTGGATATAATTCACATATCATACAATTCATCCATTTAAAGGGTACAATTCAATGTTTTTTACTATATTAACAGGAATGTCAAAAATCATTCCAATTTTATATCATTTTCATCACACCAGAAAGAAAGCCTCCATTTCTACCTTCCATCCACTCCTCCTTACTCCCCATCACTAGGTAACAAATAATCCTCTCTTTCTCTCTGTCTCTCTACCTCATATTAGATAGATATATATCATATGGTAAACATAGATATTTGCCTACTCTAAGACATTTTGTATATGTCTTAATATGTCATCCTTTGTGACTGGATTCTTTCACTTAGCCTAATTTTTCAAGAGTCATCCACATGCTATAGCACATATCACTATTTTTTTTCCTTTTATTGCCTAATAATATTCCATTGTATAAATATGACACATTTTTTAATCTAGTCACCTAGTCACCAATTGATGGACATTTGGGTTGTCTCCACATTTTTGGTTATTATGAATAATGCTGCTATGAACTTTTATGTATAAAGTGGAAATGCTGAATCAAACAGCATCTCTATGTTTAGTCTTGAGGAACTGCCAGTCTGTTTTCCAAAGTGGCTGCACCATTTCACATTTCTGCTGGCAGTGTATGAGGGTTCCCATTTCTTCACATCCGCAACAACACTTCTTATTTTCCCATCCTAGTAGGTGTGAGGTGGTATCTCATCAGGGTTTTGATTTGCATTTCTCTGATGACTATGATATTGAACATCTTTTCATGTGCTTTTTGGTAATTTGTATAGATTCCTTGACAAATATCTGTTCATATCTTCTGCCTATTTTATAATTGGGTGGTTTCACTTTTTACTAATGACATAATATTTATTATTCCTTTATATTTTACATATAAGTTCTCTATCAGATTTATAATTTGTGAAAATTGTCTCCCATTCTGTGGGTGTCTCCACTTTCTTGATGATGTCCTTTGAAGTATAAAAGTTTTTAATTTTGATGAAGTCCAATAATCTGTTTCTTATTGTTGTTGCTTTCTGTTTTGGTGTCATATTTTTTTTTTTAATTATCACTAAATCCAAGATCACTAAAATTTACCCCTGCTTTTTTTTTTTTAAAGCTTTAGCTTTTATGTTAAGGTCTTTGATTTATTTTGAGTTAGTTTTTGTATGTGATACGAAGTAGATATCCAAATTGGTCCTTTTGCATGTGGATATCCAGTTGTTCTAGCATTATTTGTTGAAAACAGTGACACTTTTCCAATTTAGTAATATTGTACCATTATTGAAAATCAATTGGCTGTGGATGCGAGGGTTTCTGTGAACTCACAAATATGTTTCATTGATCTACATGTTCATCTTTATGCCAATACTACATTGTCTTATTCTATTGCTATTATTTCTGTCATTATTTTCCCCAGTTTTACTAAGAAATAATTAATATATAACATCGTGTAAGCTTAAGGTGTACAACATGATGATTTGTGACATGTATACATTGCTAAATGATTACCCAATAATGGTAGTTAACACATTCATCAACTCATAATTACAATTTTGTGTGTTTATGGTGAGAACATTTAAGTTCTACTCTCTTAGCAAATTTGAGTATATAATGCAGTATTGTTAACTATGGTCACCATGCTGGATGTTAGCACCCAGCTAACTAAAATGACTAGAAATTAGTCATTTTATAACTGGAAATTTGTACCCTTAAATTAACATCTCCCCATTTCCCTCACCCCATAGCCCCTGGTATTCATCATTCTAGTCTCTGTTTCTGTGAGTTTGACTTTGTGGATCTTACATATGTATATGACAGCATACAGTAAATGTCTTTCTCTGTCTGACTTATTTCACTTAGTATGATGCCCTCAAGCCACATCCATGTTGCCAATAGAATTTTCTTCTTTCTTGTGCCTAAATAATATTCTATTAATATATATACCACATTTTCTCTTTTCCCTCTATATTTAGTGAGATGTAATTGACATATAATATTGTGTCAGTTTAAAGTGTTCAGTATGATAATTTGATGCACATATACCATATTCTCTTTATCCATTCATTCACTGATGGACACTTAGGGTTGTTTTTATGTATTGACTATTGTGAATAACACTGCAGTGAAGAGTGTAGATATCTCTTTAAGATAGTGATTTCATTTCCTTCATATATTTAACCAAAACTGGGGTTGCTGGATCATATTGTAGCTATATTTTTAATTCTTTGAGGAAACTCCATAGTATTTTCCCCACTCGTTGCATCAATTTGCAATCCCACCAACAGTGTACAGGGTTTCCTTTCTCTACATCCTTTCCAACACTTTGCTATCTCTTGTTCTTTTGATAATAGCCATTCTAACATATATGAAGTGATATCTCATTGTGGTTGTGATTTGCATTTCCCTGATGATTAGTGATGTTGAGCACGTTTTCATGTACCTTTTGGCTATCTGTACATCTCCTCTGAAAAAAGTCTATTCATCTTCTATGCCCATTTTTAATCCTATTATTTGTTTGTTTGCTTTGGCTATTGAGTTGCTTGAGTTTCTTATGTATTTCGGATATTAACCCTTTATTTCGTATATGGCTTGAAATATAAATTTCACCATTTCATAGATTTCCTCTTCATTCCGTTGATTGTTTCTTTTTCTGTGAAGAAGTACACTATCTTGATTGGTGTTGCTTTGTAATAAGTTTTGTAATTGGCAAGTGTGAGTCCTTCAACTTTGTTCTTTTTTATCAAGAATGTGTTAGCTATTCTGGGTCCCTTGATTTTTCATATGAATTTTTTCCTATGAATTTTTTGCTGAAGTATACTTTTATCGCATGAATATATATCTTGAAACAAACTGTGAGGGAGGGTTATATTTTGTAAATTTATACCTATTTATTTTGTAATTGCATATGAATAATATCGAATATAATTTTAGATATGATTGTTACATGCAACATTAAAATATATCAGAAATTATATTGAAAGTGATGTTTCATATTTGGATCATCAGTGAATGAATCTCTCCCTCTATATATATCTTTTTCCATTTCACCATGGTTCGTTATGAAAATCTCTAAAAATAAATACCCATTACAATTCTTTTTTTTTAATTTTTGTAAAATATTTATATATTTTTGAGACACAGAGAGGGACAGAGCATGAGCAAGGGAGGGGCAGAGAGGGAGGGACACACACACAGAATCCAAAGTAGGCTCCAGGATCCAAGATGTCAGCACAGAGCCCAACACGGAGCTCGAACTCACAAACTGCAAGATCATGACCTGAGCTGAAGTCGGATGTTTAACCAACTGAGCCACCCGGGTGCCCTACCATTACAATTCCTCTTATTTATTTGACTTAAAAAGTCATACCCAGGTTGTAGAATATCCAGTTTTGGTAACTGCTAAGTAATTAAAGACAATTTAGCATTGCTTTTATCTCAATTCAGTATTTAACATATTCAATATTTAGAAAAGAGGTCACTAGGTCAACAATTTTCAAATTTTCTTAAGGATTTGAAAAGCATATGCTTCATTTTGTAGACGATACATAATTTAGTGAATAGATTTATCTAAACCAAATAAAGGTTTATTAATAAGATTCATTCACGAATTCAATTGATAATGTCCATATTGATTGTTTTAATTCCTTTTCTTCACCAAATGTTAGAGTCTGACCTTATGTGCGATGAAATATCAGAAGTATGTACTTGAGGAATACTGATTGGTTAAACACGTAGATTTGATCTGATTTCATTCAAAGATTTAAAAAATATGTTTATTAAGAACCTATTATGTAGTAGACAACAGAGAAAGTAACTTCACATTCATGATCATATTTATTTCACTGTGTCCAGATAATAATAGCATGTCTTCACTTTATTTTTTTTAAATGAGGAAACCAAATTCCTACAAGTTTAAGTCACTTGACCGAAATCAGCTAAAAACTGATAGAGTGAAGAATCATATTCAGGTTATAAGACTTCAAAACTGTTTTGAAACTTACCATTCCGTCTCTCTCTTCTTTAAATTCTTTTCTCTTGAACTACTTGAAGGGAATTTGCACGAGATATTTTGGTTCCCTGCTTATTGCAGCTCAGCCTTCTTCTAAGACTCACTATGGCAGATCAAATCATTTAAAAACAGCAAGTTTTGGGAGCGCCTCGTGGCTCAGTCATTTGGGTGTCTAACGTCAGCTCAGGTCATGGTATCACAACTTGTGGGTTTGAAGCCACCATAGAATTCTCTGCTGAGAGCTCAGAGCCTGAGGCCTGCTTCGGATTCTGTGTCTCTGATCTGTCTCTCTCTTTCTCCCTCTCTCTCAAAAATAAACATTAAAAAAAAAAAAAACAGAGAATTTAAGAGAGGGTAGAAAAAAATATAAAAGAAGCAAAACCAGAACCATGGCCTCTTCTAAGCCTACAGTTCTCCAAGGGCTCACCCATAAGATATTCATATTCTATTAGGCTATGATGGTGGTTTGGCACCAGGGAAGATAGAAGCTTTTACTGTAATCTGGACAGGGTTTGGACCCTTTTTCTTTAAGTTAACCATTCTTCTAGAAAATGTTTAAAAAATGCATGAAAAGGTTGTGGGAAGGGTAGACCTAACAGCAAGAATGACATGAATGACATGTTTCATAAAACATGATAAGAAGTATAAATTCTGATTCATATAGGAATAGGTTATATTAGGATTAGGGTGGTATAGGAAGAATAAAAAAAGAAAATTGAGGGAGTGGAGTAGTGAAGTAGTAGAATAAAAGACAAAAAGAGGTATAATTAGAAAAACTATTTTATACTACTCTAATACAAAATTTATTAAACATAATTACATCTATTCTTTCATTTCTAATTTGTTCAATTTTACACAAAAATACATATATGTATATGTCAAAAACATTTACTGTAATAACAGGTAAATATACATGCATAATTTATCTTCAAACCAAAACAATACGTTCAGAATTATTACTTAATATAAAATTGATGTGAGTTAAATAATAATATAATTATTAATCAATATGGAATGATGTGAGTAGTCTTCTTTTATGTTGAAACGTACCTTTCTACTTCTTTTATTTCTTTCCTCTTTTGTTCAAGTTTAGGCTCGTTCAAAAATCTTAGTAAAATGAATTTATTGGGCTCAGCATTTTCAATTTTTGATGTTTAATTAATAGTTATAATCAATCTTAATACTATTAAACATCGGAAAGTATCTAAGATATGTATGTGTAATACTGAAAAACTTTTATAAATATCTGTTTTTGGAAAACAGTGGCTAGGAAAATTGTCAAGTGAAGATAACCTATATTTGCATAGAAGTTGCAGCAATTCATTTCTGTCTAGGGGGACAAAATCAACTTGATAATTATTGCTTATAATAGCTAATGACCTTCAGAAATTTTTCCATTGCATACTCAACTTTAACTCAACAGGTGGGATATAACTCAAGCAACAATGAAGGCACAGAGTAGAACTCTTGGCTATATATAGTTTCAACAATAACATATGCAATGCCAGTACTTCCTGAGGATTAATGATCAACTGGAAGTGCCTGTGGTCCTAGGGCCATTAACTCCATGTGGCCATTAATTCTGTTGGAAATATCTTACAAGGACATTTGTAACAATTACTTCCCTTCTCTTAATACAATTTTTGGACAGGACTTTTTTAATCTTCATTTTTTAAAGATGTTCTTTTATTACACACTGACTACAAAAAAAAATGATTTCATAAGCATTTGAAATAGATTCAGATTATGATATTTCATCTGTTCTGTATACTTGCATTGTTTTCTTATACCACCACAATGGCAAAGATGTATTATATCCTCATTAATAAATGGTGTGGAGTAATTTAAAGTCAAAGCACCTATTTTTTCTCTCCCCTCACCTCCCAAAGCACCTATTTAAATAATTTGCTATATAGTGCTCATTGACCAATGATAAAACTTACAACAATCCAAGTTGCAAAATGTAGAGTGTTTATCTGCAGGGCTATTTGCTCAGATTAAAATGCTGAGCAGTTGCCACTGCTTGAAAGATTTATGTTACTGCTTTCAAGATGCAGGCCAAATTTATGGTGAAGTTCCGGTACCTAGGTTGATGTGGGTTCTATAAGGAATGATTTCTTCATAAAAAGTATTTTTAATCATTTAAAAACAGAAAATAGTGTCTTAATTTCCTGTAACCCATCACCATAATGACCATAAAAGTACTAATATTCTACCATGGATTAATTTTCTTAATTCTCATAGACAAAAATATTTTAGTTATTACTAAAATAACATAAAAATATTAGCAATTCTTTAAAAAGAGATGCTATAACATTATAAAATCAATATGTACATGTATGGAAATACTAATCATCACCTATAAAAATACAATGTTAAAAAGTGGATAATTGCTCTTGGTTATGCTATTTGCATCACTCAGTGTGTTATTCACAATTTGTATATTAGGTATGGATAGACCATTAACCTCCACCTTTAATTGATATATATTATTGAAACCAACAGAAAATATAATAAGAGAACTCCTAGCTGGAACAAGATGCAACAAGCAACTGAAAAGAACATGCTAAATTAAGGCAGAATGAATCCCCCACTGACTAAAATGAACATGATGTTATAAAAAAAATGATGTCACGTCTTATTGACAATAAAAATGCCAAAAGCATGCATGTAAGATTAGAGCTAACCTAATTGGAGGATGTGGGACGCTTGAACTACAGTAATAGAAGCAGGCACTAATCTCTGTCATGATACGCCATGTCACCACTACTTGAAATTCCATTGGGCAATATTAATTCAAGCAGAGGTCTGAGCTACTAATAAATGAGGCAAATTGAGTCAATTACTAATTTCATGCTTTTATGATTTGGGGTTTAGCTAGATAATATCTGCAATTTAATACACTGCCCTCTAGAGATCTTGACCATTTACAAAGACCATGCTTTTACAGACGTATTTGCACTATTCATTTTGTTTAAGCTCCACACTGCCATGGGGAAAGTGGGGGAGGGGATGATGTTATTTTCTTTCTTAATGCTGTAGTCTATGTGTGACTTCCCTTTGATTGAAATCTTCATCAGGGTTTATAGCTGAATTTCTTGCCTTCTAGCAGTATTTACTTGCCCCTATTTGTCTTTGGGGAAAAGTAGTCACAAAATATAAGGCGAAAGTTATGTATTAATATATTTTATTGGGACGTTGCAGGGGAATTTATACCATCAAGAACTCATGCACTTTTTGAAACTTAGCTTGATCTTTCACTTTCTTAAAAAGCCAAGTATATTTTATGTTCAAATCAATAATTCTACACTCTTCTCTTCTATACCCCACCCTCAAAATGATACAGTAGTTCCTACATATTCTTTATTATCAGTGCTGATTACCAAGTTAATTTGTGCACAAACAGGTATCCCCCTGGGAGTAGTTTAAATTAAAATTACCCAAAGTATGCATTTCATTTAGCTTACAAGATTTTTTTTTGCATGGCAACCATTTAATGAATTAAAAGTATATTTATTAATATTTAAAAGGTTTAATTCTGTCATGAATAGAATATTAAGAATTAAAAACAAAGCAGTATTAAAATAACGTATAAAGATAATTTTTCAGCATATATGCTTTTATTTTTGAAAATTATACTTTTTTTACATTAAAATGCACACACATAAGCTATACTTTATTTGGTTTATTTGGTTGAAATTACAAGACAAACTAAAATTTTATGCAACCTATTTACTGATATGGTCATTACAGAATTGCTCTTCTTATTTCCTGTTAGAAAATCAGACTTTTGTAATAATCCTATGAAGTACTCATTTGTACCATCTCTAAAGGTAGGGTTGTAAATTTGTTTTTCCCAGTTTCATCAAGGACCAAATACAACTATAGTTTAAATCAAGTATTTCCATCTGTGGTTAACCTGATTAGGAAGAGGTCAGGAGGGGAATGGATGGTTGCCAAAAATCCTCTTTGGCCACATCCCCACCACCAAAGTGAAGTAGTAAATTGAGAATTGAGTCAATTATGTGAATAAGTCAGTCTAAAAAGCACTTTCCACAGAACCCTATCAATAATTTACCTAAGTTGTGTTGTGGGAGTTTGGGCCATGGTCAAGGTCAGAAATCTAGAATATTCTTATTTCCTTCCTCTTCCTTCCTTCTTTCCTTTTTTCCCCTCCCCCTTCCTTCCTTCCTCCCTCCTTTCCTTCCTTCCTCCCTCCCTTCCTTCCTCCTTCCCTCCCTCCCTTCCTTCCTTCTTTCCTTCATTCCTTCCTTCCTTCCTTCCTTCCCTCCTTCTTTCCTTCCTGCTTTTCCTTTGAGTTATCTTGTTAAGTCTCTTTATTTTCCATTTCACTCTGCTGGTGTAGCCTTTTCTTTCAACACCCTGTTATTTCCCACTGCGGTAATTGCCTTTGTTGAATAGAACTGAGACCTGCATGCCTCTGATTCTTTGTTCTGGCAACAAAGCCTAAAACAACTTTCTTTCTGAAAGGCAGTTTGTGCTCTGAGATCAAGAAGTGGATAGATACTAGCCCCACACTACATGTAAGTAGATTTGGTTATCTCCAGTCCTGCCCGTTCTGAGGTTACACATTTCAAAACCCACTCTACAGAGAAACTCCAAATTTCCCCACTGTGCTATTTAGAAAATTAATGTATTTGGCATAAAATATTATGTCATAATTCAGGATTCATGGAAGAGATGTTAGTCCTCTCTCTTCATATTTATTATCTCCTTAAAATCCTTATTAACGTGATTCTTTGGTGCTAAATGTCAATACTCTCCATTCTTATTTTCACTTACCAACAGAAGAATTGATACTTTAATAATAAAAAAAGGAAAATCATTTAATGTGAAATTGCTAAAATAGTAAAATAAGTTGCAGAGAGTAGATAATAATAGATAATATTTATTGAGGACTTATACAAACTGGTCATATTTTAAGAGCTTTACAACAGATATTATTATATCCATTTTATGAATTAGGAAACTGAGGCACAGAAAAGTTATGTAAACTGACCAATGAAATAGAGTAGCTTTTGAATCTGTACAGGCTGATCCCACCGTATACAAATACTCTAGTGAGTATAAGCAACATATAACATGACAAGACTAAAAAACACAATTTCTGTTACCAATTATTGTCATAGTAAATAGTTTGGGAGGGATTTTGTTTTAAAATCGATCTATATTTTAAGGAACATTTGGGCTGAAATGTGTGTTATTAACATGCCACTATTTTTAAGGTAACATTTGAAAAAAAAGTAATAGAAAATTGAGTATTATGCTATTAAAATAATATTTCATTTAAATTTTTTCAAACGTTTCTTTATTTTGAGAGAGAGAGAGAGAGAGAGAGAGAGAGAGAGAGAGTCCCAAGCAGGCTCCACACTCAGTGGAGGGGCTAGATCCCACAGCGGTGAGATCATGACCCAAGCAAAAATCAAGAGTCAGACGCTTAACTGACTGAACCACTCAGGCTCCCCTTTAATTCAATTTTTTTAATGTTTAGTTATTTTTGAGACAGACAGAGACAGAATATGAGCAGAGGAGGGGCAGAGACAGAGGGAGACACAGAATCCAAAGCAGGCTCCAGCCTACGAGTTGGCAGCAGAGAACCCAACACTGGGCTTGAATTCAGGAACCAGGAGATCATGACCCGAGCTGAAGTCAAATGCTTAGCCAACTGAGCTACCCAGGCACCCCAATTTAGATTAGTCCTTGTTCGGAGATGTTTCATCTTATAGGCTCCAATTTTTCACCTAGCTGCAATCCAGTATCTCAATCCAGTATCTCAATAAGACTCAGCATTTAGTGCTACAACAGTGATATGACAGTGTGGAGAGAAATTTGGCAGGATATTTGGGACAAAAACATTTGAGGTAGTTACAATGATAGATGAAATAAAATTTTCTGACATGGTGTATGTGTGTGCTTGTGTACACACACATAGGCACATGGGCGTGTGTGAACAAGGAAATGATAGTGCTTCTTTTACACCTAACAGACTTATTCATCTTTCTTCCTCCTGAATCCTATTATTATCATTAAACCTCTGGATTTAAAGTAATGGATGGTTTAAATTTATAATTTTTTTTTATCTTTCGAGATCGAATAGGTCTCAGAATGGTAAGACTATTGTTTTCCTTCTCAACCCCAGTAACTTGCTTTATGAGGCTTATTGAAAAATAGATATTTAATTTCCCTCACTCTTCCCCAATTTATTTAAAAACAAAACACAATGTAAAAATGCAATAGCGGGGTTGAGACCTATTACAAACTTAATAGGGTCAATCTTGATTTATTTTCTTCTCCTCTCTTAAAATTACTATTCTGATAACCTTAGCCAGAAGGCTTTCTTTCTTCAGCTTAACCAGGTAGCTTTTGTTTACATATATCTTCAGTGAGGACATATGGACACAAGAATATACTGCCTACGCAAATTCATTATTGAAAGAAACTGGGAACTTCTGAAATATCAAGGTTGCTTAATGTTTGATGTTTTTCATGAATGTAACAATTTAGAAAATCAACATATTAAAGCTAGTAAACACTAGCTCTACCTATGTTGGTAATATTTTTAAAAATTATGATATTCAGCATACAACTCAATGCTATTAGCATTACCAAATAAAAGCCATTGAAACTTATGTATGGTCATTTTTTTCCTATGGGAAATGATGGCTAGGAGTTCCTCCAAACCATTGTGTAGTATACTGTATTGCAACATTCTAAATCATATAAGTAATTAATCTAAATGCAATATCATCTCACAGTATACACTGTTTTCTAGTTTTCACTTTATGCAGTTTGAAGTCATCGATACCAATTACAATGAAATGTAGCTCATATTTTTACAACCACCATCAGCTAGAACCTCTGTGTTTGTTCAAGGGAGCTGGATAAATCACGGTTCCACATTGCTGTTTCATTTTGTTTTGCTTTGTTTTGTTTTTGTCATAGTATTTATTGAGTTTTGCGAATTTAGAAGAGATAATACATTGGCAATCCAAGGAAGAGAAACAATAATTTCTTTACCGTAGAAAATATATATAAGGCCCTATTGTTAAATTAACATACAATGCTTTTAGTGTATTAATATGCACAGCGTGAATATCCTGACACTTATTGATTTGCAATAAGAAACCAAGTGAATAGATCGTTAGTGGGAGTAGAAAGGCTTTAACTATCAGAGAATATAGAGTATGGCAGGGTTCAAAAAGCTCTGAATTCGTGTTTTTCATTCCACTAAGGCTATTGACCCTTGCTTGGAGGACATATATCCTCAAAAGCAGGGTTATTTGAAAAGCTTTTAATCAGATACTCACTCTGCTGTACATATGGAAAACTATATAAATTTAAAGCAGTTGTCCCTTATAAATTTCTATGACCAAATAGAACTCCAGGTCTTCAGTGCTGATGCTTGTTTTTATTATGAATGTGAAATGTATGCCAACCAGAACATAGACCTTCTTGTCCTCCCCAAAATTACTTACTATCCTGTAGCATAAGTAAAATACATTGTAAAAAATAGATTTACCCTCCCACAGAATAATTCATCCTCTGGTAAAATAAGTGAGATAAGAGGAATGTAATATAAAGAAGGAATTAAACCAGTGGCATTAATTTGCTTTCACTCCTAGGTCCTTGTCTCCAATCGTCTTGCAGACCATATCAACCATTCTCAAGAAGCTATCTATATCCCAGAGAGTAGTAAATATATATTTTAATGTTACCTTTAGTAAAAACGAACAAACAAAAAAAACCTTGTACACGCATTTAAAGCTCTGCTCTCCTAAGTGAATGACAGATACACGTTAGCAGCAGTAAAGACTTAGCACCACCCTGGTAAAAATAGCAGCGGGTTACTGAAGATCACACATCTGAGGCACAGGGTGAGAAAAACAGTGTACTCGGACCAATTTTTCATGAGAGAAATTTGTTTGAAATCTTGGCATAACATTAAGTTTTTCCTAAAAGTATGAGAAACATTTTTGTTTGTTTCTGTATACAGGGACGGATGGCCTATTGCTGAATGCCAGAGGTAGTACTGAGCCACAAGAAACTAGAGAGTGTACAGATCAGGTTTTCTGTTTTTAAAGAGACTTCCTTTCTACCATGGGCGTTCTATAAAATAAGAATTCAAAGGTTATTTGAGCTAGGAAAAAAAAAAAGTTGTAAGAAAAATCAAAACATTTCTTGCTTTCAAAACTTCTGACTTAATAGCCAATCTTCTATTCGTCAATTTTGTTCTACCTACCTTCTAAAAAGAGCTATTAATGTTATACCAATGGGAAGCATTATTTTTTTAAATTACAAAATTAGATAAATTTAAATTTGCAGGTTTTAGTAATTCTGTCTTGAAAAACGAAGAAGTAAGAATTTGTGAAATTCAAAGACACCTTAGAGAAAATGATCCTAAAAAATCACATACAAATCATCCAAAAGAAACCTTTATTTGTTCTAGCTAACAGCCCCACAATGTCTTCATACTCACATCATCTATTTCTTTTTTTTAACATTGCTTTCAAATAGTGCTTGAAATCCTTTCAACTAAAGTTGAGTTGGTTAATGACCTACTTTAAAAAAAACAAATGCAAATATCTCTCTTGAATCTTGTTAAAAGGCTTTCAGTCATTCATGCTTCAGTGTGAATTGGTTTAATTAGCATGTTTCCACCCTAATTGCTCTATTTAAACAGGAAGAGGAAAGAAAGGTAAGTTTTATGCCACACTTTGACGGGTAGGATTCCTGAAATTTTGGGGGGCCTTTAAGTAGGAGAAAGTTTAAAAAAAAACAAGAAAGAAAAAGCTGGTAAATGAGTCCAATAGACAATCTACATATATTTTGAAATGTTAGCCTTGGACAATTCTGTAAGAAGAAATGAAGAAAAAAGCTTTTTTTTTTTTTCTTTTTCTCATGTTGTACGTCCATCATCTGTCAGAACTTTGAATTTAGATTTGTTCCAATAGTAACATAATTTAGCTGTTAATGATTAAATAGAAATTTGCGTTGTGGCCTGGGAACCTAATTATTTGTAAGGTTGTTTCTAAGAAAAA
The DNA here is from genome assembly GCF_014898765.1 of Herpailurus yagouaroundi. Taxonomy (NCBI): domain Eukaryota; kingdom Metazoa; phylum Chordata; class Mammalia; order Carnivora; family Felidae; genus Herpailurus; species Herpailurus yagouaroundi. The sequence continues at coordinate 30,762,003 of NW_024412403.1, forward strand.
GCACTCTTTGAGTTCCCAATATAAACTCTAAACTTTTTGAATGTGTTCTGTAAGTTAGAAGCTGCTTTTATTGGTCATTCCTTTCTTTCGTGATTATAACTGACTCCAGCCTGATTGCAGTGAGCAAACAGGATAATAGCAGTTGTAATACAAATAAACCATTTGTCTTATAACTTTCCTGAAATTCTCATCTTAAGCTTGATTAAATACTGAATCAAGATAGGTAGTAAGAAATCTTTTATTCTACCTTTTAACCAGTCTTTATTGAGGACATAGTATGAGCTGACAGTGTGCAAGGTTTTATAGATATCCTGTTAAGAAATAGTAACTTGATACCTGCCCTTAGATTGTACTCTCATGAAATGATATCCTGTTTTCCTGGAGAAACCTTTGTGAATGTTTTGTCCTCAGCATCCCATAAGCCATAAAAATGTTCTAGAAATTTCCACATTTAATCAAAAAGTAAACAAAGTATTACAGTGAGCAATATAACAAAAACATAACCTAATTTGGCAAAACTTTATTTTAATCAGTAAGTCCCATTTTTTTAATTTGAAAATACTACTGTCAAATCTATTCCAGATGCTAATAAGGGTAGAATTTTAATTAATTTACAATTAGGAATAATTTGAGCATAAGGCTGAAGTTTAATTTTACACTAAATATAAGTACATGAGCAAAGTAAGAAATCAATATGACAATTATTTACAACAACCTTTATAGGAAGCTCCATAAGATATATTTGGCCACATTCTGGTGGTACCTGGGTGGCTTAGTCAATTAAGCATCTGACTCGAGTCCAGCTCAGGTCACGATCCCAGGATTGTGGGATCAAGCCCCACCTCGTGCTCCTTGCTGAATGTGGAGTCCACTTAAGATTCTCTCTCTCTGTATCTCTCTACTCCTCCCCCACATTCTCTTTCTCTCACTCTCTCTCTCCCTCTAAAAATAAAAGAAAAAATTTAAAAAGGATATATGTGGCCACATTCTGAATTGCTATATACAAGAAAGAAAAGAGGGAGGAAGAGAAGGAGGGAAAGAAGGAAAATAGGAAACAGAAGGACTCAGCTAGACTGTACAAACATTAACCCAAGATGAGAGGGAGAACAGGAGAAATTGAAGGTTCTTTTCAATAAATCTGCACTGAAAATGTAAAGTCAAAGAACCTAGTCTCAGACAATACTAACAAGGTTTAACATACATATTGTACTTCATAGAGTGTTTTTATAATGTTTATTTTTAAGAGAGAGAGAGAGAGAGAGAGAGAGAAAGAGAATCTGAAGCAGGCTCCAGGCTCTGAGCTGTCTCCAGGCCCAATGAAGGGCTCGAACTCACAGACCACAAGATCATGACCTGAGCCCAAGTCAGACATTTAACTGACTGAGCCACCCAGGCACCCCTATACTTCATACAGTTTTAAAGGAAACTTCCACATATATTTAATCCTCACATGACAAAAATCATATATATGTAATCCTCACACAATAATCAGTAGGACAAATATTATTACTCATAATTTACAGGTATGGAAACTGAGGCTCATAACATACTGTGCATAGTAGCTACTTTAAATAAATCATATTTCCTTTTAGTGAAAAAGTTATACAATTGAGTATTAAAAACCTTCACATCTTGATATTCTCTGGTGAGTGTACAACTAGCCTATGACTAATTTTCACGCCTCGGGGAGCTTAGTGATTAATGAAGCCAGCATGCTGGTAATTCTCTGGAAAGTTTGAATTAAGTGCACCTTCTCACACACACTGCAGAAAGATTTGCCAAGAATATTGAGGGTGTAAGCCTGATTGTAGGAAGCATTTTTATTTGCTTAATAAAATAGTTTTAAATGACCTTAATAAACTTATCTATTTATTGAAGCAATCCCAGCAAGATTTCAGCTTATAAGTATTTAATTAGCTCTCAGCTCAAATTAATATTTATATTCAAAATCAATGACACTGTGTTAAAGTTCATACTGGCCTCCCTCCAAATTAGTCCAAATCCACAAGGTTTTCTGTGTCTTGTAATTAGGCATACAGCTCAGAGTGATGATGTACATTTATAATCATGGACTAATGGAACATAGATTTACCGTAAAATGGGTGACGATCCCCAACACCTGTTTGTGTGTTGTTGAAATGTACTTCCGTTCCTCCGCTCAGACTTAGGATTGATACTGTTGCCTCCAGCCCGGGTGGCTCTCAATCTCACCAAGTGTGAGTACAAGAGTGCACTTGAGGCTATCACTAATAAAGTCAGTAACCCTCTTGCAGATAACTGGGGGTACCTATAAGACCCTTACTCCAGATAACAGTGCCTTTTAACTTAAAATGAAAAATGTGTCCACTGTTATTTACACATTTTTTTAACCTATGTCTTCACAACTCAGCAGAACCAAATGCTTCTGTCAAATGACTCCTTGTTAAAATAACATCACATAGTTTAGAAATGTCATTCTTGTTTTATCCCCTGGAGAAATTGCATTCTAGTTAATAGTATTCCCTCTAGTAATAATTACAGGAATTCCAAGTCTTGACTAAAAACAGAAGAGACCCACATTCTAGCAAGAACTCTGTGTCAAGACTGATAACATACACGAGGGGCCCCTGAGATTTTCATGAATACATTTTTTAAGAGTTGTACGCTTTCTGCCAGTGTCAAGGTTCCTAATGCAGGACTCATTTCACAGTGCTGACCTTCAGCATTTTAAGTATGTGCTTTCCAATTCCCTATCAAAATAAAACCTGTGTGTTTTGTGCCATGCATTGTTTCCTTTCTGTGTTGGCAAACTTGAAGATACAGATAAATGTCACTGCTTTTGTATCCTTTGCTGCAACTAGAACAAAACATAATATACTCAACATATACTTTCTGGTAAACTTCTGGCCATCTATACTCTATAACTCCCAACAATTCCAGACTTATTATATTCTTCCTTTATATGTTACTTTTGCCTGGGACAAGATGGCCTAATTAATATCCACTAAGAGAGACAGGAAGAGTGGAGAGCAGAAAAAGTATCAATCCTTAGTTTAGGCTAAAGACCAAACCTTTAAGAATGCTCCCATAGAAATAGGCCACGGAGGAAGAGGCGTTTCCCATACGAACTATGGCCAGATGTGGATGGACTCTCTTAACCAGTGACTCACCGCCATATACATTATGTGTTTCTTCTAGGTCACTAAAGGTCTTTGGGTTTAATAAGAATTGTTAAAACAACAAATATTAAATGCCAAAGACATACCGTATACACAACCTATCTCCAAAGTCCCCCATTGCCAGTGTCTCAGTCTAAATATCTTTTCCTCTGTTCCTGTACTTATTCAAGGTCCTGCCTCTCCTGTTATGTTTCACTTAAGCTATGCCTTTGCTGGTCATTTCAGGCCAAAATGGTCATTCCTTCTTCTGAAACCTTTTGCTATTTGTGTTTGCAAACACTCATTAGGAACTTATTTTGTGGGTAGCTGATGTTTTTAGCTATTTTTATACTATGCTAGGCCTTTTCAGATATCTTAAAATTCCATGAGCCAGGTGTTTGAGGGAACAGAAGGGTGAACAATAGGCTGGACACAAAGGATTTTGGGTGCCGTTAAAAATACTCTTATAATACTATTATGGAGAATAGAAGTCATTATACGTTTGTCAATCTCATAGAATGTACGACACCAAGAATGAACCCAAATATAAACTATGAACTCTGGTGACAGAAAAAAAAGATAACCTTGAGGATAGGGATCATGTCTTATGTATTTTTATATGCATAGTTACTAAAACAACTTTGAATATGGTACATAATTGATAGACATTCTTTTTTTTTTTAATTTTTTTCACATTATTTTATTTTTGAGAGAGAGACGCACAAAGCACGAGCAGGGGAGGGGGCAGAGAGAGAGGAAGACACAGAAGCTGAAGCAGGCTCTAGGCTCTGAGCTGTCAGCACAGAGCCCTACGTGGGGCTCAAATTCACAAACCTTGAGATCCTGACCCGAGCTGAAGTAGGACACTCAACCGAGTGAGCCGCGCAGGCGTCCGAATAGACATTTGTTAATGATGATGCTGATCTGCTGGGAAAGGTATCTTGAATGTAAGGAAGTGGGATGGAAACTGCAGAGCAAAATAACATTAAAATAAAGTTGTAATTATCATTCACATCGACAGGCATTGTAATTGGAAACCATATTTGCAGATACTATGTCATTTGTTATATACATTTGTAATTTATGCATAATGAATTGCTTTAGATATACAGGTACTTTCCAAAACCTCCCCTGACATTCTATAGGTGTTAATCTATCCATTCCAGCAGCATGTATTTAAAAGCCAGGCTGAGGCTTGACAAGTTTACCCAACAGACACTGTGTGCCTCCTAACTTTCTGGAATATGCACAAAATCTAAAACAGAGAATGCCGACTTCACCTAAGAACAAAGAAGCAACACTGCAGCCCCACTTCTTTTTTCTTCCTAAAATTATGTGCCATAAATGAAATCTGATGCTACTTTGAGCAAAAGTAGGGCAAGAACAGAGCCATTACTTTAGAACAGACTCATTTTGAAGCAGAAATCAAAATTGGAATGTCGGTTAATGCCAGTAGTAGCAGAGTTTTGGCTACAAAACAATCAGTTTACGGACTTATTAACAGTTCATAAAATGTATGGCATTCTTCTGGTTCTTGTCACTGGTGAACATATGCTCTGAATTTGCAACAGACTGAAGCACCATTCTATAAATATTAAAAAGAATTGGGAGCATCACAATGGAAATATCTCAAACCACAGTATAAATATGATTCATATTCTAAGATCAGGAGATCTTTTCAGACGTGGTCAATGATGGATAACACTGGCAAGACGTGTGGAGGGGGTTTTGAGAGGGGATTTTCAAAGGGGCTTTTCGAGGTCTTCTAAGTGGTGCAACTTGTAACTTCTGAATTTCATAAGGACATGATAAACCCCATCCTGTTTCAAATTTATGATGCTTCTAGACCAGAACTCCCAATTGGCTACTGGTGCCAAGATTCTTTAGGCAGAGGCAAAATTATCCTTCATAATGTCACTCTCAAACAATAATGTCATTATGAACATATTTCTAATCCTGAATGGGCTGTTTTAAAACTAAACAATCACTGCTGTCTTGGTGCTCCAAAAATACTTAATATGTTTTGTTGCACACATGTGTGTGACCATCTTCCTGCTCAGTGTTAGGGACCTTGTCTTCTTCTTTGTGTGTTCTTTCCACCTAGGTAATTCTAGCATAATGTCGAGGACAAAACTGACCATCGATGAGGACTTTTTAAATGAATGAAAGCATTTCAAATATATTATGTCATTGGAAAGACTATGGTAAATACATCTGCAGAAATACATATGAGTCCTCTATTACTAATTATCATGCATGAATTTTATTTTAATGGATTTTACTTTTCAACCACGCTAACATCATAGGTTCTTCATTTCTTGGTGTTCAAATTAATGCTTTATTTTATTTGTCCTTAGATTATCACTTTCAACTCTTGGAATGAACTTTATATTCCATATTATGGGACTTGAAAAGTTAACTTTAGCATCATTAATGAAATTAGTATTTGCATTAATTTACACATCAAATAAGATGTTTCTTTCCCTGAACATTTTACCCTAATATTTATATATTTACAAAGCCTAAATCCTAAGGACTCTGGATCTATTTAAAGACGTGAATTATATTGATAATACATTATTTTGGGTTAAAATATTTGTCAGAGTCTAGCATCAACTATTTTATAATTGAAAATAATTATCTGAAACTCTAAAACTGATACTTTATTAAAGTAGCTGAGAATATTCAAAGGTCCAGTTAATACTAGAATAATAAGATACAACATTATATTGAAAGGGGTCATCTTTAGTTACAGAAGAGCTAATACAAATATAAGACTTCATTTCAGCTTTGAAGTTTCTAGTCTTGTCTAAACACTGGCAAAATACTTCAATCTGGATTTTAATCTCCAATGATATCTTTTGTCTCGGTCTTTAAATCCAGCCCATAGATAATTATTAATTTAGTTGCGGTTTATGTTACCCTTTTATGTTTTTCTTTTTTATCTGGCACACCCATGAAAGCCAGAGAAATAGTTCAATAATATTTATTTAGTACATATCCAGAATAAATATTAAAGGAGGAGGGAGGGGCATCTGGCTAGCTCAGTCAGTGGAGCATGAGACTCTTGATCCCAGGGTTGTGAGTTCAAGACTCATGACGGGTGTAGAGCTTGCTTTAAAAAAAAACAAAAAAGGAAGAGTAAAATACCTACTCAAACACTCCTGTTTAATGACAAGATCAAAGCATTCTTATGAATGACCATATGTCCAGAAATACACTGAAATTAAGGTAGATGAATTGAAATATTCCCTAAAAACCTTATATTGTATAACCATGAGGAAAAATAAAAGGAAAAAACAACCTATCTCATGAGTATATTGACTATATCATTCCCTACTTTTTGTCTCCACATAGAGTGTGTAATGTTTTTCTCTATGAACTTCTGAATATTGTAGATGCTTAAAGTTAATAAACATTCTTTGTTCGGTAGCACCTTTATAGTTCTTTACCTGGTTTAGCAACAATATCCTCTATGAAATAAGAATCAGCACATCACTTCCGCAGTTCCTGGAACACATCAATCCCATGATAATTGCTGTGTCTACAGCTGAGGAAAACACAGGAACAAGAGATGTCCATATCCAAGAGTAATCCAGAGGGGCAATAAAATAAGAAATTTCTTTCTGGGGAATACTTTAATGTTGTTACCTAACTCATAGTGCTGTGAGGACAAATGAGACAGTACTTGTTAAGTAATTAGAAAAGTATGCTGTAAATACTAAATAAATGCTCAACAACAACAAATAATTATTATAATCATCAGTCTTTCTTCTTTTTCAAGCCACTTCTCTACCCAGTTAGACTAACTTCAGGGTAGGCTTTCTAGAAGAGGATTCTTTAATCGGATCTACTGGATCTTTCCAGGAAAAGTTGTGAAATACATCTTTTCTCTCTCAGTCTAGAATTTATCTAATTGGCTGATCCACTAGCCATTCGTTATGGACTTGGCAGCCTAAGAATACATAGCCAAACTTTAAAATGTGTTTTCTGGGCACCTGGGTGGCTCAGTCGGTTGAGCATCTGACTTCGGCTCAGGTCATGATCTTACAACTCATGAGTTTGAGCCCCGCGTCAGGCTCTGTGCTGACAGCTCAGAGCCTGGAGCCTGCTTCTGCTTCTGTGTCTCCCTCTCTCTCTCTGCCCTTAACCCACTCACATTCTGTCTCTCTCTCTCTAAAATAAATATTAAAAATAATTTTAAAAAATGTGTTTTCATATACAAATTCATGTTCACTTCTTTAATTGTATTTCAATTGATAAATCAGCTTTAAAAAAAAAGTTTTGAAAACTTTAACTTCTTATCTAAGCCAAGCATAATTAATTTTGAGTATGTTTATAATAAATTCCTATGTAATAAACTCTGGGCACTTAAAAATGTGCCTCAGTAACAGGATTATATTGTCACGTTAAACTTTTTAGAAACCTCAGGATTTAATGGCTATTGACATTAATAAAATCTTCATAGCTCTTCGGGTTAGCTTCTTACATATCGGAACAAGCTTTGTGGCTTGTAATTCAGCCAGTGGTATCAAATAAAGAAAAGAAAAGGATATAAAGAAAATCCATAGGCAACAATGGTTTCAGCTTTTAGTTCTTTGTTCCTTGCTGACATCTAGTTGAGTAATAGTGCAGGATTGAAAGTGCCAGAGACCGTAATTGAAGGTATACTTACTTCCACATTTTACTCCCTCTGAAAATAGGAACCCTGGTTAGGTCAATCACTTGCCTGGAGCTATACAATGTCTATGGTATTTCTAACTTATCCAGGGAACCAATCTAAACCAAATGTCTGATTTCAGTTGAAAGCTGCTTATCATCAAAGTTCTCATTCATTCTTTTGGGACCAGACTGATTACTGAGAGAACTATAGCAGAAGTCAGAAGAAAACTCCATTTATAGACTTTTGCCTTCAGTAAAATGTTTTGGTGCTGGTATTTGTTTCTTCAGATATTTTAGATGATTATCTGAAATAATATCATGGTGATTACATAACTTTTATTTTTTATAGATTCCACCTGCCTTAGCAGTTTTTCCAGCCATCTTACCCTGCAATCTTCCTCTTGTACATTTCATGGGCAATATTGCCCCCCCAAATACCATGCCTTTTCCATAGGCTTTTTCCATTGGCTGCAAATTCCTTCCTACTGCTCAGATCTTGTCAAACCTCTCCCCATTCAAATGACATCCGCACTGAACAGCACTCTAACTCCCTGTGGCTAGTTGCCCACTTTTGGTGTCTGGCAATGCACTTTAAGTATTTGAAGACAGAGCTTAGTTCCAACCTCTCCAGGAGCTTCCTGAAGACAGAGCCCATGTCTTCTTTGCATTCGTAGTGACAGCACCAAGCATAGATTCTGGAACAGATTTGACACTCCCTAGTATCCTGCTAAGTGATGGTAGTGTACTATCCGTTTGGCATGTAATTCCTTATATCTGTGAGTCAATATATTTTATAAGTGAAATGAGCTTATGCTGTAAAGGCAGGTATCATTCAGTACTGATAATTTTACTTGTTGTTCAAATGGATTTTATATTTTGATAATGTTCATAAGCTAGGTGGGAAGAGAAAGAGCTTTGTTGGAGGCATTGATATGTATACGTATCCTCTAGGAGGACTAATAAAAAAGTGTGTTTTATAAATTTAAGGAAATAAAAAAATGGCATAAATGACAGCAGAAGGCTGACGGGAGACTAGACAAGTGACTAATGGATTGGTAGTCTGATGTTTTTGATTCTATGATGAGAGTGGGTTATTTATGGTTTGTGTGTATGGTTCTGAAGAAATGTGACCAAGAATATGACTTTGCTTTCCATAGCTGTCATACCCTCAGATTCTTAAGGAAGATTATACGATAAAAAAGGACAAAAGCATTTCTCTTCTAATTGGAACGTTGTTTGCATTAAAACTTAGATAAATACCTTTTCTTGAAAACTAATTTACTGATAACCTACTCTATAAGAAAATCGGAAGAGTTTTACTTAGACTATACATATATGTGCTCGCAAATGCAAACACTTCTCAGGTTCTTTTGACTAGAGGATAGTCTTTACTGCCTAAAAGGTGAGGACAGTCACTTCTGTAGTCACCCAAACATGAGCAATCTGAGAAGGTTGTTAACAGATATAACCAAAGATGAGCCAGGAACATTTCTAGGCACTGAAGTTATCATAATTGATAAAACAGACAAAATCTCCGCCCATAATCTCTGAGGATATAAACCGTAAGGAAGCCTGTTCTGTAATAATGATAACGGAACAACTTAAACAGTGTACATTGTAGAAACCTGTTTATGGTTTCAGAAAAGTGCTTGTTGCATCTCAGATACCATATCACACTGCTGTTTCAATAGTGTGTAGAGAGAGTTGGGTCAGCAGCGGTAAGAGAGCACATCAGTTTAGAAGGAAAAAGAGCATCAAAAACTTTAAGATGGTTACCACCCTACGGAAGATAAACTAGGAAGGCTAATTTACATAATCAGTCATTCTGGTTCCTCACTTAAATATATAAAAAGCTCCTCTTGTGGAGGAGTGGGGAGAATGTTATGAGAATTAAGGTGTGATTAAAAATGAGATTGTTCAGATGTTTTCCCTCTTTTGACAAAACAACTCTCCAGAAGGGATGGCCCATAGGAAAACCATTTTTTTTAATGTTTATTTATTTATTGTGAGAAGGAGTAAGCCCAGAGCAGTGGGGGGGGCAGAGAGAGACAGAATCTCAAGCGGGTTCTATGCTGACGGAGTGGCTTGAATTCAGGAGCTGTGAGATCAGGACTTGAGCTGAAATGGAGAGTCAGATGTTGGGGCACCTGGGTGGCTCAGTCAGTTAAGCGTCCGACTTTGGCTCGGGTCATAATCTCAGAGCTCATGAGGTCATACCCCGTGTTGGGCTCTATGCTAATGGCTCAGAGCCTGGAGACTGCTTCAGATTCTGTCTCCCTCTTTCTCTTCCCCTCCTCGCTCACACTTGCACTCTCTTTCTCTCTCTCTCTCTCAAAAATAAACATTCAAAACAATTTTTAAAAAATTTATTTAAAAAAAAGAGTCAGATGTTTAACCAACTGAGCCACCCAGGCACCCCAGGAAAACAATCTTAAGAAGAAAGAGTTCAGGTATCCTGTGGATACGTCATCATTGGTAGAGACAATAGCCTGTTTTGTTATGATGGTTAAGGATTCATCACACCTTTAAAATTCAAGTTTGATCCAACCAGAACTAGGTATGACACTTATAATGTTCATACTAAACAAAAGATGATGAAAGATGAATAGTAAAATATGAGTGCACGTGTGTGTATGTGTGTATGTATGGGTTCAAGAAAGCTGTGTTATTTTAAATCTCCCTGAAAAGTTCTGATGTGCGTCCAAGTTTGAGGAGAGCTAAAGGAAAGAGAAAGGAAGTAGGGGAAATGCTACAGTAAGACTTTTAAAGTTATTTTAGAAAAAATAACTGTGAAAGTGACGAGAGGAAATCAGGAAGAAAAAGGTCACAGGGTGTGATGAGGAAAAAAAAAGAAACCAAGAAGGTGATTTAGATTAAAATAATCCCAACTTGCTACCTACTAACTATAATTCAGTTCGAGTCTCATGATTTCTCTGAGTCTTAGTTTTCTTTCTGTAAATTGTGTACAAGGTTTTTGATTTCTCTGAAACTTAGTGCTTTATTGTGTTTTTTTGGTGGGAGGGAGAGAGCTTGGGTTTTTGTTTCTTTGTTTCTTTGTAAATTGGACCTAACAATGGCTATTTGATAGGACTGGTAAACTTATTCCACAACAGTGTCTAAGAATGTACCTTATAAATGATAAAGCACTCTTAAAATATTTATTACCATTGCTCTACAGTAAGAGGAAAAAATGAAATTTAGAGAAACTACTTTGGGGATATACATAAGAGAGTAAAAACTAAAAGAGGTATAGAAAAGTTTTAAAGTAAAACATCATAAAACTGATATAATGACAAAGGGATGTGTGATAAAAAAAATATGAAAGGAAGCTATAAAAATCGAGTTAAATCTTAATAAATATAACAAGAAGTATAGTTAATAGTTGTAAATTCTTCATTAGTTAAAAAAATATCAAAAAGGTAATATAGCTTGTTTAGGAACAATGAGGAAAATATATGGAGATTAAGTAAAAGGTCAAAGGGCATTTGTACCTTAATCTATTGAGACTTTAAAGCAATAGGCTCAACCAAGGTAATAAGAATTAATTAAAGATCCAAAAGTAGAAACCATACTTTCTTTAATCAACATTTAAGGCTACTATAAAGAGACAGAATATACAGCGAGGGTCTGGAAGAGCCTTGTTGATGAATATGAGGATAGTTTTCTTTCAGCTGATGTAGTATCCCCCCCTTATCCTCAGTGGTTATGTGCCAAGACCTCCAGTGGATGCCTGAAATAATGAATAGTCCTGAACTCTATGCATATTGGTTTTCCCTATACATACATACCTAAGATAAATTTTAATTTATAAAATAGGCATAGTAAGAGATTAACAACAATAAGTAATAATAAAATAGAACAATTATACCAATGGATTATAATAAAATTTATGTGAAGGTGGTCTCCCTCTGTCTCTCAAAATATCTTACTGTACGGTTCTCACCCTTCTTGTGATGATGTGAGATGATAAAATGCCTATGTGATGAGATGAAGTGAGGTGAATGACACAGGCATTTAGACTTAGTGTTAGACTACTACTGACTTTCTGACAATGTCAGAAGGAAGATCATCTACTTTCTGACGACAGTTGACCTTGGGTAACAAAGTGTGGAAAGAGACTACTATCTTTGAAAAGCTGAGGTGAGGAAATCTACCCTAATTTAAATTCCATGCTAACATACGTGATTTTTATAACTGTTAATATTTTATATGACCAATTTATGGTATCTGAATTTATTAAATTTAGGTGATAATTATTAACTCATAAAAAAATCAATACATATCCATGCTTATTTTACTTTCATTATATACTTTTCATTTTTACCCAAGTCTGCATTGTTCAAAATTATGAACAACTATCTTCATATCATCTATCATTCCAACTACATTTCTTAGAGACTGTGCCTCTGTCCATATTTTGATAGGTCTCGTTTCTATCTGTGTTCTCTACCTTTACACACATACACACACACACACACACACACACACACACACACACACACACTTGCTTACATAGTTTATTTCATTAAACAAATTGGGATTTTACTAAAGATAATATTCTGCAACTTGCTTTTTTAAATAATTTTTTAAGTTTATTTATTTATTTTTGAGAGAGACAGAGACAGCATGAGGGAAGGAGGGGCGGAGAAAGAAGGAGAGAGAAAATCGCAAGCAGACTCCCTGCTGTCAGGACAGAGCCCAATAGGGGCTCAAACTCACGAAACCATGTGATAATGACCTGAGCCAAAATCAAGAGTAGGACCCTTAACCAACCGAGCCACCCTCTTTGTTGTTCATACTAACAAAGTGCCCCTCTGCAACTTGCTTTTTTAAAAATTTTACAAAGTATTTTCATGCTAGTGTATATATCTGCTAAATTTTTTTAGTAGCTGCATACTATTCCATACTATGGGTATATATAATAACTTCTCCATTTCTGTACTTCTGGATGTTAAGTAGGATCTAATTTTCTTCATTGCAAAAAATCCCACAGCATTTTTATATGTACATCTTTAAGCATATACGTGAGATATATTTCTATAAGATACATTTCAAAAACAGGAAATTAGTGGGTCTCAGTATATACATTTTTTTAACAATTCTACTCAGTTCTAAAGTTACTCTCCAAAAGGGCTTCTCTAGTTTACATTTAAATGTTGGTTTTTCTACTAGTCAAGGAATTATGCAAAACATTTTTTTTATTTTTTTCTGGGGACAGAGAGAGACAGAGCATGAACGGGGGAGGGGCAGAGAGAGAGGGAGACACAGCATCGGAAACAGGCTCCAGGCTCTGAGCCATCAGCCCAGAGCCTGACGCGGGGCTCGAACTCTCGGACCGCGAGATCGTGACCTGGCTGAAGTCGGACGCTTAACCGACTGCGCCACCCAGGCGCCCCAAAACATCATTATTTTAAATGGATTTCAACATTGCATGATTTAGTCTATTCTAATATTTCTTATCTGAATATACAGTTTATGCTAAAAGTATAGATTTAAAATTTTTTTATCATAGTTCATTTTTCCCACCTGGAAACTATCAGAAAAAATAAGTTCATGTTCCTGGTGTTTCAAGCACACTATATCAAAATTATTAGCATCATTGCGTTTTAAGAATACATCACTGTATGATTTTTTTCCAAAAATAAAAATAGTAGGAAAGTTTGGTTTCTTAAGTGTGTAATCTAAAACAAAGCCCAAATCCAAATTAAATTAAATATAGTCTTTGCACAATCGGTGTTATAAAAAAATGAACTGAGGGGCTCCTGGGTGGCCTAGTTGGTTGAGCATCTGACTTTGGCTCAGGTCATGATCTCACAGCTCGTGAGTTCAAGCCCTACGTCGGGCACTGTGCTGACAGCTCAGAATCTGGAGCCTGCCTCTAATTCAAATTCTGTGTCTCCCTCTCTCTCTGACCCTAACTCACTCGCATCCTGTCTCTGTCTCTCTCAAAAATAAATAAACATTAAAAAAAATATTTTAAATGAACTGATACCATAAATATAGGAAAGAGAGAGGGCAATATCTTCTCATTTGAGAACAGTATCCATATATAGAATTTATTTTTTTCTAAGTGAAATCATTTGTACCATGCATATATGATTATTCTCATTGCTAAATATATATGTGTAATGGATGTACATTCTGAAGGAATTATAGTTAAAAGTGGTAAAATGTACATAGTGTGTGACCAATTAAGTCAAAACCTAATTATTAGGTGAGGTGAAGAAGAAATATATGTCAATTCCAGCTTCAAATTTCTTTCCTTGTAATTGAGAGAATCCTGATTCTGTTCATTGAGCCACATTAAGAAAAACACATTTGATTATAAATCTTGCCACTTTGTATCTGGTAAGATGATGAGTCCTATATGTAGAAAACAAAGAAGGTATCTACAAAAAAGTTGTCAACAGTTATTACCAAAGATGAGCTAAGAACATTTCTAAGCACTGAAGTTATAGTAATTAATAAAACAGACACACCTCTGCCCATGATTTCTAAGGACATACAGCTTAGGAAAGCCTACACTGGAAACTAATGACAAGAGAGTAACTTAAACAGCATAAACCATTGTTCCCAAAGAGCACCTGTTCCTTTTATTTTTAGATCTGTCAGATGTAGGTTAGAGGTATAAAACTGGAAAACATATCTTGAGATATTAATGTTAGAGCCTTGTTTCAGAGTTGCTTAAAATCATCCAAAAGGAAAACAATAAAAACTAAACAGAAAATTCAAATGCCAAAATGAGAAGCTCCACAGTAGTAGAGACTTTTCTACTTATTTTGTTCATTCCTTTATCACCAGTACCTGGAATTATATGACATAAAGTAAAAGCTTAATAAACATTTGCTGAGTAGATGTATAAACTATTGTTCATTTACTGGCCTCCTACTCTTTGGATGTTCTCCCTTTAAAAAGTGATGATAAATGCATTATAATAAAGTCAGCAGTAGGGACACCGAAGCATATTTCTGCATGCTCAGTTTCCTCATCTGTCTAATGAAGATAAATTAACCTTTTCTTCAAAAAGAATTAAATAGGGACATCTGCTTGGCTCAGTTGAAAGAGTGTGCAAGTCTTGATCTCAAGGTCATGAGTTCAAGCCCCGTGTTGGGTGTAGATATTACTTTAAACATATATATTTTTAAAGGTATAATTAAGCAATATAACCTGTTTAAAGGACTTAGTACAGTAACTGATTCATAATAAGCACAATTGTTACGATTGCTATTACCATAAATGTTAAACCTTGGACCAAGAATCAGAATTTGTGAATACCTGTCCTCACTCTACCAATAATTCATTTAAATATTGAGAAAATTCATTGAGGTTCTGAGTTGATTTTCTTTTTTATTTGAGTAAATCACTGTTAAGCAGACTAACTTATTTAAAAGTTAAGGTATTTTTTTTTTAGTAATGAATCAAACTCAATTTTAAACAATTAAAAAAATTAAAACTGTAATCCAATGTTGTTCATATTCTTGACAATTCTAATTTATTCACAGCATACGGGTTATAGTTAAAAAACAGAATTATTTCATAAGCAATGTTTAAGTGCAATACAATGGTAATGACATTTAGCCACAGCTGGTGTTCCCACACTTGTATATGTTTAGTTAGAATACTCGAAAGGATAATAGCATTTTTGAAAGTGTTATTCTAAAATTATATGTCTTTATCAAAGAATCATTAATGAAAAATAACTTTTATAACCCAGTTAGATCTTGATTTACAGATATACTCAGCTTTTAAGTTTAAGTAGTGTAAATTCAGAATTCTATTTATTTAATTGAAATGACTGTATACAAGCAAAATCAAAAGCTGATTTATTTTTTTTATTTATTTCTTTTTTAATTTTTTTTTCAACGTTTATTTATTTTTGGGACAGAGAGAGACAGAGCATGAACGGGGGAGGGGCAGAGAGAGAGGGAGACATAGAATCGGAAACAGGCTCCAGGCTCTGAGCCATCAGCCCAGAGCCTGACGCGGGGCTCGAACTCACGGACCGCGAGATCGTGACCTGAGCTGAAGTCGGATGCCCAACCGACTGAGCCACCCAGGCGCCCCTCAAAAGCTGATTTAAAGGATCAGTTAATAGGCTTAATTTCATGTTGTTTTCACTGAACTTGGTTGATTTCAGAAGCAGTAGATGGAAGAGTTTGACCATTCGAAATTTATATTAGTTGTTTGATTTCAGTAAAATTGAACTACATGTATAGGAATGACCTTCAACTCACGTGCTGAATCTGATTCTCCTCACTATCTCTACCTCCCACCAATCCATACCACCATGATCTTTAGCCTGGACTATTGCAGTAGTTCTATAACCTGTTTTCTGTTACTCTTGAAGGAAGAATAACCAGGGCAACTTTTTAAATTTTCAGATCACAATTGTCCTACTGAAAACTCTCCAAAGACACCTGTTTTTATAATGAAAACAACACTTTTCTTTTTTTTTTAATTTTTTATAACTTTTTTTTTTTTTTCTTTTTTTTTTTTGTGGGACAGAGAGAGACAGAGCATGAAAGGGGGAGGGGCAGAGAGAGAGGGAGGCACAGAATCAGAAACAGGCTCCAGGCTCCGAGCCATCAGCCCAGAGCCCGACGCGGGGCTCGAACTCACGGACCGCGAGATCGTGACCTGGCTGAAGTCGGACGCTTAACCGACTGCGCCACCCAGGTGCCCCAAAACAACACTTTTCATAATAAATCACAATTTCCCGTGTGAGCAGACTACATCTTGCCACTCCAACCTTACTTCCCATCAGACTCCACCATCTTACTGGCTCCTTCTTGGCCCTTTGTTTTCTTCCTTAAACATTCCAAGCTTGTTAGAATCTCAGGACCTTTCCACCGGCTCTTCCTTCTTCCTGAGATGCCTTCCTCAGATTACCTCATGGCTGGCTCCACACAGTTCTTGTATATTTTGCACAGGCCGCCCTTGAACTATTAAGTAAAACACCACTGAAACCCATACCTCAGTCACTCTCTACCCTCCATCTCTATTATTCTTCATAAAACCTATAGCACTTAAAATTCTTTCTTTCTCTCTTTATATACCGAAAGAAAGCCCTAAGAATGTAAGACTACTGTGTGTTTGCTTCACTATTATATCTTTACTGTCTAGCACAGAGACTTGCTCATAGAAGCTATTCAGTAAATATTTGTCAAATGAATGAATGGCTATCTTTACATGCAAATCAAAATAAGTATACATATTAGGAGCATCAAAATGACTTGTTCCCTGTGTCGGGTATCTTCTTGCTTGCTTCTCAAGGCCCATCTCTACCCTTCACCCCGTTTGATGCCCTGTGAGACTGATCAATTGGAACAATATCAAAAACTTGCCTTGTACTTGAGTTTGGCCAATGGGGGGCACTTGCAAGTGATTGTAAAGCAGGGAGAAGGTGAACTTGGGAATTTTTACCGGAATTCCTTTCAGAGTAATTGACCCAAGGTGGCTGCATCTCTGTAGCCCTCTACAAAAGGCCACAGTCCTGTCAGAGGGACATCTCCATACAGCTACGCTTTCCAGGACTAGGGGTGGTAATAGCTCCAGTGTAATTTTCTGTAAGCATTACATAAACTTTTGTAAATAGTCCCATCATTAAACTATCCTCAAAATACCAGTTAGAGTGTGCCATACGTTTCCTGCTAGGACACTTATTTTGAAAATTCACTCATAAGGTTTTTCACCCATATTTGCAAAAGTAATGAATTGATTTATCATTTGGTGGTATGTTATTTAAAAAAAAGAGGGGGCACCTGGGTGGCGCAGTCGGTTAAGCGTCCGACTTCAGCCAGGTCACCATCTCGCGGTCCGTGAGTTCGAGCCCAGCGTCAGGCTCTGGGCTGATGGCTCAGAGCCTGGAGCCTGTTTCCGATTCTGTGTCTCCCTCTCTCTCTGCCCCTCCCCCATTCATGCTCTGTCTCTCTCTGTCCCAAAAATAAATAAACGTTGAAAAAAAAAATTTTTTTAAATAAAAATAAAAATAAAAATAAAAAAAAGAGATATCAGCACCCAGCCTAAAGCAATTTTATGTAGGCTTGAAATTTCTTTGAAGTGTATTCTTATTCTCCCTCTCTAAGTATATATATATATATATATATACACACACATATATATATATTTCATAGGATATATGAAATGTTTCACTTCATAATATATTTATGTCCATTATAGTATGAATAAAATAAATACACAAATTTGATACTTTAGGAATATGCACATTTTACATGGTGGTTTTCTGTATCCCTGGGTCTACTACTGCATATCTTAGAATTACTCATGGTCCATGTTAAGATGTATGACTTCAGAGCAGAGAGACACCAAACGATGGATATCTGCAAATTTGTCTTTGGGATCTTACCTCTTTTGTTGGCTTTCCATTTCAAGGCTTCATGAAACTTCCTGTATAAAGATTAGCTCCCCAAGTTCATGTCAACAAACAGCAAATGGTAAATGACTCTATGACACTACCCAACAAATTTTGAATTATATATGTGAATTTAGTCTCTGGGAAATACTATGTATGCTTTGTTGTAAAGTGAAGAGTCACCTAATCATAGGAATTTCAGTTATGTGGATGGATTAGAAAGATCAGATAACCACTGGGGGGAGAAGCTTTTATTGTCAAAGTTGGTCTTATGGAAACTTATAAATCAATAATTGCCAAATTTGGCTAATTATCAGAATTACCTGACAAAATTTTAAAAATACATGTTCTTAGGCCCAAGCCCAGAAATACTGAATTCAAATGCCTAGAAGTTGGCATGGTGATCTTTATTTCAGTCAACTCAAGTTCTGATGTTCAGCTTCTGTGTTACTTTCTATGGCCTCTTCCTAAATCCATTTTAGCTGTATATCTCTTTGCATGGGCATATTTTTATTAATCCCACTTCCACATTTCAGATTTCTGTTTCTAATACCTTTTCACTTCCTGATGTCAGTTTCTTTAATAGCACCCTTTTTTAAGAAGAGGTGTTTCTCTTTTGATCTCAGATGTTAAAGTAAGAATTAGAAAATATAGTTGACTGGAGATATATTCATTGAAGAAAAAGAAATAGAAATTTCTATAAAAATCCTTTTATCTTTAAGCATTAGCCAATATTGGTGTCATAATACAATTTGCAATCACTAGGCATCACATCACTAATCTAATAAGAATTGAAATATTTTTAAAGGAAAGTAGAAAAATAATGATAAAATAAATTAGATTATAGGTGCACCTTAATTTATAAGACAGATGTGTTTCTGAAAGATTGGCTGTAGAGGTAATTTCTATTAACTAAATTATATTTTCCCATTGACTTGGGCTTATAAATGCAAAGGCATGATTCTTATAGTGGGGTACGATGAAGAATGTGGTCTAGAAAGCAAATATAACAGATGTAAAGTTATTTTACAAATCATGTATTTAAATAAAAATTACAGATATCTATTAAAATAACAATACAGTTGACCATTGAACAATAACAAGTTTGAACTGCATGAGTCTACTGATTTGCATAGTTTTTCAATAAATATGGTATAGTATTTAAATGCATCAAGAAATAGTCCATCTCAATCCCCATGCATTTAAAGCTCTAAACATAAGTGAAAGATAATGAAATCTGTAGGGAGGAACAGATTAGATAAAGCATGCTGTTGCTTCCTTTCTGTTTGGGTAATGTAGTATCTCTGTATCTTTAGTAAATATGGTCTTTTTTAAGATCCTAAAGTTAAAACAAATTTTAATTATCACAGATGCCTTCATCAGTTAAGCGAATGTAGTTAAGAACAGTATCTCTAAAAACTGAAAATGCTTATGCACTTCCACTACCTAGAACATTCTGTAATATCAGTTACCCAGATTTAGCATTTTGATAAACATTAGTTTCTCCATGGTTAATTTTTTTTTAGTGACATCTGCCCAAATACTTTCAGGATGATTACTGTTGAGCGAAATCTCATTTTCCTTGTTTTTTGAGCCTGAATCTGAGAGGGTATAAACATTTGGTCTGACAGACTCTAAAGTTTTAATGCATTAAAAAGTTTTTTAATGGCTGCTAAATTGGTCTGGTCTCTTATTCAACATTCCCCACACAACCACCTAATGGATTACTTTTTCACTTGACATCCCTCTTTCCCAAGCAACTTAGGTAATTTGTCCACTGGAAGACCCTGGCAAGACTCTGATTAAGATCACAATAGATGGGTTTGGGGGAGGGTGTCAGTCTTTCCCCAGCCACAGCTGTGCTTGAATAGGGAGTGGCCTGTGCTATTCACAAGGTGACCAGCATACAAGCATGTGACTTCACTTAGGGCTACCCTGTGATACAGATCCCAGCAGTTTCACACTCACTTTGTAAGGTGTAAAACCTCTGAGACCATGACACGGAATTGGAAGTTCTTACCATCAGACTCTTCCATCCCTATTTAAACCTTGTAGTGGCGCCTGGGTGGCTCAGTTGGTTAAGTGTTGGGTTTAGGTCATGATCTCCTGGTTGGTGGGTTTGAGCCCTGTGGCAGGCTCTGTGCTTACAGCCTGAAGCCTGCAGCCTGCTTCAGATTCAGTGTTTCCCTGTACCTCTACCCCTCCACCACTGGTGCTCTGTCTCACTCTTTCTCTCAAAAAAATGAATAAACATTAAAAAAAAAAAAAACGTGGAGTTGCCAGGTCAATTAAAATGGGAGGTGCTGTTCCAGAAAAGACCTGGTTTTGTTAAGGGAGGAACGACCCGGGGCAGCTGGAGACTGGGGGTGGTCAAAAGACCACCTAAGTTTTATTCTATTATCACAGACAAGCAAAGGAGTTGTGGATTGATGCTGGCAATTAAGAGAGAGAGAGAGAAAGAGAGAGCACCTAAATGAACAAGCAGAGGCTCATTCAGCATTTGTGTTCCTGCTTTCTTACTTTGGCTGAATGATGAATCTTTCACTCTATCAATTAGGTTTCTGTTGTTAAAACTGCCGTGTTTATGTCATCAAAAATCATAGATTACAATCATGAACATCTAATAAATTCTAATGAACTTAAGACAGTTGCTTTTTAAATTGTATCATTCCTACATATTAAAAGTTCAACTTACAAAAAGTCTCCTAAAAGAGAAAGCACTCATTTAAGAGAAAAAGGAAACATATTTCTAGCCAGTATTTCAGGAGAAAGCTTGTCATCCCCCCCACCCCCACCCCACCACCGCCCAAGAGCAGCTCATCATAAAAGCTCTAAGGAAATAGTGTTTAAAATCAATTAACCAAGAAGGCCAAAATCAATTTAACAAGAGTTAGCTAATGTTTTACTAAAGCGAAATCCCTTTTCTTTAAACATGATTAATATCATTTAAGGATTGTTATTAGTGCTGTCACTTCTAAAAATTGTGACCAATTTGTAATGAAAAGGCCTTTGTGTACACTTATGGGATTTATGGGAAGCACAGAAATTTAACGTGGTATTAGTGATTGTATCTTTTCCTTGCCTTTGATATTTTAAGAGAACACTCCATTTTTACTCCGTCTTCTTGGAATGTCTCCTAAAAGGTCACTGAAGGATCAAGAAATACTTAACCTATAACCAACCCACGATTAAAACAACTCTATGCAAATTATATTCTAGGATGACATTTAGCAGTGTTGATATTGGGTAGAGCTATAAAAATCAATGGATTTTAGAGTTAGAAGGGGCTAAACATATAGGCCAGTAGTTTCCAAACAATTTTAACAGCTTATTTCTTGTAAGAACCCCCGATATATACAATGCTAAAAATGTACCTGCTAAGACTAAAGAGAGGGGCTGTCTAAAGTTGGGCTTAGGTGGATTTCTCCTGCATTACATCCCTACCTCCAGTCTATGACCCACAGTTTGAAAACCAGACAATGATAGTTTGCCTGAACAGAAGAGGAAGCTAAAACTTTAACCTAACAAGAAAGTAAAACCTGTTTAAATGACTTGTTACATTGCAGGGTATATTCATATATTTGAAATATAACTTGATCCATATCTGGTATTACTACTTGGTTTTATTTACTTCTCAGTGTCCATGTCTTCATATATTATTTTCACCTGCAGTTTTACACTTCATATTAATTTGCTTTGTCAGATCATGGTGCCTCTGTGAATTAGACCCACCCATAAATCTATATCTCTTCTCTAAAAACAGAACAAAAACCAAACCTGATAATGCTTTACTGTTGCTTGTTAATAGCACACTTTCACTATCTTATAGGCATGTAAGATTCTCAACCACCAAAAACGACATCATATTCATTTATCTTTGTAAATCCAGCTCCTGGTAATAGTAACGTTAATATCATATAACCGAGATATGACCTTTGTATACATTAGGTCAAAGCATAGGAGATAGTCACTATTTGAACTTTTTAATCTACAAAGACATGCTCATACGGCTTAATCTAGTACGACCTCTAATACTTATGATAGCCTGGCAATGCAATCATTTTCTCCATTCTCTAGGTGAAGACGCTGAGGTTCACAGAGAAGAGCTTTGCCCCAGGCCACACTTCCAGGAGTGTTAGGGTGGGGACTTGGACACATCTCTCCAAATTTCACATCTTTTCTCTTCTACCCAGCTACCCTATATGCTCAGAACATTTGAATGTAAAGAGAGTAAGGTTATTCAAAGGATACCTAAGTTCCATAGGAGCATGAAAGCAGATTACATTTATGAAGTGAGTTTCATATATTTAGATAACATTTAGTAAGATTTTGATCAGCTATCGGTAGCATAGATTATCTAAGACTTTAAAGCTTCCTCTAAAGCCCATGGGTACATCAGCTGTCAATCGTATTTAACTTACTATATAGTTCATTACACAATAATCTTACCTCGTGCTATTATCAAAGCAGGAGATCTTTATTTTGTCTAGAATTTTGAACTAAAATAAAAACACATTAGACCAAAAACCAACAAAAGAGGCTATTAAAACGTGAGAACGTTGCCTTGGAATTTGCACCTAGTTCCAGAATCTGTTAGGTGGAAAATGATCAGACTTTGTGTCTATAAACTTTCATCTTTTAAATTTGAAGGAAATGAGCTAAAAACAAAACAACCACAATAGAAAACTTTCTACTGTAAAAGGAAGGTAAAGTAAATAAATGGGGGAAGTCACACAGATTTATGAAAAGATTATTTGACTCCATTAGAGTGAACATCCAATGGCTATTAGAACCCAAGAAATTAAAGTGTATGAAGTAGATTGAACATGGTTTTCTTTCACAATCATCTTAGAATATTAGTGCGACAAAACTAGTTTTTTTTTAACAGTTGCTTAAGTTGAAACAAATTGGAAAGATTTTAACATCTTATTACATTTTGTCCTATCCTTAGAAAAAGACTTTTAGGTCTTACATAAATCATTTACTTAAAAAAAGGCAAAATTAAAAATGAAACACAACAGGAAGAAATATAAGTCCATGAAGATTATAAGATTACTTACTTTATTATTTGCATGCTTTTACTTTATTTTTTTTTTTGTGGACATGTATCTGAAGAGCCCAATTTTATTTTTAAATACATGCCGTGACTCACACGATTTTTAATAAATATTCAATAAACATTCCATTTCTTTTTGACTTGCACTGTAATTGATAATCAAAAATGTTATGGGCATAAGGCTCTAACTTTGTTTCTGTTTGTTATTTATATTAATAGAATATTGAAAGCCTAGCTAAAGCCCTCTCTATTGTCTTTATATAGAAAAGCTTAGGAACATGATATATATGGTAAGTGAAAGCTCTTATCAACTCAGAGCAATATTTTAAATTTATTTTAATTCTAACATTTATAAACTCAATATAGAGATTTTTAAAAAAAATACAAGTTATTGGTGTATAAGGGTAATCTGGTGGCATCTCCTTACACCTCATGATTGTCACGGTTGATTCTGCCATGTTGGAATCCCAAGAAAAAGTGGTACCTCCTCTTCATCTCTCCCCATGTTGGTGGTTGGCCAGCAAGGTCTTCCTTCCAAGATAGGGCATCTTTTTTTTTTTTTTTTTTTTTTTTTTTTCTATCAGTGATCTAACATGGCAATGGTCCTCTACTAGAACCTCAAGGAGCTTAGGAGAAATTTTAAATGAGTGCTCCTAAAAATAACTATTAACACAAACAGAGGGTCCTTGAAGAGAATGGAAGGAAGAAGGCAAATAGAAATAGTAAGTGGGGAATTCCAGGAGGAAAATGTCACAGGGGATGGAAACAGTTGGGAATGCCCAAACTGACCCTCCATTTTGAGTATTTTATCATTTTCACTTTAAATATTCTTTTTTTTTTTCAACGTTTATTTATTTTTGGGACAGAGAGAGATAGAGCATGAACGGGGAAGGGGCAGAGAGAGAGGGAGACACAGAATCGGAAACAGGCTCCAGGCTCTGAGCCATCAGCCCAGAGCCCGACGCGGGGCTCGAACTCCCGGACCGGGAGATCGTGACCTGGCTGAAGTCGGACGCTTAACCGACTGCGCCACCCAGGCGCCCCTATCATTTTCACTTTAAATGATTTTTGAGTGATTCTTTCATCTGCCAGTATTTATAATTTTGCTAAGAGATTGTTTTAAAAATTCTGTGGAGAATTTTGGAAAAAGAATCTAAAGAGACTAGTTGGTTTCTATAAAATGATGTCTCTTGAGGTTAAGATTTTGGATCCTACCCGACGACAGATTTGGATTTAAACCCCAATTCTACCACTTCTAGCTGGTTAACTTAGTAAAGATTACAGTGATGGGGACTTGGTAATAAGAATCCAAACAATAATCAAGTTCATGTATATAAAATGCTTTGCATTGTCAACATAAAGGGCAATCATTGATTCTAGCCATCATTATTTTCAATATATTGTTAGAACTATTAAAAGATATTTTGCTGTTTTTAAAAGTAGAAAAAGGAGGAATAATAAATAAAAATTGAGTAGGTTTTGGGAAACATAATTGAGATATTTACTTCACTCTATACTAAAATTGAAAATACATCTTGATTTTTATAGTCAAATGTAAAAATAAAACACAAATGAAGTAGTAAAAACTGAGAACTGAATAATTTATCAGATATTTGGATGGGGAGAACTTTCTCTACTTAAAAGCATTAGTGAAATAGACACTCTTATTCATGGACTGTGAGAGTGTAATTTTTTTCTGTTTTTCTCAGCAGCATCTTTGCAATGCATATTAAAATCTGAAAAAGTTCATGTCCTTTGAGCCAGTAAGTCAATCTATTTAAGCAAACATTTAAATTCTAATGAAGAAATGAAAAATGTGAACAATAGCTTATAGAAAATATGTTCAAGTCAGTGTTGTTTATTAAAGGAAAAAAAGAATAATCCTGGAAATAACCTAAATGTCAAATAATAAGGGAATATTAAATAAATATGGTATATTCATATTATATAATATCATAAGCCATATAAAATGGTGTTTATAAGTTTAGTAACATAGAAAAGTTTTATTTTTCAACATTATATGGAAGAAAAAGAGAATACAGGATAATAAATACGAAGCTCACAACTATAAAGCACTATACAGAGAAAAGTGGAAATGTATGATAACACTGTTTATTTCTTGAATGGTAAGATTGTGATTGTATAAAATTTTATCCTTATATTTTTTATTATTTACGCATTTTCTATAATAAGCAGTGGAAAAATCTGCTTACCAAAAGAAAACATGCAAATTAATATATCTCTTCAATAGTGGGAAAATATACCATAAAATGAAATTAAATCATTTTAACATAACACAAAACTTACCATTTTAGCCATTCGTAAATGTATGTTTCAGTGTATTAAGTATATTCACACTGTTGTGCAACCATCATAGCCATCAATCTCCAGAACTCTTTTCCATTTTCAACACCAAAACTCTATACCTATTAAAAGTAACTCATTCCCGGGGCACCTGGGTGGCGCAGTCGGTTAAGCGTCCGACTTCAGCCAGGTCACGATCTCCCGGTCCGGGAGTTCGAGCCCCGCGTCGGGCTCTGGGCTGATGGCTCGGAGCCTGGAGCCTGTTTCCGATTCTGTGTCTCCCTCTCTCTCTGCCCCTCCCCCGTTCATGCTCTGTTTCTCTCTGTCCCAAAAATAAATAAAAAAACGTTGAAAAAAAAATTAAAAAAAAAAAAAAAAAGTAACTCATTCCCCCCTTCTCCCAGACCCTAGCAACCAATATTTTACTTTCTGTCTTTACAGATTTAACTACTTTAGGAACCTCATATAGTGAAATCATATACTATTTGTCCTTTTGTGACTGGCTTAAGCAATAATATTTTTGCAAACTATTTTTTTTTTCTCCAGAAAAGTACTGGAAAGCAAGGCAAATAGTGGATAAGGCAATAAAATCATTAAAAAAAAATCAGTCTCCAAAAGATTGTAAAACAGTTGAGATACATTATGACTGGATTTAAAATGTCATGATGTACAATAACTTTAATAACCATTTGTATGTCAAAGGTTTTAGTATTTTTAGAGTTCAAGGAATTTAGACACAGTGTTGAAAGAATACAGCCTCTTAGTGACAAGTATGAAAAAAAAAATCCTAATTACCCTCTTATCTACACAGAATTATTTTAAAACACTTCTTTCAAACACATACCTAGACAGAAAAATTAAAGTCTGCCTATCTTAGTGAAATTCTCTTGTCAATGTACTAGTTTCTTATTTTAATGAGTCTGTTAGTGTTTGATATCTATAGCCAAAGCAGTGTTTATAAATATTGATCATGCTAAAATTATAAAATATACATAAGATGACACAATAAAAGACTCATGCACATTTTTTTAAAAATTAAGAATACCTACAGCATGTTTTATAGTTACAATTAGCCACCTTAATTTACCTTCTTGGAGTACAAAAATGTAGTGTTTGATATAACTTTTTTTCAGGTCTAATAAGTCAGATTCTTTGTATATCATGTACATTGATAACAAATATATGCACAGAAGGTCAGTTGTACATTGAGGGAAGACACAGACCAACATGGATTCACTTAGTTATTGTAAATTCTCAACAGGCACCCAGAATACCGCTTTACAGATTGGTTTAGCACATCCCTACCCAATTAAACTTCTGAATAGGCAGAGAATTGTCTGCATATTTCGGCATGATCGAATTATTATCTCAGAAATATTTAAGAGGAAACCAGAAGGAAGAGAATGCCAGATGGGTGAGTTTGAATCTCAGGGACATCCAGTAGAATGACATTAAGCCTTGTGTGTTTATTTGTCTGAATATTCGTGTCACTGAAGAAACAGCTCTGGCACTGGGCACAACTGTGTGGAAATTGAGGCAGTCAAACAGGCAGCTTGAGTAGCTGATGGAGAGGGACAGGGGCCGGCAAACAGGGAGTCATCTCAGCTTCAAAAAAATAAATTGTAGATTTCGTGAACATAAATGCATGTGATACTATGATCCGGTGTTTAGGGAGAATGGGGTACTTAAAGTAAAACCTAACGTTGGATTTGTAGCCTGTCACTGAGAAAAATAATTAAGTGCTGGAGATGTGGGGATTCTGCAGGTACCAGTGGTTATGGATTGCATTTTGAATAATAATGAAGCAAAAGAAGAGGAAAAAGAAATTCAAATTTGTTTTCATAGCCTGAATCCTAGTATCACCATTTTGGAACATTTCCGTATGTTAACTATTGTTCCAGAAATCTGCCTTTATTTTGGATTTGTGACTTAATACCATATTAGAAAAGGAAAAGACATGATTTGGAAAATATGAATACCATAAAGTGAAGACATTGACGCATTAGTGGAATGACCACGAGTTTGACCTTTTCCTGTTTTGTTTTGTTTTTTTTCTCTTGGACTTTTTTGAAAAGACAGAAGGTCTGTCCTTTGGCAGTAAATTAATTTAGTGTGCCTTCTTTAAAAGGCAGGAGACTGGGTGGCTAGCTCCTCCCTTTCGAATGTGTGATGGTCATGTTGAAAGGAAGTGGCCATAAACCTCTAACAAAACTTTTCACTATAACGAAAAAATTATTTCTTTTAATTTTTTGTTATTAGATGTTTGAGATCAATGAATGTCATTTGCATTCCAACTCTTAATTATTATTTTGGACTTGTCTTCACTAATGACTTCTTAAACCTGCCTTTAGCTCATAAGACTCTTCCAAAATTGTTTCTTTTTATTTAGGGTTCTGCTACAATGTTATATGTTAAAGACAAAATACAATCAAACATGTCCCAAGTGATATCCATAATTAAATTGGCAGAAGCTTCCCAGTTCTCTTGGTGTTACAAATTCAGACATAAACTTATTGTTAAGGTCAAAACCAGAGTAATGTCCTATAGTGACTTGGAAATTTAGTTAACATGATAACTAACCAAAGTTTTTGAAAGAACAGACAAATTGCTCCTAACTGAACATAAAAGGAGATGACATAAGGTTAGACAAAAGATTCATGATTTAAGTGAATTTCTTTTGAAATGCAAACGATCCCAAGAATCTTTACAACTCTGTTAGGGAAAATCTCCTGGGTGGTATCATTTGTGCAGAGGGGTATTAGAATAGGCTAGTAGGGTGCTTATGGAAAGTATTACAGACTTAGTGTTTGGGGATTAACATGAAAGAATCCCTGGAGCAGTTACTGAAGATACCCACATAAATCTCTGCATCACTCCTTGAGAAGTATTTTCTTTGTTGCTGCCTTTAGCTGGATGTTTTACATAGTTTTATTTTTTAAGTGGTACCTGATAAGGAAACAGCCTTCAACAGTGTCTACAGGCATATATAATTCTGCTATGCACACCTCAACATTTCCATTTATTTATTTTTAAAATTTCTTTCACCACGATCATACAACCACCATCAAATCAACAGTCAAAACTAAATGCTCATTGTAAGAAGATATTCAAATGACAGAAATGTGTATATGCTCATGCTGGGTGTTAAGTCTCTTTTCTTGTTTTAATCTTGAGAATGCACTGTATTTTCCTTCAGTCTTATAAGTTTTGATAACGAAGCTCAATGGAATCCCTATAGACCACTTAATATCGACAGGTAAATTCTGACCCTTATGATATTATATATGTATCATTATAAGCTGTGTTATATCAGGGATCCTCTTATATTTTAAGAGGTTTGAGGCATTAGGATAAGGCGATTACATTATTCATATGTAATGTAAGAGATGAACCAGCAACCAGGGATGACCACACATTCCAGTCTACACTTGGCCCTGAAGAAAAACTGCTAACATTCTGACAGTTTCACATCAATGCAAACATCAAGGATTGGAGTAGATTGGCCCATGAAAGCCACAAAGTAAACAAACACCACCCCACATCACCGCCTTCAAAGCAACTTTATTTCACAGAATCTGACACTTGAAGCAATGATTCCTTACCTTTTGCAAAGGGCTCAAGTCTGATTATTAATACAAGAGCTGAAATCATTGGAAATGTCTTCTATGTGAGCAAAATTAAGTCATAGAATATTTTTTCTTAGAGGGGACTAGTTTCTATAAGTTACTCGTCCAGCTCTTTCATTTTACAGATGAAGGAACTAAAATCCAGAAAGGCAATATGTGTTTATGAGGCAGACATTATTTCTGTTATAGCCTGGCATGTAAAAGTGCTCAATAAAAATTTGTTGAGTGAATTGAACAAATGAATCATTTTTTTTCCCTGATCTTCTTTATTCCAACCACTGAAATTTCTCATGCCTAAGAAATTTATCCAGGAATAGGTGCAGCCATTTTGACTAGGATAATGTATTTTGGTATTTGTCTTTAGCATAAAAGCTACTGTTATAGAGCAACAGCTCTTTTTTTTGGGGGGGGGCGGTTAACGGATTTGTAACTAGAAGAATAGAGTCATACTGCTACTTATCAAACATTCAGATAAAAAAAACTAAATTACATCAGCAGTGGAAAGTCATGCAGCTTAAACATCAATTCTAATTTAAAAGCATTTCTGGAGACAAGGCAAAATATAATTCTATTCCTCAGTTGAGACAGTACTATTTCAAGGAGAATGAATATAGAAGTCTGACAAAAAATAATGTTAATAACCCCCATATATGTCTTTCTGATGACAATAGTGATGACAAGATCATATTACAAAAAAAGAAATCTCAGTCTGAGGGAAACAGGTAGGAAGAAACCCCCTGAAGCTCCTAACGCAGTTAGGTCTCTTGTCAGGCTGATGGCCCAAACACTCAGAGAGTGACATCTCCCGGAAACTGACATTGCACATGTGAAAGGGGCCAAGATTGAATTGTTAATCTATTGCTTTCAAAGTTAATGCAAAAGCACACACAGACATCACCAGTTTGGACACCCTGGAGAGCATGTATTGCAACAAAAGTAAATTGGACAGTAAATGTTAAACCAAATTTTGAGCAGGAAATTGTTACATGACACTCACTAAGGTGCTTTAACTCTTTCCATGTCATGATAGGAATGTTAAAGAAAACCTTTGCCACATTTATGTCAGCATAGCACTTTATGGAACTATAGCAATTAATATAATCCTCTAAGCAGTGAGAGCTCCCTTAAAGATCATGGAAAGTCAGACGCAGATTTCTGCTAAGGGTATTAGTCAAGTACTACTCTCTGACCCACTAATGTATTTAATTTAGTGGGGGTGAAGGGGAGGATTGCAGCTAAACGGGCTGTGGTGTAATGAGGCTACATCTCAGTTTTCTTACAAGACAAAAATGAAGTGGGTAGAAAGAAATCAAAAGCAAGAATACTAACTAGGCTGAGAAGTGAAATTAGCAGCCCAAAGAATATGGAATCACACGCCTTTCTCTTGTTTGTTTTTATCTTCAAGAGACTAAGTTTATCCAACATTCCTCTCTACTGACTCATTCTCCTGCCTTTCTGTCCCCACACCTTTATTTTCCTTTTCTTCTGTTTTATTCTCTTACTCCATTTCATACTTGATTGAGACAAATAAACAAGGAACTGTTCTGAAATCCAGGCTTACTAAATCGTCAGTGCTTTCCTCAAGTTAAAAATGTTCAGAAAAAAAAATTCTACACACCCTTTTTATAGCTGGAGAACAATGATTAACATTAAATTAGTTAACACAATTTCATAGAAATGAAATGGATTCTGATGTCATTCAGGTCTCAGCACTATTTGTTTTTGCACTCTTTTGTTGCAATTACTTAAATTCTCAGAACCTCAGTTTTTTGTT
Organism: Herpailurus yagouaroundi; assembly: GCF_014898765.1. Lineage (NCBI taxonomy): Eukaryota > Metazoa > Chordata > Mammalia > Carnivora > Felidae > Herpailurus > Herpailurus yagouaroundi. The sequence continues at coordinate 30,792,934 of NW_024412403.1, forward strand.
TTTTGTTTCTTATCATTCGTAATGAATAATCTTTTTCCCCACCTCTGATCTATTTTAGATCCTCCAAAACCTTAGCAAACAATCTGACATCACTTGTCTTTTCTTCCTGGTTCTATGTATGTGATGCTTTGCTTCATGCTACCATGAATGGGGTTGAATATTTATGGAATGTATTACCCCTTTCCAAAATCTTTTTTTTAATTTTTTTTAACGTTTATTTATTTTTGAGACAGAGAGAGACAGAGCATGAACGGGAGAGGGTCAGAGGGAGACACAGAATCTGAAACAGTCTCCAGGCTCTGAGCTGTCAGCACAGAGCCCATTGCAGGGCTCGAACTCATGGACCACGAGATCATGACCTGAGCCGAAGTCAGACACTTAACTGACTGAGCCACCCAGGCATCCCTCCAAAATCTTCTAATATCTATCTTCTCTGTATTTTTTTTTTTTTTTACTTTGGTGACCATAAGACAAGTGAAAAATTCTTTCTTCTTTCTAGTACCTCCCTTTCACACTGAAGTTTTGTGCAAAACATAGCACTAAGTACTGGGCAAAATATCATTGATTACTACACCTATTTATGAATTTGGTTCAGATGTTGGTCTGAACTTCATGTATGCTTCTCTGTATAAATATAGCTTGTGATATATTTCAATCTTTGTTATGGATGTCACTTTAAACTAAAAGTAACAGACTGATGAGACTATGTTCCTTGAAGTGGGCCTGTGTATTTATTGCTACTTGTTAATAATTATCATGATGGGCTGGCTCCTGTCAGGGCTAATGTACATATGAAAAGGTTGCCAGGACAGGTCATGTGTTTGGTAATTTGGGGAGTTTCTAAATCTGGAGAATACATTGTTTTATTTATTTATTTATTTATTTATTTAAAGATTAATTCTTTTTTTTAATGTTTATTTATTTTTAAGAGAGGGAGAGACAGAAGAGAGAGAGAGACAGAGTGTGAGCTGGTGAGGGGCCGAGAAAGAGGGAGACAACAGACTTCTAAGAAGGCACCTGGCTCCTAGCTGTTAGCACAGAACCCTATGCGGGGCTCAAACTCAAGAACTGTGAGATCAGGACCTGAGCTGAAGTCAGGTGGTTAACAAACTGAGCTACCCAGGTGCCCTGAATATATTGTGGTTTTTTTTTTTTTTTTAGCTGTTTTTAATTGGATGTAGAAGAAAACCGATGGGGGAAATGGACTAGTGACATAGAAACTGAGATTTGGCTGATTTTTTTTTCTTTATTTTAAAAGGAGAGCTGTGAAAAGATGAGAGTTAAGCCTTCTTCCTCTGTCAAAAGACATTATATAAATCAACAAAGGAAAGAATTTAAGTCTTCTATTCACTGCCAAAGTCTGTTGTAAAAATCTGGTTCTGTGATAACATTTATGACATTTTGCAAAGGCATTCAGTAATAAATATGAATAGAGCTAGGACTGAATATTGTTATTTATATTCCCACATAGAGACTATGGAATAGATTTTAGTATTTCTTCTAATATTTGCATGATATAAAGTTATTTTTTTAATTTTGATAATTCTAATTATACAAAGAATTTAAAATGTGCTAATGTGTATATAATAAATTTTAATCAGAAAGCACTGGAGGTTGTAATAACAATCGACAATATAATTTAGAATATCTAAATTCTAAAATTATCTTGGTTAAATTAATATAAATCTTAAAAGACTAATTTATGAATGTCTATTATTAAATTGGTGTCTTATCCTTGAGCGGTATAATGAGATTATGATAGATGATCTTAAAGATTACCATTCAGCTCTGAAATTCTAGAATGGAATTTTAAAGTAAACTTTTTAAATTTTAATTTTTCTTTGAATTTAGATATAGATGTGTCTATTTTTGTGTGTGCGTATATATTAAACTTTTGATTTAAATAGATATAGAATGCATATCACCATTATTTTCCAAGGACTCTACTAATTTACCATCTATCCACTTTGATTTAGTAACTAGAAAGTTATTTTCCCATTTTGAATTTACTGAAATAGGTAATGGCTATCTTAATTTCCTAAGGCTGCTGTAAAATAATACCACACATTTGGTGGCTTATAACCAGAGAAATGTAGTTTTAGAAGCTAGAAAATCGAGGTGTAACAAGACCATAATTTCTTCTGAAAGCTCTAGAGAAGCATCTCTTATGGCTTCTCCCAGGGTCTGATAGCTCCCGGCATTTTTTGTCAAATGGTGAAGTAACTCCAATCTCTGCCATTGTCTTCACACAGCTGTCTGCTCCCTGTGGCTTCTGTGTCTGTATCTAAATTTCTTTCTTCTTATAAGGACACTGGTCATTGAATTAGGGCTCACTCTAATCCAATATAAACTCATTTTAACTTGACCACATTTTCAAAGACCCTATCTCAAATAAGGCTACATTTTGAGGTTCTGTATGGACATGAATTTGGGAAACACCACTCAACCCAGGACGGAATCATGTAATAATCAAACAGAGTGTCTCTTCAATCTGCAGTAACCAATATTGCCATAGCGAAGTCACACAATTCCTTTCAGAAGCAAATATGTCTGGGGGCGCCTGGGTGGCGCAGTCGGTTAAGCGTCCGACTTCAGCCAGGTCACGATCTCGCGGTCCGTGAGTTCGAGCCCCGCGTCAGGCTCTGGGCTGATGGCTCAGAGCCTGGAGCCTGTTTCCGATTCTGTGTCTCCCTCTCTCTCTGCCCCTCCCCGTTCATGCTCTGTCTCTCTCTGTCCCAAAAATAAATAAACATTGAAAAAAAAATTTTTTTTTTAAATAAAAAAAAAGAAGCAAATATGTCTGTAGGAGATGGATACGTGTGATAGTAATAGAGTGGTTCAACAATTATCCAGCTTTCTACCTTTCATGAAGGGGGAATGGCTAGGTCTTGTGTCTTGGTGTGGCAACAAGACATTAAATAAAAGAAATAATGCCATTGTTTCCAGCCAGTGGATTTAACAGCTATATTCTGCCTTTCCATTTGTTTAGAAAATGGTTCTCCAGGAAATAGGTCCTGGAATGAGAATGATGTAGAGCACAGTCCCCAGCAGACTCACAATATAGAAAGAAATAACCTTTGTTGCTTGAGATTTGGGAATTGTTTGTATGTGTAGAATATGCATTCTCAATAGGAGTAATATAAAATTGGTTTTTAAGGGCAAAAGAAAATCTTACTTTTTAATGTATAAAGTATGTATACACAGTACCTGGTATTAAAGGCCCATGGAGAGGTGATTAGAAAAAAAAAAATCTCTAAACATGCTCTTAGAGGTGTAAGTGAAAAAAAAAAAAAAATGAGAAACTGTTGTGGAATAACCTAGCTGATCCTCGGTGATATCATAGGTTTTGTTGATACTGGCTGTAAGTTTCAGTTTCAAATTTTGACACTTGAAAAGTTTCTTCATCGATTTGAGTTTACATTAACAACTCTGAATTATGGGCCTAAAATTAATACCACCCTTCTATGTTTTGTGATAATTAAGACAACCAACATAAAAGTTTATTTCATTTTTTAAAATGTAGGTATTATAATTTAATTTTTATAATATTAATCTCAGTTTAATGTCCTGTGAAGAAATACATTACATTTCCATTCATACTTAAGGCAAAATTCAAAGGAACTGATTATATTTGCCAGGATAAGCTAAGTGCTAAAACAAAGAATACTAAAAACTCAATAATTTAACACATTACAAGTTATTCATTGTTCAATTCATAGTTGAAGGATTGGAACCAAAGTGGGATAGTCTGCTCTACACAATCATTCTGGGATTCATTTATCATTCGCTCCATCTGGTAGCTCTGTTTTCTATAGGATTTAATCATCAAATGAATGACAGAACAACAGTCAGAGAGGGTTCTGTCTGGGGGAACCCTAAGGTATGGGAGGGATATTTGAAGCCAGACCTAGAAATGCCTGTGTTCCATTAGCTGGAATTCAATCACATGATCTAATCTAACTATAAGGGAAGCAGGGAAATTTGGGAAACTTGGCGAAGCTTTGAGTGAAAGGAAAGATGATTCTGGGTTAACATTCAACGTTCTCTTTGCCACCATGAGAGAGATTCATTAGTACACTCCAATGACCAAAGTGTTGGAAACCAATTAAAATGTCCATTGTGCCAAGGCCATTAAGTGCATCATTCAAATGCTCTTCTGAATAGGCACTATTATTATCTTTGTTTCAGTTGAGGCAATTGTTATGATCACATTGGGGGTGGTAGAACCAAGATTAGAATCCAGATCTGCTTGATCCAGAGTCCAAGCTCTTAGCCAGCACGCTCTGTCTTTTCACATTTAGGTACCCATTAATCATACCTTCTAGTAGAGATAATGGAGTAGAAATGCTACTTCATATTTGTATTAAACTAAAAAAAATTCCTGATCACACGTGAATGGTTTACTTAAGAATATTGTAAAATCACCGAAATCTTTAAAATTCCATTTCTTTTTGATAGTTTAAACATGATTCAGAATGAAGGCTGGAAAATAGACTACCAGAGACCCTCTAAATGTTCATCCAGCTTTGTGTCATAATGTCTTTTTAATATGTGTTTGGTGGGAAGTGAAGAAGAAAGAAACGGAATAAAAGATAAGCAATAACCTGGACTTAAGAGAGCTATAGATATAGGCTTAAAAAAAATCCCGCAATGATCATCATGCTATGTAATTTTCATTGGCCCTGTCTATAAAATCAGTACTTCAAACACTCATGTTTGCCAGATGGCTAAAGGAAAGAATCCTAAATGAGTAATCTTTAAAACAAACAAACAAATGAGAGAGAGAGAGGTTAAAGAAAGAGATTTGGTAAAACTTTTCTCATTGCTAAAACCCATAAATGTATTTAGATGCCCAACATATCTTATATTAGATATAATACATTATTGTATTTTATAATATAATATTTTATAATTCTTATATTATTCTTTATATTAGATAAAATACATTCTTAAATTTTATATTCCTTTAAATGTAAGGAACTAGTTATTGAAAATAAAGAAAATATATTAAAAATGAAATAAGCTAATGCAATAGAGGAATAATACAATTTTTATTAAATTGTTAGAAGCTGCACTAGCATTTTTCAATCTTAATCATTTATTCCATTGGTCCCTTGACGTTAGTACCAGTAGATGAAGGAAAAGCTGAAATTACTCAGAGAACAAAAATCATTTATTCCTATACTCCTTTTTAAGTAAAAGATAAATCAGTAGAAACTGCTTAAAAGACGTTTCATCCAAATTAAAATATTTTGACATGAGGTACTGTATATGTCATTATTATTCTTTGATTTGCAGCTTTGTCTATAAACTTGGATCATGGTGATTTTGTCCATAGATTTCACTTTATCACTTAAGGAAGAGAATGTGTATTTACATCTCTCATGTTTTTAAGCAAAATTATATTATCTAGACTTCCTGATGTTATCTAACAACCAAAACTCTAGTAATCATTGTGAAAAGAAGGACTTCAAGTACTCCAAAGGCAGTAAGAAGTTATTTTATCAGGCAGAATAAGATAATTTGGTGATTGGAAGAAAATCAGAATCTGCTCCCAAACAGATTTAGTTCTTCTGTATGACAGAAACATAGGCAGTTCAATTGGATTACATGTGCCCTTGGATTAATTCCATGATATTATTGTAAAGGAGAATAAGGAACTTCTTTTGAATCTGAGGAATCCATTGTTAAGTATGTCTAAAAGACACTCGGAGAGCAGATAACGTAAAAATCTGAGACCTATAGGTATGATAAGCTTCTTCTCCCATCTTTGACAAACCCTTCTTTGTAAGAACAACAGAAATTCTGTTTGGATTTTAAAAATCTTCCTTGTTAGGATTACAGTTATGCGTTGGTAAATTTCAATTATACAAGGCCCAGATTGGAGCAGATGGACTTGAAATAGTTTGGCAAAGAATCAAAGGGATTTTCTCTGGTTCATGATATTGTGATGTAAAAATAGCAAAAAGTGTATTACTTAATGTCATCGAAATTAGGCTATATACTAAAATAAGAACTCAAAAGCTTTAAATAGAGATAATAAAATACGGAGCACAAAAAGACCATGCACACATACAAAACGTAGCCTGTCATGGTTGGAGGACACAGAGAGATGTGCACTTATAGTGAGGTTGTGAGGTTGACAACTTTGCTTATTTATAAAAGCACTTTTCTAATCTAAGGTTGAGGTTATTGTCTTTGGTACTTTTTCACTTGGGTAGAGGTTAAGTTTTAGACATTACTAAAATGGAGGCAGGGAGAGAGATGGGCAACTGCAGAATGTGGAGTACTGATATTATAAAGATATATATTTTCAAACTCTTTTATTATATTTTAAAATATAATACAAGAGTGAGGAGGGGCAGAGAGAGAGGGAGACAGAGGATCTGAAATGGGCTGCTCTCACAGCAGAGAGCTTGATGTAGGGCTTGAACTCACAAACTATGAGATCATGACCTGAGCTGAAGTCGGATGCTTCACCAACTGAGTCACACAGGTACCCTGAAGATATAATTTTTGTCAATGAACTCTGAGATGTTTTTTTATATGTTTTTAAAAAAATCCAAATTTTAAGGTGTATGCAGTTAGAGAAATTATGCCTCAAGTTACAATTACTGTAGCATTTTATTTATTCAAGAGCTCTAAATTTGAAAGTGTCAGTCAACTTTTCAATCAAGACAGGAAATGATTTTCCAAACTGACTTTAATTCTAAAGAAAGAAAAAAATTCTTCTTGATCACAAGTGATGGTATTTGGCAGGAAACACTTTATTTTTATGAAAGATTGCTATATTTTAGTCAACTTAAATTCCAGATTTCTAAAAGTAGAATATTTTAATAACTAAAAGTAATGTGCCCAAAGTACTGTTCATCAATAGATACATATGTAGGTAGACTTATTAAATATATAAGAGTATTGATGAAAACTTGAAAATGAATTGATTGAAATTAGATACCCTGAACATATTTCAGAAGACCAATATTTAATTTATTTAAGCGCCCTTTGTTCACTTTTCGAACAAGGTAGAGTATAATAAAAAAAATAACATAGGAAGGAATGAGTCATCCTTTTTCTGATCTGGATTTCTAATACTCTGCTTACTTTAATTGTCTCGTATCTTTTTGTAGATAACAACCCTAAATGTGGTGTTTCTGTGTAATATGGTAAGACAATCTTATACAGAAAAATTGAAACTGAACAGATAACAAATGGTTATCTCTTGGCTTTAAAAATTCTGTAATTTTGAAAACCAAAACTGATTACATATTTCTATATTTTTGGTACATCAGGGATTTTCTTAAATTTATCAAGGCAATTTACTAAAGTGTTTCTATAATGTGGAAAGTATCTCCAATTAATCTTAGGAAACATAGCCTAACACTTAGCATAAATTATATGGTTGGTTCTGGATTCAAAGGAATATTGTATCTTTTATTAACTTGGGTTAGATATCTAATCTTCAGTATTCTCATCTGCACATAGGAATAATATCAACCACATAATAAAACTTTTATAGGAATTAAACACTGTAATGAATTTTTTAAAGCTAGAAAAATCCCTGACATAGAGTCAGTGCTCACCACATGGTGGCAGATATGAAAATTATCATCATGGATCAAACGTTTGATTTGCCTATATATACTCTTACAATTATAATAAAAAGAGTATGTTGGAAAGAGTAAAAAAAAATGTTTTTTTTTCCACTCACACCACATTTTTAAAGAATCTCATATGGAAAAGAAATATTTAATATTTTGCATCATATATTGTGCAGCTTGCCTTCAGATGAGTATTTTATGGTTCTCTATGATGCCAACTTAGAAGAACAATCACAAAGAAGGCCATTTGATCACCTCACCCAAATTAGGGTTAATTATAGTCTCTTACACACAGTTGTCTTTAGTTGTATTAAAATGTATATTTATCTGGTAGGCACATTTTGAGTACATAATAATACCATTCCAAGTTTTACATAAAAGGAGCCTAGATTTCCATGTACACTTCTCTACTCAGCTGCTTGTTTAGAGATGAAGAAGCAATTTGTATTTGGAAAGATACTGAAACCAAAAGGCCGCTTCATCTTCTGTATTTTAAACTCTCTGATTTGGTTCTAACTCTCTTCCTTGTTCTAAACTCTCTTCCTTGTTCTAAGCCACTTCTAGTTTACGTCTTACTGCAAACCTTTAAAAAATGTTTTTGTAGCTAAAGCACCGCTAAAATTGAACTTCCAATTTCTAGTAGAATGTTTAAGTTTTAAAGATTTTCCTTTATTTTAAGAAAAAATTAGAGTGAGAAATTATTATTTTTTCCATAGACAGTGCTCACTAGAGGTGTGCTAAATTTAATTGAAATACACAGATTTCTCTAATACAGATCTTATCAAATCTCCAAGAAGGAGATATCTTTGTTCCCTTTGGACTTAATGTTGTCCATACGACATTTCTGTCTGCTGACTCTCACTGCTATTGACAGTGTGAGAGTTTTGGTCATAATCTTAAACCATTACTTGGTATGAGATTCTTTAAAAATGTCATCAGTTTTCCTTAGTCACATTTAATATCAAACGAGATACTGACAAAACAGTCTTTTATTTTTTTAAGGCTTCTTTATTTTGAGAGAGAGAGAGAGAGAGAGAGAGAGCATGCATGTGGGGGTGGGGGGGGACTGGGGGAGGGACAGAGAGAGAGAGACTCCCATGCAGGCTCTGCACTGTCAGCTGAGAGCTGAAGCTGCTCAAACTCACAAACTTTGAGATCATGACCTGAGCTGAAACCAAGAGTTGGACGTTTAACCCACTGGGCCACCCAGGCACCCCGACAAAACATTCTTTTAAAGTATCACTTATGAGGGGCACCTGGGTGGCTCAGTGGGTTAAGGCTCCGACTTTATTTAGCTCAGGTCGTGATCTCCATACATGAGTTCTAGCCCCACATCAGGCTCTGTACTGACAGCTAGGAGCCTGGAGCCTGCTTTGGATTCTGTCTCCCTCTCTCTCTGTCCCTCCCCCACTTGCACTCTGTCTCTGTCTCTGTGTGAATAAACATTAACAAAAATTTAAAAATAAATAAAAAATATCACTTATGAAAACATGGACTCCAAATTCCTTTGTCATAGATATCATTATTACATAATGTAGGTAATTTTAGCAAAAAGTGGCACAAGACTGAAATCAGTGGCTTGACACTTGGAGTAGATAAAGTATTATGAATGCAAAATGATGATGCTTGGCCAAGTAAATATAACCAGAGCGATTTCCTTTAAGTAAGCCTTTCCTCTCTATGAGCTTATTTGTCATATTCTACACAAGGACAACTTTCTATGAGACATGAGGCCACACTTTTCTGCCCCAGAGGACAATAGTAAATGGTAGGTCATTCTCCTCCAACCTATCCCCCCCTTCTTCCCACACACACCCTTTCTGCCTCTGAGTGATTTTATAGATCACTTAAGGAAAAGCATCTATACATGGTGAGTCTATCAAGTATAAAATGGAATCTATCTTTTGTCCTATAAATTGATAGCCATGAGAAAACTCTTCCAGGTGAAATGTTCCAATGCCTTCCTTTCTGAGACCTATGCTAAAACTTAAGGGCTTTAAATCTTTGTCTTTTGTTAATTTCTGTATTATGTTATTAGGAAGACTCAGAGTATTTTTGTTGTGGTCATGTAAGGAAATTAGATTTAGATAGAAATTGTGTGTGGGGGGGTATAGTATTTTCAGAGGATTGAGGTAGACTTTATAATCCCTTAAGCTAAATCTTTGTCAAAATGTTTTAAAATACAAGTTTAAAAAATATCAATTATTTTTCAGTATTCAGATAAATACGAAATTTTACTCCAATGAATTTTGAGGTTTTCCAAGACTGGGGTATTAATTTAGTCTTGGCCCTTTGGGGGGAAAAAAAACAAAAAGAAAAGAAAAACAAAACCACAAAGATGTGCACGTTTAGCCTTTCCTTCAGAGAGTGGTAAGACAATAACACAGTCAGAATCCTTACTGTGAAGATTCCAGTGATTTAACTTCAGCACATTAATGCACTTTTTTTTTTTACAACTAAATAACGTAGACCGAAAGTGTCCTGAAATTACTCTTAGTGCTTCACAAGAAAAGTGGTTTGTTTTATTTTTTGCAAGACTATTTCATCACCATAATTTTCAAGCATGCTGAGGTGCCACAAGAGCTCTCCTAATTGCTTAAGCGTCGCTGACCCTTTATTTGAAACACACAATATCACGTCCGTAACAGGCAAAGGAGAGCTGAATTAAGTGGCAACGCCAAAATGTATCCACCAAACAAAAGGCCTGAAACGGCCTCAAACAGAGAGCCTCTTTCCTAATATTTTCCAGTAGGGGGAACTAAAGACTCACTATCCAGCATTTAGCAGGGCTCGGGGACCTGCGTCGAGTTCCCATAACCCGCCTTCTAATCACCGGAACAGGCATCAAACAGCTACCAGTGAGCCTGTGATCACACGTGGGCCTGGCCACACCGGCCACACCGGGGGCACCGCAGACACTGGCATCCCTTTGATCCAACGTGGCCTTCCTTAATCATCCCCGGTCCTGATGGCATTGACTTGGTGTTTTTTGCCTTAATTTTCAGGGTCTGTCATCTTTGGGCTGAAATTCGGCTCTTTTTGAGCTTCTTTTAGCTCAGTGGGTTTTCAGCTTTCCTCCATCCTGTGTTTTCCGAAATTTCCTTTCAGAGTTGCCAGTCTCTGTGGGATAAGGGCTTCGAGTACACCTCTCGCCCCCAGCTCTCTGATCCCCTCTCTCCATCCTAAGCATCTTCTGCTGAACTCCTTGCATGCCACAAACCCGCGTCAAACTCATCTTTGCGGGGTCATAAGGCAACTGAGTAACATAAGAGGGGATGCCACCCTTCCCCTCCCTTCTTCCCCCGGGGATTCCTCAGGGGGCCATAGATCTTGGCTAAAACAAGCCGGTAGAAGCTAGAGATTTCTGTTCAACCCCCCCCCCCCTTCTTTTTCTTGTGCTTTTTTAACGACATAGGAAGCACCCACACACAACCTTTCCGCTTCGAAAGGTGGTTATATTTTGTTTCCTTTCCTTTTCTCCCTCCCGCCCAGCTTCTCATTTTGCTAAAAGGTGAAGAGTGAGTGTTTGTGTGATTTTAACGGGTAATGAGGCTGCGCCCTGGGTCCTGGAGGATGATCTTTTTCCAGAAAGCGCGTGCATCTCGGGCAGACGGAGGGATGAATAATTAGGAAGGGCTTCCATGGAATCACTCACCGAGAAAATTACCTGCCCATTAAACGGGATGCCGCGAGGAGCCGGGGACTAGAGCCCACCTATCCCCGCCCCGGGCAGGAGGCGCGGAGAGGGGGAAGGAGTTGACGGGTGGCTCGGGCTCCAAATTTGTTAATTTCCGCCCCCCGAGGAATCTCGGCTCCCCTCCCCTGCTCCCCCCCGACTGCCCAGCGGGCTGGCGCCCCCTGCACGTGCGGGTGGCGGACTCTGGAGGTGGAAAGCTCAGCGCACCCCCGCGTCACCCCTGCCCCCCTCCGCGGGGCAGACTCCTAGCAGCTTTCGTTCCTCCCCACCCCTCCCGCCTCCTCGCCTTCCCTCCTCTAAGTCCTTCCACCCTCGGCAGCTGCTGGAGGAGGCGGACGCTCTGCTGCGGGGCCGCGGGAGCAGCGGCGGCGGCGGCGGCTGCAGCGGAGGGACTGACGGCTGCACCGGGGCGGGCGGCTGGACTGCGCGCTCCCTTTCGCGCCCGCTCCCGGGCTTCTGGGCTCGCTCGCCCCGCTCGGCGGTCGCCTGCGGCCGCCCGGGTTCACCGTCGCTCTCAGGCGGCACCGCGAGGGTGGCCGCTGCCTCAGCCCTGCCCCTCGTTCCCTCCCTCCCTTGCAGCCCCACCACGTAGGAGTTCGGATTCTCCACCCGAGTCGCCCTGATTTCCCTTTGCCTCTTTCTGAAGCGGGAGTGGTGGAGGGAGGCAGCGAGGCTGCGAGGGAGAGGCCCGCCAAGTCGGCCCGCCTGCAAAGTGTTGCTTTGACACATCCTTATTATGGAAGTTAAGTGAAAAAACTCTGGACGTGGAGCGGCTACCGAGAAGGAGACCGGGCAAGGAAAACCAGTAGGCAGGCCAATGGTGTTTCGGCAGCGCGCTGGCAAGTTTGTGGAACACTTTCTAGGAATTAGGTCTTTTTCCTCCCTCTTCATCTTCTTGACTGCTGAAGAAAGAACTTGGCTTTGGAAGGCAATGGAGCCTGAGGACAGAGGGTTAGACACACTTGAATAATCCCTCCGGCTGGGCTGAATTTGTGGGAATTTAGGAAGCCAGAGTGTGGAAATACAGCAGCCTTTGGAGTGCCCTCTGTTAATTTGGATGGAGCTAAATGTGCCCCATTCGAGACCTCTCCACTAACCCCTTCTCATCTTGCGATTTGCTCTTCTTGACTTTAATTAGCATCTAGGAAAGTCTAAACTTTGGACCTACCTCTTTTTTTGATACTTATTTTTGTACGTTTGCTCTCTGGGATTGGTTTCTTAAAACAATCTGGATCCTTTTTAATATGTCAAAATGAGTCGGCTGATGTTTACACAACTACTGCTCTGTGGATTTTTATATGTTCGGGTTGATGGTAAGTTAAAAATACTTTTATCCTCCCCCCACCCCACAGAAAGCCCATTTATTTCTGAATGAGTTGTGGGCCATCAATAAAATGACATTGTGTCTATTAGTCCCTTTTGGTCAGGCACCGGGACTTTTGGGGGGCAGAGATTTTAAGTCTTTGTTTCTCAACTGCTGCAAGTGGAAGGCGTTAGTAGTCACCTATTGTTGTTATTATTGCAATGTGCTTAATTAATGGAGGAGTTGCATAATAAATAATGGGCTCTTAGTTTTGTTAGAAAAAGGAATATTACAGTAAATCTCTGGAATACTCTTGTGCCTACTGCTATTTGGTGTTTGTTCTTGGATCTGAACTTTGGCTTAGAAATTCAAGTAAAGAAAAATAGTAATAGACACTTGAATGAAGGTTCGGTGGGTTAGGAATTTGAGGCAGGGTATCTCAGGGATCGATGTGTATCACTTGTATGCTGGTGAGTGCTCTTCTAGTGTGAAATCAGAATCAAGAATTTAGATCACAGGGAGAAAACTGTCAAAAGTAAGACTGGGCGAGGCTCCAGGAAGGGGGGAAACATAAGCTCAGGGCTGGCTGCGGGCACAGAACACTCAGCTCAGTCCCCAGTGGCAAACACAATGGGGATCTGAAACAGGTACTGTAGGTGTCTCCCTCTGGGTTGAGTCAGTCTGTCAAGCAGACAGCAGTCTGCCTCTGATTCTCCTGTCTTTTGTTCAGATATGGTTTCCTGGGATATTTTCACAGGATGTCAGTTTCTTGTGGGAGGATTGCAAAATCCTTTCTTTAGCTCTTTTGAATGATGAGTGGAAGTAATCATTAACATGCTTTTTTTGTTAGTTCATAAGAAGTCGAAAGAACATTTGGTATTAACCTTCTAGGGTCTTCAGTTTTTAAATTGATAGAAAGGATATGTGTAAAGAGAAGACTGGAGCGTGTTTGTTTTTTTTTTTTTTTAATGTGGATTGTAGTACTTTAGATTTGCAATAATTGTACTTGTAAAGAATCTGTGAATTGGTCCAGATATTTGAGCCATCATAGTAGCTTGTTGCTACATAAACTTTCCTCCAGCATTTGCATTGTGGACGAATTCATTATTTGGGACACTGCCTATTTGTGCCCGCCTGTAGGAGCTAACTTTGTTCCAGGCAGCTGCTGCTGCACAGAACCCGGCGTATCAGACTCAAAACAGGAAGGCTTTCTATAAACATGAGGCAGTACAGATGAGTTTACCTACTGTCAAGTGGCTGTTTTCAATCATGGACTACATGAGTACTTTTGCCCCCAGCGATAGTAGGCAAGGCATTCATGTGGGCACACTGCTTTTTCTTTTTTCCTTCTAAGTAGTAGATGTTTAGGAATTAATCATTATGAATCACACTGTGACAGTATCTATAGTCCTACCTGATCATTCACCATGCATTTTCTTTTTCAATACATTTACCTTTACGATACATTTAGGTTGACCTAACCAAAAGGTTTACGTATTTCTCCCAAGTGTGTTGGATTATCCTGATAAGAAGACTTTGATATAACTTTTTGGATAATATGTCCTCATAAACCATGAATTTACATATTTCAATACCAGAAATGCATGCATAAACTATATGTTAGACTATAGAATCATCACCAAGTTGTTTTTTTCTCTTTTGGAATTAGTGTGTAGCTAAGAGGAATACAATTAAATTGCTCAGTGGAAGTGACAGAGGGAATCAGAAGAGCTTGGTGTTACAGAATGTAATTAATGTACCAGGGTGTTTGGAGATATATGAAACAAATGCAATTAACCAGCTTGCTGGAACCGCAGTAGCAAGACATCGTTTCTCTCCTTCCTTCCCTCCCTCCCTCCCATCCTGCCTCCCTTCTTCTCTTCCTCATCCCCCTTCCTCACCCCTCCCTCATGTCCCAGAGACACGCCTAGGACCTTTGTTCTGATTTAATATTATAGGGTAAGGGGAAAATTTATGTCTAGGCCACAATTATGCAGCAAAATTCATGGCAATGTAGTGAAATATGTGCAGTGTTGACAAGTTGAAAAGGTAATGGTAATTTTTGGTTTGTTTTTGTTTGTTTGTTTGTTTGTTTGTTTGTGGAACTAGTTTTTATATTTAACATCTACTACTCCAGAAGCAAAGGAAGCTGTGGACACTTACTGAATGAGTACATAGAGCATACATTTGACATTGGATTGTCTTTGGTTTACTCCAGAATGATGACAGCTTCTCCATGGGGAGTGTTGAAAATTTGGGATGTAGACAACACTGCCCTCTAGGCTATTTCAACACACTGGGACTGAGTGCTCACATATATAATGAGTGGGTTGGTTTGTAAGATCTCTAAGCTCTTTCTCTTCCAGGATTCTATGATTTCTATTTACTTATTATCCTTCTTAGAAGTGTGTGCTTATTCTCCCCATGAATTTCAAATTTAGAGAAGCTTGTACCATTTCAAAGATATACTGACTATCCTCGTGCTAGACACAGAAATTAATTTTATTCAGTGACAAATGATACATAGATTTGCATTGAAATTTGCTTGGTAGGTTATTTATATGTGCATTTTTATAGTATGTGAAAAATGTTAGAGTTTTGCCTCCTCATAGAAGATATGTGCTAATATTATTTATGATTTTTCAGTATCCTGTGTCTGTAGGAATCCATAGAGAATAAACATTAAGTTAGTTGAGAGCTACAGACAAACTTTTCTATTTGGGTTGTAAATGAAGGTTTTCTTATTTGATACAGAATAATGAATGGCATGCATATTTTTCTTTACTGTTCCATAGGAGAATATGTATCACGTTTAGCTTTTGTTCTCCAGATTTTCTTTATTTTTAAGTGAGACTGTGGTTTTATAGTCATTTACAGGGAACAGACATAAATGACCACAATGCTTTTTAATTACATCCATCGCCCGTGCATTGTGTCAATTCAGTAATTTTACCGTTGTGAAAAGATGTTTTCAAAATAAGAATAATGTTCTTATCTTTAATTCTTAACGTTCTTATCTTATATTCTTAAATGAAAATGGAACACATGATATTTGGGGAGAAAAAGATAATGTGCATGCAGAATGTAGATGCATAATCTCATACATTTTGCTAAAGTGTTTCTTTTAGTAATGGGCGCATTATCATAGCAATATGTAGTCCACTTCAGAACTTAAACTGCCTATAAATAACCTGAAATTTGTTCTTACAACTATGTAGTGATATCACTTTGAATTGGCTTTGTTTGAATAACCTTTGATTCTAGGCAACCTGTGGACCTTAAACCAAAAAGATTTCTTAGAACATCAAAACAGAGTATCTTAAAAGAAAAAAAAAAAGCCATGATTATACAAAATAATAATAATAATTCTGGTCATCTCATCCTTGAGCAGCTTCTATAAAATAGCATCTTTGACAATAAAGATATTGATTTGTAAGCACATTGTACACATATTGGGATACATATACTGTAATGAGAGGAACTTAGTTATGTGGAATGTGTATGTCTAGTAATAGCTGCTTTAGTAGTTCCTGCAGTCTGTAGGAGGTACAGTTACCTCCAATGTATGATTTGGTTTTTGAAGGGTTTTAGTGAAAAGATCTCCCTTTATTTATTTCTCTTCTTCCCCTCTTCAACTACTTGTCTTGACCCTCCTCTTCCTCTTCCACTTCTTTCTCCTCCCTCCCTTCCTTCCGTTCTTTCTTCCCCCCCCCCCCG